>NC_085846.1:27379433-27686479 GCF_035594765.1 Anolis carolinensis | reverse complement strand
TATTCAGGAAGAGAGGTATGTTAGGACATTATTTCCAGCCAGGTATGGAGGGGAGGAGTTGCATTTGCCAGACAGATGAATGAATTGGAAACCCTCCTAAATGCCAAATCATAAAATTATGTTTTTCTAGTCAACCATGGATTGACCATTAGATGGTTCGGATGGGGGATTCTGGCAGTTGCTGTCCAAAAATAAAATCCTCCATGCTTCTTCACTTACTTTTCTATTTACATTACTGTCCTGTTCAGGTAGACTTTCAGTAACAGACTGTCTGATAACAGGAAAAGATCTTAAATGGATGAGCGATATTTTAAAAAATGATTCAACTTTATTTATTTGTTTTTGATGGATTTTAAACTCTTTTTGTTTTACTAGTTTGGTCATTTTATGCTCTAGTAGCACAGCCTGTTGAATTTGCATTTTCCATATATATGTGTGTGTGTGTGGTTGTTTTTTAAAATTACGTTGAAAGCAACCTTATATTTCCACCATAAAGAAAAGTGGGATAGAAGTTTTATGTCTTTTCAGAGACTGATCTCCTTGCTGGGAAACCCAAGTATTTTCTATCTCAAATAAAAGGACGTGTATATATATTCATACATATGATGTAACTGAGGTTCCCTTCTCTTCATATTTGTTTTTTTTAAAAATATGTTTTTCTGCCCCTCTTCAGACATCAGGGAGGTGAATTGACCTGGGGCTTATGAACTGGGACAGTGAGTGAGGAAGTCCCTAATTCTGATGAGCCTTTGGCAAGCCATTGTTCCATCAGCTTTAGTGTGCGTTTTAAAAAGGGAACATGTACAATGTGTACAAAGCACATGTGCTCTATAAAATATTTAATATTATTACAGTGATTAAAGTATGCATTATTTACATGTTAAATGTTGTAAATGACATTTTTAACATTGGTACAAAACATAGCATTGGGCTGCTGTGAGTTTTCTGGGTTGTATGGCCATGTTCCAGAAACATTATCTCCTGGTGATTTGCCCACATCTATGGCAGGCATCCTCAGAAGTTGTGAGGTCCCGGACTCTGGAGTAAGGCAATGTTATGTGACAGCCAGTATGGTATAATGGCCAGTATGTTAAACAAGGACTCTGAGAAACTTAAGTTCGCATACTTGCTCAGCCATGGGTAGGTCACCTGCTCTCAGTCTCAGAAGAAGGCAATGGCAAAACTCTTCTGAACATGTTTTGCCCAGAAAGTCATTGTATAGAGTCATCATATCTCAGGGTCAATTCAAAGACACATGACAGCAGTGGGCAATAAATAAATGTATATGTTATGGCCTGCTGTGCAAGAAATTGTCCTTAAAAATAAATAATAAAATAAAATAAAATAAAACAAGAATAAAAGCAATAGGCCAGCCTTCAAAATTAATCCAACAAACCTGTTTCACCCATTGCAAGCAAACAAGTTGTTACTCTGCCAATCGGTATATGTAATAATTGGGCAACTATCATACTGCACCATCACCAGTAGATCTAGTGGTGTATCATATAATAATAATAAATTTTATTGATTAACCCTTAGGCTGTATCACAATACCAAGCCAAACAAGAAGGCTTGATAGGACTTGATTACACTTTACACAGAGAGTTAAAAAAGGCACTTATAACAATACAGTAAATAAATATGATAAAACTGAATATATATATCATATTCCCTTATTACCCCTACAATTTATCCCGATCAGCTCCACATATGTGGTTCTCAAACATATTGTTTTGCTTAAATACAGAACTATTTTATATGTTATTTTTTGGGTCTTGGCCACACATAAAATGTGTTGTTCTGATGTGAGATTCCCAGTACATTGTCCATTTGATATACTAACCAAGGTAGACATCTCTCGCCTTCTGGTACAATTTACAGTCAAATAATATGTGTGCTATATCCTCAATTTCAAGCGCTCCGCAGATATCATATGTTGTTGAACATGTATATTTCTCATGTTTAGAAAGCATGTGAAGTATATTACATGCACCTGTTTTAAAATGTGTGAAGCTACTCTAATTTGCACCATGACTGCCCTGTCTCCTTGATGCAAACGGACAAGAAAAATAAATAAAAAACCATTTCAAGTTTTAGATGGCCTTTACGGTAAAAATATATCTATATATACAGAAAGATCTCACTAGAATTTGGAAAAGTTACTTTTGAGGGACTACAGATCTCAGAATGCATGACAAATTGGCAAAAAATTGACTTCTGGGAACTGTCATCCAAAAAGTTAATATTTTCAAGTTCTGAATTTGGCCCATGAAACACAATCTAATGGAAGGTCCTATAGTCATAGCTCGTTGATATAAACAAAACCTACACAAGAATGCAGTTGTTGTTGTTGTTGTTGTTGTTGTTGTTGTTGTTGTTGTTGTTTGTATCCTACTTTTATCTTGCAGTCAAGTCACAAAGCCAAGAGTCCTTCATAATTATCAAAAAATTAAGTGGATCTAATTTAACTTTCAAACACTGTGGAAGTGTTTAGTTTCCCGATCCATCTTGATCCAACTTCCACTAAGATTGCAAGGTCAGTTCTTGAGTTGGTTTAGCCCAATCCAATGATTTAAAAAGACCTCCCTGATTTATCTCTTTTCTGTCATTTCTCATCCTCATTCTTTCCTCCTTTTTAGTCCAAGGATTTCAAAAACAACAGAAAGACAGCTGTGATAGAAGGGCTTGGTTTGTTTGTTATCTCTTACTATTGTACAAAATACCATAGAAAACTCACATCGTACAACATAGAGCCAATGTGATATAAAGGCCAGAGTGTAGGACTAGGACTTTTGGAAAATAAAGTTTAAATCCCCACTCATTGGATGACCTAGGACAAAAAAGCACTCTGAAAGGAAGGCAATGACAAACTTCCCCTGAATAAATCTTGCTAAGAAAACCTTATGAGGAAGAGGCCATTCGTTAGAACTTACTTTGAAGGCACATAAAAGAAAACTTGAATTCACCAAGATCAATCTTCTTCACATTCTGATGTATGCACTTATATATGATAGATGTTTCCACACAAAATACAACTACAAATCATGATTTTCTAGTGTGTGTGAACTTAGATATTTCTTGAACTTTGATAGGCACTCTTTGTACACCAATAAGCTCTCTTTCTGTCACATTCACACATTATGGTGGGTGGGCAACATACTCTTCACAAATCCTAAGTGTATACTTATAGACGGCATAGGTGACGAAGAGATCTTGATGTTTTACAGCAAGTGAACGACAGTGTCACAGAAATGTTTTCATCATAATGTTGGATACATTTTCCCCAGTCCAACCACAGACATGCCTTCAGAAACTTGCTTCCATTTTCCATATCCCCAAAATCGGAACAACGGCCTAATTTTGTTTGGTGCATCAGAGAATGTCGCCATGCTTAACCCAATGGAAACAAACTACCTGCAGCTTGGCATCATTTTCCCTGAACAAAAGACTGATCATTTATGAGACAGTCACTGCCAAATCATCTATCTTTTGATTGCACTATGATTTGCCTTAAGGTGACAAGGATTCCACACTAATTTTGCTATAATAAAATACAATTACTCCATCTGCTACACATTTATGATGCCAAGAAATTACATCAAGACAGTAAGCGACCTGAGCCTTGTTTTTATAATTCAGACTTAACTTTAAACGTTGGTTGTTGTTTTCTTTTAATTCCGTCAAACTAGTCAACATTGGTGAGGCCCCTTCCACACAGCTGAATAAAATCCCACATTTTCTGCTGGAATATATGGCAGTGTGGACTAAGATAACCCAGTTCAACGCTAATATTGTGGGTTATTCTGCCTTGATAGTCTGGGTTATATGGCTGTGCGGAAGGGCTCTGAAACATCCTTAAGTCCATTTCTGATCTTTTTTATTTTTTAAAAAAAACCCTCTCTAAACTGAATTTTTGTAATGATTTCTCCCAAAAGGCTATGATTTTTGTTTTATTTTTCAGAAAAAAACATCTAGTTGAGTTATTCCTACTTTTCCACATGCGAAATAACATTTAAAATGGGATTGGTTTCAAAATGTGAGCACTCTAATCTTTTGATATCCAGATCAAACTAACTTCAATACCACCCACACCTTTCAAAAAATCTAACTTTTGAAATAAGATCTTTTAAAAAAAGAAAACACACCTACAACCGCCCAGCTTTCTACATTGTCTGATTGATAACTGTTTCTCTTCTGTTTGAGACTGTATAATTGTAGATATTACTATTTGATGTTCGCTTCAGAAATACGCACACATGGAACATCTTGGGCATTTTTCTCTTAATGTTAAATAAGTAAGCAAGTGGAGCTATAATGCTATCTATTATTTCCTGGGACAAAGTTCCACTGAATTAAATGACACAATTCTGTGTAGTCATAGTACTAATAATAGTAATTTCTTACCCGCCTGTCCCCATGAATCGAGGCAGGGAACAGCAACATATTGCAATACAACATGAACGATCAATTAAAAACATACGTGAAAACACATATGGGGCTGTGTTAAAAATTTGTATCTACTTTTGTATGTCAAAATTGTAAATCTGACAAATGTGATGATACAGTAAAGGTAAAGGTTTCCCCTTAATATAAGTCTAATTGTATTTGACTCTGGGAGCTGGTGCTCATCTCAATTTTTAAGCCGAAGAGCTGGTGTTGTCCGTAGATGCCTCTAAGGTCATGTGGCCAGATTGACTGCATGGAGCACTGTTACCTTCCCTCTGGAGCAGTACCTATTGATATACTCACATTTGCATGTTTTCCAACTGCTAGGTTGACAGAAGCTGGGACTAACAGCAGGAGCTCACCCCGCACCCCATATTTGAACTGCTGACGTTTTGGTCAACAAGTTCAGCAGCTCAGCAGTTTAACCTACTGTACAACCAGGGGCTCCTTGATGATACAGTATCAATTCCTAATAATATTCAATTGCACTAAACCTGCTTTCCCTCTGTTCATTGGCCATTCAAGCCCAATCATTATTTTCTTTTTCACTATCTGATCCTTTGTGGGTTTCTCAGATACACGTTTTGCTCAGTTTAAGAGTGTATATGAATGTAACTTTGATTTTGTTTGTATGCTGCTTTGAATATTATTTCACCTTTTAGAAACACAGCAAATAAACTTGTCACTTTAGATGATCCACAGGAGAGCTAACTGTAAGACTATCTTAACACAGAATTATGGGATAAAGTGTGGACAGTCGAGTGGGATGTTTAAATTGCCTGGGAAGACTTATAATTAAACATCAACAAATCATTTCCATTTCCTGGTGGAGGGATGGGAATGACTATTTTTAAAATATACATACACATACACTCACACACTTTTGACATAGATGATCACTAAATTTCGGATTTGTTGAGGTAGCACCCTTGCCACAACTATGACTTGAGCATCTATTGGAGATGAAATACATGAAATAAAAGAGAGTGGCCAAAAGAAGTTACTTACTTGTTTAGCTTTGCTGATGAGAGCAGCGATCCTCCAATAGATGTTTCCACATTGGCTTGCCAGGCAACTTTTGTCCAAAGCTCCAAAGGCTAAATCCAGAATCCGATGATGGGAAGGCAGTGCCCGGCGGAGCACTGAGAGAGGGAGTGTGTCAGAGGCAAGTTAGGCAAGTATTTGCAAGAAGAGCTACTCCAGGAGTGACTGGTTCAAGCCCTGACAGCAGGGAAGGAGCCAGGGATAGATCCCAGCCCCACCTCTCAGCACCACCCACTACCTGCTGAGTTTAACCCTTCCAGGCATGGACAAGTGTCTTGGCAGAGGGCCTCCTGGATAAGACGGCATGCATACAGAGACACATACACACCAGGGAATTAATAAATAAGTGGCTGGCAAGTGGAGAAACAGGCAGGCAGGCAGGCAGGCAGACATCTCGACTTGCACCAGTGGCAAGCATAGTCATTAGAAGGGTTCCTTCTGTCAGATGAACAAACGCAGGATAATTAGAGACAAAAGATACTTCCTTCTCTTCCTCCTCCTTCAAGCCTCTATTCACTCATGTTTTTATCCTTTCTCCTGAAGGGGTGAATGGAAAACAGTTTCACTTGGGAGTTTTGGTGCCAGTCATCATGTGCAAGACAAGCGCAGTGTCTGCTCCTGTATATGGATACCAAGGCTCCTGAGAACCTAATCAGAACTGATGGGTTTCACAGGGTGTTCATAAGCAACGAATACAATTCGCCATTGCCCTGCAACACTTTGTATATCTCAGAAGCTCCCCATCTAAGCATATACTAACCAGGTCTGATCATCATACCTTCTTCCAACTGTCCCAGTTTGGCTAGTGGGTGCATCTACATTGTAGAATTAATGCAGTTTAACACCACCATAGCTCAATGTTATGGGATCCTGGGATTTGTAGTTTGTTGAAGCACCAGCATTCTTTGGCAAAAGGTCTAAAGACCTTGTAAAACTACAACTCCTGTGATCATAGAATCATAGAATAGTAGAGTTGGAAGAGACCTCATGGGCCATCCAGTCCAACACCATCCATCCAGTCCATCCAGTTCCATGGTGATTTCATACCATGGAACCATGGTAGTAAATGTGGTATCAAACTGCATTAATTCTACATCGAGAAGGGTCAACTGTATCCCTGCTAGTCACTTCTGACACACAAAAACTGTATCCCAAGTGATTCAGTCAAGTAAGTCACACACACACACCAGGCTGGAAGCCACAAAATGGCTAGTAGTCAACCAATGCAAGGTTCATTTCTGGCTCCAAAGGTAGTAAAACAGTCACAACCTCCATATCAATTATCATATTATATTATATTATATTATATTATATTATATTATATTATATTATATTATATTATATTATATTAATGGCCCTCATTTCTGAAATCTATTCTTGGGCATAAGGAGGGGATTGTCTTTGCAATGTAATACTAAGATATAGTTATAAGATTCCTACTTCTTACATACTCCTAAAATGTCCTGATTTGGCAAGGGCAGACATTGTTATCCATCCTTTCAGATGCCTTTAGAAATGTCTTAGTTTCTTTCCTACTCCTCTCTTTTGTAATCTGCTTCCTTCATTTGGCGCAAACCAAATTCAAAGTGCACACATATTCTCAATTAACTTAGGAGAGGAGAGAATCCTGCCCTTCCCAATAGATTTAGGCAAAAGCAAATCGCTACAGCCTTTTCTAGCCTGTCTGTTCTTCCTTATTAGTAAAGTTTGTCATCTTGACCACTCTCTGGTGTTATTTGGCCCCACACATCCTGGTTTTTATCTGTGAAATCACAGAGGATTCCAGCTGGTATTGAAACTATGTTATGTTGCATTATTTTGATGCCAAATTAAAGAATCTTCATCCCTGGATTAAAGAACCAGAGAAAATAAAAAGGCAATGAAGCTCCACACAGTAGTTACAGTGCTGTGATTCTGTTTTAATAGTCATGGCAACATTCTGTGCTGTCTTAGAACATGCGGTTTAGGAGAAAGCATTTAAAAATCTCTGCCAATAAACTCTAGCACTCCAACAAACTACAATTTCCAGGATTACAGAAGCTGAAGCCACGGCATTTTGTGCTGCTTAAATGGTCTCTGGTCATGATATTCTCATCTGGTGGAATATATTGTTTTTCTTATAAAATAATACCAAGAAAATATGGGGAGGAAGGTATCAATTTGTCTGTCTTGCACATCAAGCCCAGGGAAAAAATAAATTAGAATATGTAGATCTCAATTTTGTCTGGATAAATGAAGACATGTGTAAATCTTGTTAAATTCTTCTCATGCTGCCTGAAATTTTATCCATTTTTAGCAAGTAATGTACACTTTCAAGACTGAATTCATCCTAGGATTGCCAAGTCAGGACTATTATATATCTTGAGATTTTAGGATAAAATCTGAAACTTTGGCATGTCTTGTAATGACATAAAAACAAGGAACTGGTGATGTTATAGGGAGATGTTACCAGGGCCGGCCGGAGATATTTTTAAATGTTAAGCGGGGGTGCTAAAAAGCGCCCCCGCCACCGGCCCCGCCTCCCACGCCCTGGCCCCGCCCAGCATGCCCTGGCCCCGCCTCCCACGCTGCGTGGGAGGCGGGGCCAGGGTGATTAGTGCTGGGGGTGGGGCCAGAGTTGGCCCTGCCCCCCGTCCAGCGTGCCCTGGCCGCGACCAGGAAGTGAGGGCAAAATGGCCTATCTGTGCTGTGCGCATGCGCACAGCCAGATAGGCCTTTTTGCCCTTACTTCCTGGTCGCGGCCGCCGATCGCCCGGGCGATCGGCGGCCGCGACCAGGAAGTAAGGCCCAAATGGCCTATCTGTGCTGTGCGTATGCGCACAGCACAGATAGGCCATTTGGCCCTTAGTCTACAAACTAAGGGCAAAAAGGCCTATCTGGCTGTGCGCATGCGCACAGCACAGCTAGGCCATTTTGTCCTTAGTCAACAAACTAAGGGCAAAATGGCTTATCTGGCTGTGCGCATGCGCTCTGCCAGATAGGCCATTTTGCCCTTAGTTTGTTGACTAAGGGCGAAATGGCCTAGCTGTGCTGTGCGCACGCGTACAGCACAGCTAGGCCATTTGGCCCTTACTTCCTGGTCGCGGCCGCCGATCGCCCGGGCGATCGGCGGCCGCGACCAGGAAGTAAGGGCGAAATGGGCTATCTGCGCTGTGCGTCAGCGGCCTCGTAGAATCAACCGGCCCTGGATGTTACTAAATGATGTTACTGGTGATATCACTAAGAATGATAAATTAAGTACCAAACATATAATTCACATTGAAAACACAAAGTTTAACAAACAAGGAAAATACACCTATGCATATTTCAAGACAATGCTTTCATCCTGAAATTCCTCCTCCTTATCCTGAAGAATAAGACACCAGACCAGGAAGGCCAGGAACCCTAATTCCAATATCCACAAATAATTACCATAGGTACCTTTGGTCAAGGATATACCGTATATACTCAAGTATAAGCCAAGTTTTTCATCCCTTTTTAGGTATGAAAATGGCTCCTTTGGCTTATACACGAGTGAGGGTCCTGGCCGGATTATTCGGGTCAGCTTATACTTGAGTATATAGGTAATCAGAGTTGGACAGTCTTATCTTATTCAAGTCATATTATTATCTTAAATTACAGTTTTATGTGAATATTCAGAAACATTTAACCGACTGCCTCAATTAATTAATTTTATTGGTATCTATTTTTATTTTTGAAATTTACCAGTAGCTGCTGCATTTCCCACCCTCGTTTTATACTTGAGTCAATAAGTTTTCCCATTTTTTGTGGCAAAATTAGGTGCCTCGGCTTGTATTTGGGTTGCCTTATACTCGAGTATATATGGTAGTTACTCCCTGCTTAAAGTACATACAGGCATTCTGAATCAATAAACCTGAATTCACCCTCTTTTTCATGGAAATTAATAATATTTGTAGGTATGTTTGCTATGTTTCTGCTATTCTACTTTAGATAATTATGTTAAGAGGCAGATGGCTAAACAAGTATCAGCCGAGCCGACCTACTTCACTTCCTTCCACTGTATGTAACTTTGCCCTGCTCATTTCTTTATCTATATTGCCATAGTCATAAGGGCTGGAAACATTCAGTGGAAGCTGAAAAATTCACAATACCGAATACTCCACCTAGTCCCAGTTTCCTCGCTTGTGGAGCATGACTAATGAAGGCATAGAGCCTTGGATTTGTGAGACACTTGTGTTAGCAAGAGTGCCACCTACTGACCTCCACCACCACTTTCTGAGAGGGAAATTTCAGTTGAGGTTGGTATTGGATGAATGCTTTCTATGGTGAAACTGATTCTTCTCTACACCTTTGATGTCTGGAAGCACACATTCGAAAACACCACAAACAATTAGCTATAAGGAGCTTTGTACATACCCAAAACTATGGGCAATTGGTGCACACCCAAAACTACTCTCAGAGCACAACCAGTTTTTCCCATCCCTAGATAACTTCACAAGAGGTATGTATGCACACCCTGTTGTCTTAGGGTGCCCAAAGGGCCCAGCTTTCAAGGGATCAAACATGAATTGGTCCGTCCAGTTAAGCACTGTCTACTTCCAGGTAGCCACTCTCCATATGGAAGCTTCTACAGATACCATAACCTTGAGACTCTACACATTAGAGCTGGGGTAAAGTTACTTTTCTGATTACAATTCCTATAAATCAGGTATAGCCAACTATGGAAAGCCAGGGGCATGCATTAGCTCCCCCACCACCACTACCACCTACTCTCTTAAAATATATATATATTAGCTGTGCCCGGCCACACGTTGCTGTGGCGTTGTCTGGTGGTGTTGGTGAGAAATTGTTGAGGTAGTGGTGGTATTGAATGTCTGTTGTATGGTTGTCTTTATGTTTAGTATGCACACTGAAGTGGATTATATGGCAGTGTGGAGTCAAGATAATCCAGTTCAAAGCAGATAATATAAGATTCTAAATGGGTTATATAGCTGTGTGGAAGGGCCTTATAATCCAGTTAAAATCTGATAATCTGTGGAAGAGGCCTAAGTGAGGCCTAACTGTCCCTGTCCCCTGGACTGAGTAGGTTGCTAGGAGACCAAGTGGGAGGACCTTAGCCTTCAAACTGGCAGCAATTGGATAAAAACAATTATTCCTCTCCCTCTAATTAGGACTTTATTTTTCTTTTCTTTTTGTTGTATCAACCTAGAGCCATGGATGATGGGTTGTGTTGTCAAATTTCGAGGTTGGGGGGCCTGTAGTTTTGTTGGTTTGTCCGCTGCCCTGATGCCATCACTCTTTTATATATATAGATTGTGAACATTCCCTAAAGCCCCAGTGGCATGGTGGGAAGATGGACCTGATTTGAATTGACTCACCTCTGCAACCATAAACCACCCATGAATGAAACTTGTACCCCTTGAAAGAGTGGAGCACAGAGTTTTGAATCATTACCACTAAGTGCCTCTCCTAGTACACAAACAGTCCCTAGACTCAGTCATTGATATGATGGCAACACAACAATATTTATTTATTTACCCTATTTATACCCTGTCTTTCTCTACCCTGAAGGGGACTCAAGGTGGCTTACATATGGCAATTATTCAATGCCTTGATATATACATAATAAGCTTAAAATAGATCGATTAAAATTAATATTAACATTTAAAAACATTACATTCAATATTAAAATCACGTCATCCAAAACTCGTAGTCTGAGGCCATTCCATAATCATTGCACATGTACCGAATCCATTATTACACTAAGCTATTCTCCAAAAGCCTGATCCCAAAGCCATATTTTTACTTTCCTTCTGAAGGCCAGGAGGAAGGGGGCTGATCTGATGTTGCTGGGGAGGGAGTTCCACAGCGGAGGGGCCACCACTGAAAAGGCCCGGTCTCTCTTGCGAAGCAGGTGGGACCGAGATTAATACAGGGCCTAATGAACTATCCTCTACTTGCAGAGTTATTTTTTACATTTGTTCCTAGCTCAAAATGGTTAATAAAGCTTAATAAACTGATAACTCATTTAACCATTTGTAACTTTTGGTGTAATTGTAACATGTTACCATCATGGAATATACTGCTTTGAAGCTGGGTCCATCATTTTGAAGCAACTTGTACAATATTTTGGATTTCAGAAAAAGACATGAGGTTTTTTTTTAAAAGGCTGCTTGATTCTTAAAGCTAGAAAACAAAACGTAACTTGGGTTGCTGTGCGTTTTACATCCTGTATGGCCATGTTCCAGAAGCAGTCTCTCCTGACGTTTCGTCCACATCTATGGCAGGCAGGCATACCTCACAACAAAACAGGAGAAGAAAATGCTTCTGGAACATGGCCATACAGCCCAAAAAACTCACAGTAGCCCAGAGACTCCTCCGGCTATGAAAGCCTTCGACAACACATAAAACATAACTTCTTCTGATCTCTGCTATATCGTGTGGTTTTCCACTGGGATTTAGGACCAGTGGAAGAGTGAGGCAAGTGCCTCTGGCAGCAGATGCTAAGAGCCAGAATGTGGCAAACCAGGGAAGAAAAGAGTTGAGTGTCACAAGGAGCTCTCCTGCTGCCCTCAGGTGGGGGTGAATGCTGCCGTCTCTTTGCCAGTCTGGCCAGTTTCTATAGGTGGAAAGGGTGTGTCTGTGCCATTTTGTCCTGTGCTTCAGCAAGCAACATGTCTTGGGTTGGCCTTGGTTAGGTTACTCCATCTTCATCATTAACACACCATATAAAGGTCTGGCTTGTTGAAAGTATAGTACCCTCCTCCACATCTTTCCACCCATTTTCAGTTTCTTTCAGGAAACCAAACTCCCTGGGGATGCCACCAGTCAAACCACAAGGCAAGTACAGATTTCTGCAACCCGGTGATTGTGCTTGTTGGGGAATTTGGGGTACTGTTGTCTCTCAAATCCACTTTTCTAATCTTTTGGAGACATCCTGTGTATGTTGCAGATTCCCCTTGCAACTAGTACGCTGCACTAGTTGGCTCCATGTACTCTTGTTGGCCTTCTCATTTTTAGTTCCTATGAGTACTGGATGCCTGAACATGCATATGCACATAAGATGAATTTAAGGTAGTATGTCTTACAAGATGGTTGTGTCAATCAGAGCAATACTTAGAGCTGGAGTGCAAAGCAGTACCGTGTGAAGTGAATACAGCATGCAGAAATTCCAGTATCTTCAGTGGTTGAAATATTCATTTCTTTGAACAGATTTGCTTGTCTTTACAAATGAAAACAACTAAACAAGCACGCAAGACTGTAGGATTCCAAATATGTGGATTCAAGGGCATTCAAGAAATTAAATGTATTGTTATGTATTTGCTGGCCACATGATCTTGGTCAATGCCAGCTGGACAATGCCAGCTCTTCGGTTTAGAAATGGAGATGAACACCCACCCCAGAGTCGGACAAGACTGGACTTGATATCAGGGGGAAACCTTTATCTTTACCTATGTGTTTGCTATGTCAACCTCCCACTTATGTTCCATGAAGTTCCAAGTGGTCTTCATGGTTCTCCATTTTATCCTCACAACAACACCTAGTGGTTATCATGACTGAATGAAAATTTGAACATGGGTCTTAATTTAACTTACTAACCATTAAGCACTGGAGAAATGATTAAATAGGGGAAACTCAGGCTTACTAGCTCATTTAGCTCAGTTCCCAATTATTCTTTGAGCAAGAGCCTCCAAATCATATACATTTATTGAGACTCTTTTGGGCCTATGAATATGATGATACTTCCCATTAATGATATGACCGATCAGTTTCTACAAATAGTGACTTCTAGCCTGTTATGCTAGAAAATTCATTTTGCCTTACTTGAATTTTGCATGATGCAAATCCTTTCCTTTTATTTCATGGACCTCTTGAAAACCATCAGAAATGAATAGTCTACTTAAGAAACTTTGGTTTCAATCCACAATTCATATCACAAAAATCATTAATATCCTAAAGCAAAATACTGGATATACATATGTGTGAGCCAATCCAAAAAGCATTACAACTATAGCTACAGAGAAAAAAGAGAGTCTAGGCTTGAAGTCCCTTTCTTTAGCAAGAGAGGAGGATGTGAATGCCCTTCACCATTACCCAGACCTTGGAAAAGTTTCTTTTTAGGCTTCACTTCCCAAAATGCCCAAGCAAGAATAAGACACAATAGTTCATACTGCAAATCCATAGGTCCCTTGCTAACAAAAGAGTGTCTTCTTTGTATCCCCTTGGGTCCCTTTGTAAAGCCTCTAGGGTTTTCTCCCCTTCTTCCTCCGTTTTCTTAATCGGGAAAATCAGTATAAAGGCGTTTTCAAGGCCATGGTTCCTGGGGACAGGTAGGGGCTTGCCCTCTAGCAGAGGATCATCTTCAGGAAGAGCACCGGCATCATTCCTTCCCTCACAGGCCTTGCTAGTGCTGAGACCACACAGGTGGAGTAAATAAAGTTAATGCCGTAGAATTACCGTCGGGGCATTTCCTTGCTGAGGAGCGTCTGAAGCACCGTGCCGTGCTTTGAAATTATGGCTAATTATAGAGGCCATTTGCATAAATTACAAGGAGAGAGGCAATTGCCGCCAATCCTTTCCATTGCACTTAGGAAGAGAGTTCCGCTTGTTGGATGGCTGGATGGCGACAACTTGGAAGAGGGGTGTAGGGGGAAGAAAGACCCCCGATGATGAGGCTGAAAACAAGAAAGGAAAAAAAGGGGAGGGGGAAGGTTAGAGACACGGCAGCTCTTTGGTTTGCTAGGGAGCCTTAAACACATTTTGGAAAGAGGCCTACCCGTTTTGCAGGATTCACTGGGGAAATCCCAGTTTGCAAATTATACATTCAAAAATTGGGATTTTCATAATATGAAATCCGAGCCCTTTAGGAACCTGCAGCTTTTCAGAGAGCCAGAGCAGGGCAAACCTGTGCCAAGTGTGTGTGTGCATGTAAGCGCATTTATTTTTTCTTTACCTCTGAATATTTGACACTGGCCTATCTTATAAGGATGTTGTCAAGATTACTTTAAAAACACATGCAGGTTAGCCCATTTATGCCCAGGGCAGCTTCCACTATAACTGGGTTGCTGTGAGTCTTTCGGGCTATATGGCTATATTCCAGAAGCTTTCTTTCCTGATGTTTCACCCATATCTACTATGGCAGGCATCCTCAGAGGTTTTGAGGTATACCTGCCATAAATGTGGGTGAAACATCTGGAAAGAAATCTTCTGGAATATGGCCATACAGCCAGAAAAATTCATAGCAACCCAGTGATTCCGGCCATGAAAGCCTTCGACAATCCATTTCCACTATAATTTCCTCTTCTGCTGGGACCTGCACCTTAGCAAGTTGAAAATGTTTGCAGATGAAATTTCAGATTTTCACGGCTCAGATAGATTATCTCATTGAGAGACTAATGAGCTAAAAAATCCTTCTAACTGCTGAGGTCACTAATGCTTTACTTTGTTGCCAATAATATTCAAGTACTAGACATGCTTTTCTGTATTAAGCTATGAGTCAGGGCCGGTTGTTACTAGGCGGCCGCGGCCGCGGCCGCCTCGGGCGCTGGCTGCTAGGGGCGCCATTCGGGCCTGACTTCCTGGTCGCGGCCGGCGATCGCCCGGGCGGTCGCCGGCCGCGACCAGGAAGTCAGGCCCGAATGGCCTAGCTGTGCTGTGCGCGTGCGCACAGCACAGCTAGGCCATTTTGCCCTTAGTAACAAACTAAGGGCAAAAATGGCTTCTCTGGCTGTGCGCATGCGCACAGCACAGCTCGGCCATTCGGGCCTGACTTCCTGGTCGCGGCCGGCGACCGCCCGGGCGGTCGCCGGCCGCGACCAGGAAGTCAGGCCCGAATGGCCTAGGTGTGCTGTGCGCGTGCGCACAGCACACCTAGGCCATTTTGCCCTTAGTAACAAACTAAGGGCAAAAATGGCTTATCTGGCTGTGCGCATGCGCACAGCCAGATAAGCCATTTTTGCCCTTAGTTTGTTACTAAGGGCAAAATGGCCACGCTGGGCGGGGGCGGGGCCAACTGTGGCCCCGCCCCCCTCACTAATCGCCCTGGCCCCGCCTCCCACGCAGCGTGGGAGGCGGGGCCAGGGCACGCTGGGCGGGGCCAGGGCGCGGGTGGCGGGGGCGCTTTTCAGCACCCCCGCTTCCCATTAAAAAATATCTCCGGCCGGCCCTGCTATGAGTAGAGCGTAGGTGAGAAAGCAGTAGTACCACTCTGCCATGCCTGCTGCTCTTTCTAACTAACCATTTGGAGCACACCGAGATATGACGTTTGGTATGTCACCTAAAAACAAGACTAAAGGCATATCTAATCCAACCCCCCATTTCCCTAATTGGTTAAGATATCTCAGAGAAACCCAAAAGTTTAACATGAAGATGACGGTCGTCCTCTGCTATGTGTGATAATACTCTGAGCTATTTTGCCTCTAAACATGGAGGTTCTACTCAGCCATTTAAAGAGCTAAATAATTTAAACTAGGCCATTCACCCAAGCATTTGGAACCAAGCAAAAGTAAAACTTGATCTAATCTTTTGAAGGGTAAATTGTTTAATTGTTTAAATTGTTTGCATTGGCCAAGATCCTATGTGACTCACCCAGCTGTGCAACAGACCTTTGAAGAAGTGATGTAACATTTTCCCAGTCATGCACACAGGTGTCCACAATTTGGTTGCACAAGCAGAAAAGTGGCAGCAGCCATCCATTACAGATTCATACTCCACTGCTGCTAGAGGAGATGACAGCCATGTGGCAGGCACCTCCTGCCAGAGACATACTCGGTATCAAGAGGATTATTCTTCATTTGCTGGTTCTTGGGGACCCTTGGAGCCAATGTGACCCAAATTACATTTACAAGGCAATTTGGGTTGTCTTGTAAAAGCTGCTCCGCTGGAGCTGAACAAATCTTTCATAGAATCATAGAGTTGGAAGAGCTATTGCAGTGAGTCCCCAGATGTTTTGGCCTTCAACTCCAGAAATCCTAATAGCTGATAAACTGGCTGAGATTTCTGGGAGTTGTGGGTCAAAACACCTGGGGATCCACAGGTTGAGAACCACTGGGCTATTGTGTCCAACCCAATTCTACCATACAGTAAAGGTAAAGGTTTCCCCTGATGTTAAGTCCAGTCATGTCTGACTCTGGGGGTTGGTGCTCATCTCCATTTCTAAGCCGAAGAGCCAGTGTTGTCCGTAGACACCTCCAAGGTCATGTGGCCGGCATGACTGCATGGAGCACCGTTACCTTCCCACCTATTGATCTACTCACATAGGCATGTTTTCGAACTGCTTGGTTGGCAGAAGCTGGAGCTAACAGCGGTGGCTCATTCCGCTCCCGGGGTCTGAACCTAGGACCTTTCGGTCTGCAAATTCAGCAGCTCAGTGCTTTAACACACTTCGCCACTGGGGCTCCTTACAGTAATACGCAATGAAAGTATTCCTGACAAATGGGTATCCAACTTGTGTTTAAAAACCTCCAGAGAAGGAGGTTCCACCACATCCCACTACAATATATTCCACTATCCAACAGGTCTAGCAGTCACAAAGTTCTTCCTAATGTTTAGGTGGAATCTTTTCTTCTTGCAGCTGGAATCCATTGCTCCATGTCTTGGTTTCTAAAGCAGCAGAGAGCAAAATTTTCCCTCCTCAATATATCCTTTCAAATACTTAAACATGGTTATTATATCTTCTTTCAATTTTCTCTTCTCTAGGCTTCCAAAACTCCTCCTCATAGGGCTTGGCTTCCCAAACTTTGACCAGTTTGGTCGTGTGGACACGTTATAGCTTATCAATATCCTTTTTAAATAGTGGTGCTCAGAACTGGACACAGTATTCCAGGTGAGGCCTAACCAAAACAGAATATAGTGGTTGTTGGTTGTTGCTATTTGATGACTGTAAAGTGACTCTATCAATTGAGCCCTCACTGCCTAGTGATTTGTTGTAAGATGAGCTTTCTTAGTTAATACAATCGTCCTCAGTCTGTCTGTCATTAACTTGGAAAATTCTCTTTTATGAATACCTACATAACTATTCCATGCTTAAAAGGACATTTTGTAAAAATGAACTTATGTTAAATATCTGTTGCTTAACCTTTGATGCCCAAGTCCTGACCAGAGAGGCCATGCTTAGGACAGGTTTCTGCAACACTGGCTTTGGGCATCAATGAAAAGTACCTGGTGGTAAACACAGTGTCTGTCCTGGAAATTATGTACCTTAATCACAGATGTGACAGAACTGGTTTACAGTGGTCAAGCAAAATCATTCTCTTATGCATACTTGTTTATTATCATTCTTGCTTAAATAAACTTGTGTGAGTGGGTGTCTTCATGAATTTCATGGGTTTTTTTAAGACAGGGAATACTTAGAGGTGGTTTTCCATTGCCTCCCTCTCGAATATAGCCTGCAGTATGTGATATTCCCAACCAACTACTAACCAGGTTTAGCCTCTTTCTTTCAAGTATCACTTAGCCAAAATGCTTGAAACCAGGAGTGTTTTGGATTTTGGATTTATTGTGAGGTGGGTTGTGTGTGTGTGTGAAATGCCTGTGTTTTCATATATGTACATAATGAACACATATGGCTGAACACAAAATTCATTTATGTTTCATATATACCTTATACATAACACAGAGATAGATGAGTTAAATAAACAGGTTAATTTTCTCAAAATATATACAATATATAGAATTGTACAGATTGAGTATCCTTTATACTTGGGACTAGAAGGGTTTTGAATTTCAGGTTTTTGTATTTTGAAATACCTATCTTTGCACAAGTATATACGGAGAAATCTTGAAGATGGGTCCCAAGTTTACACACAAAATTAATGTATGCTTCATATGCACCTTATACACACAGCCTACGGGTAATTTTATACAGCACTTTTAATAATTTTGTGCATGAAACAAAGTTTGTGTACACTGAATCATCAGAAAACAAAGGTGTCACTATCTCAGCCACCCATGTGGAGGATTTTGGAAGTCCTGATATGGGATGTTCTACATGTATATTAGGGGCCAC
The DNA here is from genome assembly GCF_035594765.1 of Anolis carolinensis. Classification (NCBI taxonomy): domain Eukaryota; kingdom Metazoa; phylum Chordata; class Lepidosauria; order Squamata; family Anolidae; genus Anolis; species Anolis carolinensis. The sequence continues at coordinate 27,668,022 of NC_085846.1, read as the reverse complement.
AATGGCGCAGCGAGTTAAACCGCTAAGCTGCAGAACTTGCTGACCGGAAGGTTGGCGGGTTGAATCTGTGAGATGGGGTGAGCTCCCGTTGTTAGTCCCATCTTCTGCCAACCTAGCAGTTAGAAAACATGCAAGTGTGAGTAGATCAATATGTACCTTTTTGGCAGGAAGGTAATGACGCTCCATGCAGTCATGCTGGCCACATGACCTAGGAGGTGTCTACAGACAATGCCAGCTCTTCAGCTTAGAAATGGAGATGAGCACCACCGGGGAAACCTTTACCTTTATCTACCTGTATATCAGAATGACGTACAGTAAAACATAATTAGGCTTACTGTGGAAAATTAACATGGTGGCTTATAGACCAAACAAGTGTGAATTCCATTGCGTCTTTTTTGGGATACTAGTACTAAGGCTAATGGCTGTTGATTCTAGCTCTGCTTATTCATCTCCATATAAAGATCATCTTGCTTGCCTGGGTTGCTTAGATGCAGACCTTTCATCCTGCTTTAAATATGGGTTTGTTTCCTCCTGCTGTGACTCTTCCATGCGGTTCTTGTGTTATTTATTGATGCTTCATGTTTTAACCTGTTAGCCTCTCTGAGAGATTTTTACTTGAAAAACAGGATTGAAATCCTATAAATGAATGGATGAAGGCTTGCTAGAAAGCTTAATACAAACAGATCAGAACTTGACCAAGGTCAGAATGAAGTGGACCACAACATGGCTAGGGTCTTCCCCAAATTTTATTTGCCTAATTGGCAGTTCTTCCTAGCAGGGACCAGAATGACAGAGTGGTCTGAGCATTGGAGACCAGGGTACAAATCCCCCTCTTAGCCATAAAAATCCACTGGGTGACCCTGAGTAATGCACACACTTTTAGTCTCAGAAAAACCTTCCAATAGATTTGCCTTAGGGTCGCAATAAGTCAGAGATAACTTTAAGGCACACAGCAACCTCAACCTAACAAGGAACCTTTTTTGGATCACAACTGCCTCCAACCTGAGGTCCAGTATCTAAGAGATTTTGAGTCCAAAAAATAAACTTCTCCAAACCGGGTTGGACCACCTGCTTTATAATATTTTAAACCAGTCTCCCCTACTTAACTCCACCTGATTTCCCTGTATTTTAATACCACTGAAATGATGGGAAGGCCTAAACTTTCAAATCTATGCACTCTCTTCTTTTTCTTTATCTCTCCCCCCCCCCCCCCACACCCCAACTTCCACCTCGGCTCCCACCCCTTCTTTCCATCTCCATCTCCGCCCTGGACTTTCTGCCGGATGGCAGGAAGACCTGCACTCAGCACACGGCAAGGGCTTTTTGTCCTGGAGACAGCGCGTCCGTCGGTGGGTTTTTGATGTCTGCAGTTCAGAAGCCACCCTTCCAGGTGGCTCGAAAGCATCTCTGTGGCTCAGACTCGGAGGCTCGCTTCTGCGTCTCCCCACCTCTACCTCAAATCCCTTCTTCCTCCTCCTTCTCTGCTGTATTAAGACTTTGCTTCCTTCCTCCCAGGGCTCTGTAATTTGTTCATCCCACCCCCCACTTGAACACACACACTTCCACTGCTCTTTTTCCCACCAGGTAACAGTGCTGTAAAAGCCAAAACTGTCGCATTGTTCCAGTTTGTCATATCAGCATAAAGTAAAATCTATTCAAACCTTTGTGAACATTGCATGTTTTTGGATTCTAGACAGTTTGCTGGTCAAGGAATTTGGGGAGATGTGGCTAGAGTTGTCACTTTTGTGAATTCTAACCCACTTCTCAGTTTTGCAGTGAGCTGCTGAACTTGCTGATCAAAAGGTTGGCAGGTCGAATCCACAGAGTGGGGTGAGCTCCTGCTGTTAGCAACAGCTTCTGATAACCTAGCAGTTCGAAAACATGCAAATGTGAGTAAATCAATAAGTACTGCTCCAGTGGGAAGGTAACAGCCTTCCATGCAATCATGCCAGCCACATGACCTTTGAGGTGTCTATGGACAATGCCAGCTCTTTGGCTTAGAAATGGAGATGAACACCAACCCCCAGAGTCAGACATGACATTGACTAGACTTAATGCCAGGGGAAAACCTTTACCTATACCTAATAGGCCTGATGCTTATCATTTAGGCTTCACTACAGATAAATTACTGAATAATAACCTAACACATTTAATGCATCTTATTGAGACTAAACTAGTTGAGACTAAACAATAAGATTCAGACCTTACTTTCCATCCTATAATTTACAATTATGTGTATGTGTCTTCAAGTTGCATATTGACTTATGGTGACCCCATTAATTTCATAGCTTTCTTGGGCAAGAAATAAAGTGGTTTTGCCAATTCCTTTCCCTGAAATATAGCTTAGGGCATCTCCTGGAAATAGATGGTGATCTCCCACCCAAGCACTAACCAGGGATGACCCTGCTGAGTTTCCAAGACCAGATGACATCTGGCACCTTTGGGGTTTTTAAGCTACTCCAGTGTTTGTTAATTTGATATTGTCATATTATGTCATTTCTCTCCATAATTTTTCTGAACATGTTAGCTGCTGGCATTCAGATATGCTTTGCAAGAGCTCAGCTAGAAATTGACATATGCTTCCTGCAGCAGTGTTACTCCTTTACCCATTAACTAAAATATTATTTTCCTGAACTCAGCTACATGTTCTAGGCAGAGGTCTGCAACTTTATTAATTAATGGTTGGCAAGGTATGAGAGACTAGAACAGATCCGACCAGAGCTTCTGGAATGAATATTAGCTCAGGAACATTGCCAGTCTGTTCCAGAAGTCCAACAAATATGTCTCCTATTGCTCCTTACTTCTAATGAGAAACATAATAGATCTTTTTGAACTGTGGCAAATTAATTGCCAAAGAGCCAAGCAGATTAATATCGGGATTTTAAAAACTATTCATGTCTGCCTGTCTGTGATTTAATTATTTGCAATGTTTGCTTGTCTTGCAGTTTCACTGGTGAAAACCCAGCTACTAGACTCATATGGCCAAGCAACAGCAAAGCATGGTCAAGATGGCAACAGTTATTAATGATGAAAGAGTGGGGGAAAGAGAGAGAAACAGGGACATTTTTAAAATGTCTGACTTTTTCAAATTGGGACAGTTGGAGGGTAAATGTTTGCCTCAATCTCTTTACTAATTTCAAAGCAGGACCAACCCTCATAGACCAAAATGAGATCCTTGTTTTGGGCAAATGAATGTTGGGATCCAATACTGCTGTTTCTGGCCACTTGCATTCAAAGACAGTCATGTGGCTTATAACAATTTGAAATTACCCTAGCACAAAATTTAAAGAGAAATACCGCAAGGGATAGAGACATGGGCAGCAACAAGTTTTAAAACAGGATATTAGCCTAATTATGAATTATAGGTTTGTCCTTAAATTCATCCAGTACCCCCTTATTGGGTAAGAGTCTAAGTAACAGGCAAGGATGTTTGTTCATCATTACTCATGTTCTCTTTTGAGAATATACCTGGCATAACCCAGTGGTTAGGTGTGGGGAAACGGGGCTAAACCCAGGTGGGTTGACCTGACTTTATTTTAAAAAGAGTGATAAAATTCTTACCAACAAGCTGAAATTGGCTCCAAATAATCCTGAGTGGTTTGGTAACTATGAGTCATGCTGCAATTCAAGGTTACCAAACTTTGGTCCTCCAGATATTTTGGGCTTTACCTCCCAGAATTTCTGATCATTGGCCAAAGTAGCTAAGGGTTCTGGGAGCTGGAGTCCAAAAACACCTGGAGGACTACAATTTGGGATTCTTTGGATCTCTGGTCTTTAACTGAATAGCCATCTGCTGCAAGCTGCACTTAAAGACAAAAGAACCACAAAATGTTAATGCTACCTATTCACAGTTAGCACCCGAATAGCTGACTGAGCAATCATCTGGTCATAGTCTTCTTCACTACTTTGTGCTGTAGTGTATTATTATGTAAATTAAAGAAATTATTTTTAAATTTGCATGTATAACTATACAAAACAGTATATGAGTATCTTATGCAAATATATCTAATGTTTTGGACTTTTGGGGAGAAGGAAGGGTGCTAACCCTAACCCTGACCTTAACAAAAAGCCATAGGAACTGTTCAGAACTGTTTTTTTCTTTTTCCAGATAAGAAAATTGAAGAGATTAGCCATTTGAAACATAAATGATCTCCAAGCCATGCAAGAAAATTAATATATGCAAATCCTCATTGTCTCCATAATCCTATTCCAGGGGAAAGGCAGAATATAAATTACGGTAATTAAATAGGTACGTATACATAAATAAATCCAGTTGTTGTTGTTTTTGTTTTGCTAACTAAACAACATAAGTTATCCGGACAAAAATCTAAATTATTTAACTATGGTGAACATACAGTACTATTCACAGGTTCTCTCCCAGATTGCAATTACAATACTGCTGCAATTCAACAGGGAAGCCACCATTTGCCTGGAAATTGGTGTCTAAATGTTGGAGAGCATATAGGGGCTCAGTTAAAAGATTTTATGCCTCTGTCTCATGTAAATGTTTTAGTTCAGCCAAGCCCAACTATAAATCACTCATGTATTGAGGTCCGCACCCACAGAAGAGGAAGAGGTACAGGAAAGGGGATTATAGCAAAGAAAACCTGGTTTATTTGTGTCTTAAATTCCCTTTGGATCATGGCAAGGGGGGCAGGAGGTCAGGTCAAGGTTAGAAAGATTGAATTAGAATTTTGCTGAGGATTTTGTAGCTATAATGCTCTCTCTCCCTCCTTGTTCCCATTTTTAGGGAAACACTTTTTAATGGATTCTATGTAACCCAATGTACTTAGCTCCCCAGCCCTTCATAGACATAAACACTTCCCTATGGGACACAATGTATTAGTAGTAAAAAAAAAATTGCACAGCTACACTATACACAGAAGAAATAGATTCAAACCAATCTCAAAACCTTACAAAAGACTGCAAGCTTTTGATTGAGGTAATCACCAAATTTAATAAACAAGGTTTGTATGGAATGATAGAATAAAGAAAGAGATTGAAAGATATACTGCCAGGCAAATTGCACTGATGTATTGTCCTGAATTCCTAAAAACAATGTGACATATTTTCCAGAAAAGAGAGGTAAAGACCCTGGTCTTTTTGTCTTTTTGGTCCACTTTGCTTAGACCATTTGCAGGAGGTTTTTTGCTCTGGGATGCAGTCCCCAGCTATATAGAGCTAATGGGAACCATTGTCTTTTCCCCCCAATATTTTTAAAATGTTAACACAAAAAAGAAAAGCAACAATACTTATGTGTACATAAACATAGACATACTTAAACAACCATTACATTGCAAACTCCACAACATACATCTCTACTCTAATTATATATAAGTCTAAACTACAATCATATGCATAGATTAGTTTTTAAAGTGGATTTCCAGTTCCCTTTTGTCAGTTTCTCTATAATTTAACATTTTCTCTTCCACTTTATATCCACCAAGTTGTTTATTTCTATTTGCTTTAACTTTAACAAATGAATATCTCAGCATTTCCTATCTTCAAAACTGCACATAAAGTCTTTCCCTTTCATTTGACAAAAAGTTTCTATTCTTCTAAGAATGCATGCAGTAACTTTTCCTTCAACAGCATGGTTTACTTGTCCATTTCTATTAATTCCTGCATCTTCACTGCACAATCTTCTATAGTTAGTGTTTCTATGTTTTTCCACTGTTGAACATATAGGATTCTTGCCAACACCATTGTTAACGTTAAGTATGATAAACGCAGTGTCACAAGTCCTGTTAGAATGCAATATTCTTGATACTTCCACCAACCCTTTAACTAGTATTGTTAAAGAAAAATAATTAACAAGAAATAAGAACAAATCTATACACATAATAAAAGTGAAAAAATGTGTATGTGGCATAGCTGTCCACTTACACAGACAGACTCCCAATACCACAAAGAGCTATGATTTCCACCATGCAGGAGACACCAATGACCCCCTCTCCAATGTACATGGCAGGGGGTTGAGGGACTGCCTCAACAGGATGGAAGTGTAGTTCACCCTGCATCAAAACACAGCATTGTGACCCCCATTGACAATGGACCTGGACCACATTTGGCACACAGAACCCCCATGACCAGGTTTGGCGGGAATTGACCTTGATTTATAGGCATTGTAGTTCACCTACATCCAAAGAGCACTGTGAACCCAAAAAATGATGGATCTGGATCAAACTTGCCATGGATGATGGGACTTGCAGTATCTTTACTCATTTCCAGAGTCTACTGCGACCCCCACAAATGATGGGCCTGGATCAAATTTTCCACACAGACTCTCCCATGATGTACTTTACATCCTGGTGAGTTCTGGGAGAGGATGGAGCAGAGACAATGTGAATTGCAGTACCTTCACTCACTTCCAAAAACCACTGCAACCAAGAGTGATGAACCTGGACCAAATTTAGTACACAGACCCCCTATGATGCATTTTATGTCCTGGTGAGGGTTGCGGGAGGATGGACCACAGACGATGGGATTTGCAGTACCTTCACCCACTTCCACAGACCACTGCCACCCCCACGAATGATGGGCCTGAATCCCTGGTGACCAACTGAACATACTGGAAGAGTTTGGGAGATGACTAACCCACTCACATGGGAGTTGTAGTTCACCCTGCAACCAGAGAGCATTCTGAAGCCCCCAGTGGTGGAACTGGAACACACGTGGCACACAGAAACCTGGTGGCCAACAGAACATACTGGAGGGGTTGGAGAGGGAATGACCCACTCACATGTGAGTTGTAATTCACCCTGCATCCAGAGCACTCTAAACCTCATCAATAACAGATCTGGACCAAATTGGGCACACAAACCCAACATGCCCAACTGTGAATACAGGCGAAGTTTGAGAGTGGTTGCCCTGTAAATCTGGGAGCTGCAGTTCACCTGCATCCAGAGAAAGTGTGACCTCACCCCCCATGACAATAGACCGGGTCTTACCACAGAGAAGCCCCATGATCAACTGTAGGGGTGTGTGGGAATTGATCTTGAATTTGGGAGTTATAGTTCACGTGCATCCAGAGAGCACTGAATCCAGCTAATATCGAATCTGGACCAAACTTGGCACACAGACTCGACATGGCCTTCTGTAATTACTGGCAGGGTTTGGGGGTGAATGCCCTTGGCATATGGGAGTTGTAGTTGACCCTTATCCAGAGAACCCTAAACCTAGCCAATGACGGATCTGGACCACACTTGGCACACAGATCCAACATGGTCAGCTGTGCATACAAGCCTAGTTTGGGAAGGATTGACCCACAATTCTGGGAACTGTAGTTAACCGAAATCTTTATGTATTTTCTAATGACAGCATTAAAAAAACGAATTTTTTTCTAATAAATAGTGTTACTAAGTAACTAAATGATATTACCTAACACCCCAAAACAAACAATGCCTTTTTTCGATGTACCCAAGCTAGTACATCAGGGGTCCCCAAACTAAGACCCGGGGGCCGGATGCGGCCCTCCAAGATCATTTACCAGGCCCTCATCCTCAGTTTTAGACTTAGGCTCGCCCAAAGTCTGAAATAACTTGAAGGCACACAACAACTGTAGTCCTAATTAACTTGACTATCTCATTGGCCAGAAGAAGGCCCACACTTCCCATTGAATCCTGATAGGTTTATGTTGGTTAATTTTTTAAAAAAAATTGTATTGTTTTTGTTGTTGTTGTTGTTTTTGCACTACAAATAAGACATGTGCAGTGTGAATAGGAATTTGTTCGTATTTTTTTTCAAACGATAATTCGGCCCCTCAACAGTCTGAGGACATGAACCGGCCCTCCACTTAAAAAGTTTGAGGACCCCTGTAGTACATAATACAAGAGAAACATAGACTATTGTTGATGCAAAGCAGGCCTACACAACATGTGGCCCCCAGACCACTTGAGGACCATACAAGCCATTGGTGTGGCCAACAGAGTGCCACTGCCACTTCCACTGCCACTTGCACCTGGGAAGGGATGAGGGAGAAAGGGAGAAAAGGAAAGGGGGAAAGAAAGAGGGGAGGAAGAGAAGGAAGAAGGGAGGGATGAGGGGAAAGAAAAAAGAAGGAAGGAAGGAAGGAAGGAAGGAAGGAAGGAAGGAAGGAAGGAAGGAAGGAAGGAAGGAAGGAAGGAAGGAAAGAAAAAAAGAGAAGGAAGGAGGAAGGAGAAAAGAAAGAAAAGTAAGAAACAGAGAGGGGAGGAACTAAAGTAAGTAAGGGAGAAAGAAAAGTAGGTAGGAAAAAGAGAGGGAAGGAATTCAGAATTGCGCAAGCCTGATGTAAAGCTTTAAGTCTAAAATATGAACTCATACTCTCCAACGTTTCACAGATTATCAGTTATTCACAAACTGGGAGAGGCTACCACAATTTGCCTTTCCCTGAACCCAACCTTTTCTCTCCTCTTTCCTCTGTAGAGTTAATGGAGGGCAATGTATTAAGCTAAGGACAAAGGGGGAAGGTGTGTGTGTAGGGGATGAAACCAGGACATTTTAAAAGCAGCTAAGAAGGTAGGATGATCGTGGATTAATTGGAACTGTCCCTGTCAAACTACAGCAGTTGGAGGGTGTGTGAACTGCGTGCCTTCCTACCTGCCAATGCTAAACAGAAATACATGCCAAAGTAGCTTTTGAATATTAATGGATTTAAATATATATATATCATGGAGGGATTTGTTTAGTCTTGGCTTGATACAAACTACATGGGTTTGAGCCAAATTACGTGGGCCACACAGGTAGCAATCCAGTGCATTCTAGTAAGAACAAATACTATCAAGAAAAAGAGAGCAACCTTTGTCACATTTGTCACCATTTCTCTCCCCAACCCACACATTTAAATTATGAGGGTTGCAAACTGGATATGACTATAATTTAGAGGCTTTACTTTTGGACTACATCTTCTAGAACACACCAGTCAATATGCTGGGATATTCCACTAGCTTTCCAAGCTCTGGGTCATAGGGAGGGAATTTTTAAATCTTTTCGGCTCTAGTGTTTCCTCTTCTCCATAATGTTTTTCCCCATGTAGGAAAGAAGGGAACATTGCTAGTACAGGTTGAGCATCCCCTATCTAGAATTCAAAAATATTCCAAAATCCAAAATTATCAGTGTGGGTAGCAAATATTATGACATCTTTGCTTTCTGGTGATTTGTGCACAAAATTATTAAAATATACTGTGTGTATAAAGTGCAACATAAATAAAATTTGTGTTTTGACTCAGATCTCATCTCCAAGCTATCCATTTATGTATATACAGTAGAGTCTCACTTATCCAACATAAACGGGCCGGCAGAACGTTGGATAAGCGAATATGTTGGATAATAAGGAGGGATTAAGGATAAGCCTATTAAACATCAAATTAAGTTATGATTTTACAAATTAAGCACCAAAACATCATGTTAGACAACAAATTTGGCAGAAAAAGTAGTTCAGTACACAGTAATGCTATGTAGTAATTACTGTATTTATGAATTTAGCACCAAAATATCACAATATATTGAAAGCATTGACTACAAAAATGCGTTGGATAATCCAGAACGTTGGATAAGCGAGGCTTGGATAAGTGAGACTCTACTTGTTTAAGGAGCTCCACTGGCTGCCGTTCATCTTCCGGTCCCAATTCAAGGTGCAGACCATCATTTATAAAGCCCTAAACGGTTTGGGACCCGCCTACCTTCGTGACCGTATCTCCTATCATAAACCTGCCCGACCTCTCCGATCATCGGGGGAGGCCCTCCTGTCGCCACTACCTATATCTCAGGCTCGCCTTGTAGGAACAAGGGAGAGGGCCTTCTCTGCGGTGGCCCCTCGCTTGTGGAACTCACTGCCCATTGAAATCAGGCAAGCCCCCACCCTTTTAGCCTTCAGGAAAGATTTAAAAACATGGCTCTTCCGGTGTGCTTTCGGAGAGTAAATGTTCTATGCTACTCCCCCCCGATATTTATCCTCTAGACTGGTTCACTATCTGATGTCCCGTCCCTCGAGGTTTTATTCTGATCCCTTTCTCACCCAGAGTTTTAATTTTTAATCTAGTTTTTAAATGTTTAAATGTATTCATGCGGCCCGCTCGTGTTATATTGCTGTTTTGATCTTATGTTGTACTGTTTATTTTATGTAATGTATTATTTAATTGTATTATGTTATGGTTTATTGTATTGTCTTGGGCATGGCCCCATGTAAGCCGCCCCGAGTCCCCGTTGGGGAGATGGTGGCGGGGTATAAATAAAGTTTTATTATTTTTATTATTATTATATTATTATTACTGTATATGTATATACAGTAGAGTCTCACTTATCCAACATAAACGGGCTGGCAGAATGTTGGATAAGCAAATACGTTGGATAATAAGGAGAGATTAAGAAAAAGCCTATTAAACATCAAAATAGGTTATGATTTTACAAATTAAGCACCAAAACATCATGTTATACAACAAATTTGACAGAAAAAGTAGTTCATTACGCATTAATACTATGTTGTAATTACTGTATTTACGAATTTAGCACCAAAATATCATGATATATTGATAACATTGACTACAAAAATGCGTTGGATAATCCATTACGTTGGATAAGTGAGTGTTGGATAAGTGAGACTCTACTGTACAAGTGTTCACAAATGTCAAAACATCCAGAAGACTTCTGGTCCAAGCACTTAGGATTAGAGATGATCATTCAATTTCAACAGACACACAAAAGTGTGTGCAGATTATTAAATGTGTCCAGTTTTAAAATATGTACACAAACACAGTGTAGTCATCTAAGGAAACACATCTCCAGTAAGGTTGTGCACTTTAATGCACATGATAAGAATAATATATATTAAAAATATGCATTAATGTCCTTGAGCAATAAATCCAACCGAACATCCGATAAATGACTCAAAACAAGAAAGGGAAGCTGATATTTTTAAAAATCCAGCAGACTCAGAGAAAAGGGAGTGCCATCCCATTTAATACAAAATTGAAAAAGGCTGCCATTTCTTTGAAAGATTGAAAGGCTTGAGGAAAATCTCTCCATTGCCTTTAAGGATGAGAAGTTCTCTCGGCTAGAAGAAGAAAGAAGAATAAAATGATGCTAAATCTATGAGAAGAGGTCAGATGAAGAACGAGACAGAAGTAGCAATCGGCAGGAAAGTTGGAAAATTAAGAACTAGTTGGAAGACTTGAGAAGGAGAAGCTGAGGAAAAACATGACATAGAGCCCCCAAAAAGGGTGACTGCATTGGTTTGTCACCTTTGAACATGTCAAAAAGGCATGGATGTTTGTGTGACTGTGCAAATTTCAAATCATGATTTCAACTTGCAAGTTGAGCATTTGTGGAATTTATTTTAAGCTTTTTAATTGCCAGCAATTTTCCTCCGGACAGGGAGGGGTTGGGGGGGGGTTGCCATTATACCGCCCTGAATAACCACTATACACCCGATCTCATCTGACTTTGGAAAGTAAGCCATGTCAGGCTGGATTAATACTAAAATAGAAGCCTACCAGTGAAAACCAGAGAGCTCCAGAACAGACTAGGAAAGAATCATGATTCGCAAGCCACTGTCTGTCAGAGCAGACAATACTGAACTCAAAGGATTAAATGCTTTGACTCAGTATTGCCAAACAGCAATGAGGGGCAGTCATAATTCATGACATACAAGGCTGACAATCAGGGAGTAGCTATTAATAGGATTGCGTTTTGCCTAAACAACATATGAAATATTAATTGCAGTTAACTTAGCCATGTAAAATTAACATATTGTTTATATTCATAAATGACATGATGCACAATTTTCTATCTTTGTGGAGGGCCTCTATCCCAAAAATTGGATTTGGGGGCAACTTGTTCTTCAGCCTTCAAATATAGGACATCTTTCATAACAGGGAATATCTATTTGTCCTACAAAGGATATATTTTCCTGCCATGTTCCAGAAGCATTCTCTCCTGACGTTTATCCCATATCTATGGCAGGCATCATCAGAAGAGAATCCCATCATGGGCATTCCACAGATATATAAACCGCACTTGCCTAGTTTTTAATAGTCCTCACAACCTCTGAGAATGCTTGCTATAGATGTGGGTGAAACGTCAGGAGAGAATGCTTCTGGAACATGGCTATACAGCCCAGAAGACTCACAGCAACCCAGTGATTCCATCCATAAAAACCTCTAACAACATAACAAAAAATGTTTGGCAACTCAATATAAAGCAATGTTCCTGACAGATCATCCTCTTGCGTTACTTTGTATGAAAACAGACCAACAAACATTTAACATTTTACTGTGGTATTGTTATGTATTGGTGATGTGAATTATGTTTTCCTTTGATATTGATGTACATATTTGTATTTATTACACTGTATGTATTGTTACATTAAGAGTACTTTGTAAGCCACCCCAAGTCTCTTTTGGGAAATGGTGGTGGGGTAGAAATAAAGTTGTTTATTATTATTATTATTATTATTATTATTATTATTATTATTATTATTATTATTTTATGACACAGCAAACAAGATAGATATGCTGGATTTCGTATCACAAAATCACAAGTCAAACACTTCCCAAGTGTCTTATTATTTATTATTATTATTATCTATGGTTTAAATGTTTTTCACTGTTTTTAATCATGTTTCCACAAATGATATTGTTGTTTAACTTTTTTTAAACAAACCTTTTAGTTTAATCTTTTTTTTAATTACTGCCAGTCACCTTGAGTCCCATCCCAATAAACTTACTGTTTATTGACTGATTGGTATAAATTCAATCAATAAACAGCAAATCTGGAAAGCTTTTAAACATACGGAAAGGTGATCAGCCCTAATAAGGAATAACACAGTAGTTTGAGCAGTACATAGAATCAGGGCTGCCTTTTAATCCAAGTGTTCCTGTTCAGATACACACACACAGCTTGAGACTCCACAAGCCTTTTTTCACCACTAACTTGGAAAAGTTTCAAAGGCTGTAAGCGAAACTCCTCTGTGATCCTGGGTGCCAGTCTGGCTTGGTTCCCTTTCTTCATCGGCTCCTCCTTCTCTCTTAGGGCTGCTTCCATCCAGCTGCTTGGAAGCTTCTCACACAGTAATTTGAAACAAGGGGCAGAGAGGGAGGGAGAACGAAAGAAATCTCTCCTTTTCCCGCAGGGCACAGCACATCAAACAAACCTTGAGCTGGCTCTTGTGAAACTGACGGCAATTTCCTCTTCTGTCGTAAAACAAATTGTTGTTTTTTCAGGAACGCAAGTTGGTCGTAGGGCACCATGTGCACACTTGCCCTGCAAGCTGGGTGTGTTGCGAAGGGGGCGCAGGGCAGGAGGGAACAATGATGTTTGGTCAGAAAGATAGGCATAACAAAAATGAAGAGGGTTTCTTTTGCCATTCGTTCTTTTCATTCATTTGGTGGATATTTTGAGGCCTTGTACAAAAGTCACACCGTTTTTCAGCAGAGCTTGCAAAAGTAACTGTTTGAGGCAACAACTCCTGGAATCCCTCTGGGTATTGACCATTCCGAGTAAGGAACTTTGCAAATTGTAGTCCAAATCAATAACATTTCTAAGCTTTAGAGAGCACCCTGATAAACCAAGAAACACACCTTCCTTGATTTGCACCCAAACACAAATCAAGGAACATGAAAGATACTGCAGACTAATCCAACCAGAGAAGTCAGCCATAGCAAAGCACTTGATGAACCAACTGCACACAGTTTATTATTTGAGAACATAGAAATGCTGGATCACTCTAACAACCACCATGTCAGACTACACAGAGAAGCCATTGAAATCCACAAGGATGTGGACAATTTCAACAGAAAGGAAGAAACCATGAGAATGAACAAAATCTGGCTACCAATATGAAAAAAACGTCTAAAATCAGAAAAGTAAATAAAGAACACCACTCCGAAAACAGAGGAATTCCAGACATGAATCAATCAAGGCCAGCTAATACCTCCCAACAAAGGATTCCCCCAGGCAGTTAGCAGCCAGACCTTGAAACTGAAAGGTTATTCAATGCTAATCAAGGTAGCCAACTGAAACATTCACACCTGCCTCCAACAAGCAAGAGTTCTTTTTCTCACACTGAACATTCCACAGATATATAAACACCATTTGACTAGTTTCCAACATACCTAATTACCTCTAAGAATGCCTGCCATAGATGCAGACAAAATGTCAGGAAAGAATGCTTCTGGAATATGGCCATACAGCCTGGAAAACTCACAACAACCCAGCGATTCCAGCCATGAAAGCCTTCAACAACACATACCTTCCAACTGTCTTGAATTCACAGGGACAGTACCTGTCATCCTACTTTTCAGTTATTGTTAAAATATCTCAGTTTCTTGCTCTAATTCCCACTTTGTCATCAGCTTGCTTCAGAAGCAGTTTGCACTCAATTCACTCATTAGGTGGGGAAAGAAGGGAGAGCATCTTGTCCTTCCAAGTGAGCTCAGACAAAAGCAAACTACTGCAAGTCTCTTCTAGATGAAGTGCTCTTCCTTTTGACATCTTGATCACACTCTGATGTTAGTTGTTGACATATGTTCTTGGCATGTAGGATTGAAGTTGTTTCAAGGTATTGTTGGTGCTAGAGAAGGAGGACAATCTCACTCATCAACGGTCTAAAGAGGTTCCCCCATACACATCCATATACTTGAACATGCAACAGTTCGATAGCCATTCTATATGGATACAAACCACTTTATGAGAGTGCATGTACTCAGTAAGAGCCCTTGGCCAGGTCTGTCTCTCCCCAACTCAGGCCCCTTCTATACTGCCATATAATCCTGATTATTAAAGCAAATAATCAAATTATCTGCTTTGAACTGGATTATATGGATCTATACTGGGTCATATGGGTCATATAATCCAGTTCAAAACAGATAATCTAGATTTTATATGGCAGTATTGAATGTGCCTCACTTAACCTCTCCTGTGCACCATCCAGATGTACTCTCAGGACAAGGGAGATAGAAAAGAGAGGTCAATTTAGGCGAAAAGTTAATAACAACAGCACCCAACAAGCATGTATGTACCATTTTACTCACATTATCTCAATAATCTTCACAACAGTCTCATAAATTATGATTGCTGAAGGGTTTGTACCCATATTGCATGTTCCACAGGGGAAGATGGTGCTTTGCTCTTAGCCACACAATTATTTTACAGCTGAGGAGAATCAGGAACATTTTAAAGGGTTATACTGTATTAGACAATTGGGGCAACAACCATACCGTTTTAGTAATGACGAAAAGCCAATTAATTCTCCACTGGCTGATCCTTTACACAGCTCTAGAGAGTGGCCCAAAAGTGCTGTGATAAATAATTAAAATGATGCCATTGATACACAAAATAAACAGACCTACAGGGGAAGCCTCAAGTTTGTAGAAGTACCGACGAAAAAGAAAATGGTTTTACCTGTCTTACCAATCTTATCAGGCTTACTTACGGAACCCCCAGTGGCACAATGTGTTAAACCCTTGTGCCAGCAAGACTGCTGACTAACAGGTCAGGCGGTGGTTCAAATCCAGGGAGAGCAGGTGAGCTTCCTCTATCAGCTCCAACTCCCCATGCAGAGACATGAGAGAAACCTCTCACAAGGATAGTAAAAAATCAAACATCCGGGCATCCCCTGGGCAATATCCTTGCAGGCAGACAATTCTCTCACACCAGAAGGGATTTGCAGTTTCTCAAGTCGCTCCTGACACGAAAAAAACCCCGGTCATTGTCAGTGCTCTGTTCATCCTAAAACCTGTTCCAGAGATAGGGATGTTATGATGCATGGGGGATGCACTTGGGCAGAAGGGGAAGAATAATGCCCCCAATTTTTGCTAGTATTAGATAACAGAGGAGCCCCCAGTGGTGCAGCAGATTCAACTGCTGAGCTGCTGAACTTGCTGACCAAAAGGTTGATGGTCTGAATCCAGGGAGCAGGGTGAGCTTCCATCGTTAGCCCCAGCTTCTGCCAACTTAGCAGTTCAAAAACATGCAAATGTGAGTAGATTGGTACTGTTCCAGCAGAAAGGTATCAGTGCTCCTGCAGTCATGCTGGCCACATGACCTAGGAGATGTCTACGGACAACGCCGGCTCTTTGGCTTAGAAACAGAGATGAGCACTACTCCCCAGAGTTGGACACAACTAGGGGAAAACCTTTACCTACCTAGGTAACAGAAGACATGTTTGCATTCTGGCCCACAAATAGAGCAATTTAACTGCCTAGCCATGGAGTAACAGAGCTTTGGCTATTGCATAATCTCTTTGGGAAGGCAGGCATGTCAGAAGCAAGTTAGGATTATATCATTAGAACAGGGGTGAACTTGTGCTCCACTTAGTATGGTCTTGTCCTCCTTTGCAGAGATGTCATTTCTCTGCCTGAAGGCATCCTCTATTTGAAGAAGCACTTACTCCAAGATAAAAGGGGAGAAAAGGAAGAAAAAGGACCTTGAGATTTCTCCATCAGAAGTGAGCACCTGAATAGCAGGCTAAACAAGCACCCAGCTATTCTAGTTAAACTCTTCCTGGGTGAAATACATTATATTTCTGATAAAAAATTAAGTAGTTATTTACACATTTGTATATTAAACACATACGTTACCACACCGTCTAGTTCTATATCTCTGTGTTTGAGAGAGATAGAAAGAGAGATTCTAAGGCAGGAATGAAGGGGTAGGAGGAACCTCTGCAGCTGCAGGAAACTTTTAGTAAACTGCTTTCTTTGGAAAAAACCTCCAGTTGTCTGTCTCCTACTTCCACTGCGTCCGCACAGACACACAAGCCGAGAAGAGGGGAAGTCTGGTTTCCGCTACAATTCCTCTTTCCATCCCAGTCCTAATATCTCCAGGTTTCACTTCTCTGCTCTACTTTGCATTCACATTTTGGCTAGAAGCAAGTATCCTAAATTAAATATGCCTTATTAAACATTCTGCATCCTGTCTCCCTATGTGAGAGTTAGCAATCCCCTTATTTCACCTTGACATGGGAACAGTCCCTTTAGCAAAATTTCTGTCCTGATTTTTAAAAAGGAAATTATGTTGCGTGTGTATGTGCATGTGGGAAAGAGAGGCAAAAGAAAGGAAGACAGAAAAATGACAAGTTGTAGGTAACTTTGGCTGGCACTTAATGCATCCTGTTTAATGACAACACTAGGGGCAGTTCCAAGTTTGAAACCTCAGGGCTAGGTACATTTCTGAATTGCCAGCCCTAACAAGGTTCTGTGAAGAATGGGAATGATAGTTAAATCTGTTTTATTGTATGCTGTGAAATTGTCCTATGATTCTTTGAGATATAAAGAAGCTTGAAGTCTAATTCTCTTCCTGAAGGCATTTCATATGTCTTTAGCAAGTGAACCAGGCCACACTCTAAGCAGAAACTCAGATTAATGAATATCTGATCGTATCTCATCGATTTCCCCCTCTGATGAAGGAGGCAGAAGGGGAATCAGAAAACTATGCGGCCATATGATGAAAGGAAATACCATATTTAATATGAAAGACCTGGTTGAGTATTTAGTTATGCATCATATTTATGGTGATTCGTTCCAGATGTTTCTACTAAAGCCACATCAAGTAGATTATTTTAACATTTTATCATCTCATAATTACATCAGTCACCATGAGTTTGTGCAGAATGGGGATACCATTTTGTAAGGGTCAGATGGAATGGAAGGTACTAACAGAATGATGCACAGGATAATGCCAGGTCAAATCCCTCCCCCATTTGTTCTTCTTATTGCTGTAGTTTCTAATTGAGGCTATGCATTGGAGGTTTCGTGTTCTTTTTCTAGAATTCCAAAATACTCTAAAATCAATAATTGTCCACATGGATGGCTGGGGCAGTGACAGCTTTGCTTTATTATGGTTCAGTGTACACAAACTTTGTTTCATGCACAAAAATATTCTATAATATTACCTACAATCTATGTGAATAAGCTGTATATGAAACAAATAAAAGTTCATGTTTAGACTTGGGTCCCATTGATGCCGAAATTTAGTGATTTCAGCTTGGGCTAGCCAGCCCAAAAGCACCAGATTGGGCTAGCCAGCCCAAAAGCCATGATGGTATCCACCTGGCGAGCGAACACTAGTTTTCTCCAATCTGAGCAGCAATGAAGAATTGAGATCTACCAGGAGGTTGAAGGCAGGCAACAGAAGTTTTATTCAAACTGCAGTAGGGACATGAGAATGGGCAAACTAGCTTCAAATGTGCAGGTGTAAAGAATCAATAAAAATCGTGCATCTTTATACAGTAAAGTTCCCATAGGCTGACATCTATTCAAACCTTCCCGCCCCGTGTTTCCATTGGCTGCAGCTGATGGTGCTGTCTGGGGCCTCTTCCGGTTTCTGATTGGCCAGGAGGCGGGCCTTTGCTGGCTGCCACGCTGATTGGCCCTGAAGCCGTTGATGTCACAGGGTTCCCTTCCCAGCTGGGCTGGGCTTCCCTGAGGCTCCCAATGGAAGGGAGAGGGAGGGCAGGAAATGGAGGGCCAGGCCCTGCGGATTATGCTGATGTTTAACCACAGACAATGAAGGTTTGGAAATATAGATGAGATGATTATGGTAGTATCAAGTCCAGGAACAAAGGGGGACTTGTCAGACAAAAACGTCCTTCCAGAGTGTGGAAAATGACAAGTCCAGGTATGTCCATAGGGATCCTGAGTGGATCATCAAGGTTCCTGCCTCAGTTTATTGTAGAATATATATAAAAGCAAGGCAGCAAAAAATAGTAAAAAGTACAATCCAAAAATTAGTCAATAAAGAATGTCTTTGGAGTTTCAGTTTAAATCCAAACCATCAAACTGTAGAATTTCTATGGAGCAGGGCAGGTGAAAACAGGAGACATAGTAAAACAAAACCATAGGCAAAACCTGGATAAAATAATTCAAAAAGCAAACAGTAAAACCCAAAGGCGAACTGGAACTAGGAAATATCCTTGGAAACATGGAGCACTTGGAAACAGGACCTTGGAGGTAAAGTAGCCTTCACTGAAAATCAGAAGCTACATCAATCAATAAAAGCCTTCTCCAAAATCCCAGACCAAAAGAAAGGCATTCTTTTTGCCTTTTGAAGCAGGTGACTGATTATGATCTCTTTTCTGTTGTAAACAAGCAGAGCGCCAGAGTTTCTGAGAGACTTCCCTATCTTTACTGTAAAACTGCCTTCGGTTCAAGGTTATCTTCTCACTGCCACTTGGAGAAACAGCCTCTGAGTCACTACCAGACTGTAACTCTGCAGAACTCGGTGAAAGGTCTTCCCCTTCTGCTGATTAACCTATTTCCCCTGAGAATTCTAAGGGAGGATTGCATCTGGCCAAGATGTTGTTCTAGCTCTTTTCCCTTGGGAAAAGAGCATTTGAGACACCTGTTCTGAGAGAAGATTCGAAGTTCTTTAAAAGTTCTGTGCACTGGCTAGCCAGCGCGGAGTCAACGTGTCAGTTGGAGGATCAACTTCTCTTCCAGCCAAGAGTGGACCGCGTATGAGTCCACAACCTTGCCTTGCCTTGCCGTGCCATGCCTAGCTGTGTTCCTCGCCTTGCCTAGCCGTGATTTCCAGTCTTGCCTTGTCGGGCCGTGTATCCAGCCTTGTCTTCAATTCCTTGCCTTGGACTTGCCTTTGAACTCTAGTAAAAGACTTGGTCTTTTCCCCACTCAAACTGCTTGGAAGTTTGAGTGCGTTTCGGTTTTTGGATTACAAACTTTGGACTTTAATATCAGACATTGGACAAGATTGGACTATTTTTGACCTCACCCAAAAGGTCTATTGCTGAACTATATCTTCTGCTTGTTTTTACTTTAATTCTTCATTTCCTTAATAAAGATATTAGATTGTTTATTGGCCTCGGTGTATTGGTTTCCAGTGCTCTCGCAGCCAGGGGTGTCACAATATTATAGGATTCGTCCCTGCACAGACAGGGAAATGGAAGAGGAAGTCAAGATAAAGTGTTATGCACAAAAATTGAGAAATGAGAAATAAAGAGAAAGCAAAGGGAATAAATGGTATTTGGATCATCTTTATTTTATTAATTCATAAGAAAGGAGGAGAGGCTGACTTGTCCTATATTTCACACACTTGTGGGTGGATAAAAAGAGGGGGATGTGTGTTGTTCGATATCAAAACCTCTTAACAGATCTCTCTCTCTCTCTCTCTCTCTCTCTCTCTATATATATATCTATATATATATATATCTATATATATATATATATATATATATGCATGCATGCATGCATGCATGCATGCAAAGTCGGGTATTCAAAAATGGGGGGGGGGGGTGTCTGAAATCCAAAATACTTCTAGTCCCAAGCATTTTGATTAAGGCATATTCAACCTATACTGTATATACCATACTTTTCTCTTTAATGATGTCAGACATTGTTGGGGTGCCTTCTTATTCCGTAGAGTCCCTTGTTATTCTGGTTCATGTAAGTTCATGTCTGCTTGGATCCTGTAGCATTTGTCATCACCAAAGCCTCATCAAAGCCTCTGGCATTTGACCTTTGAGAAGAAGGAACATGACCTCTCCTAACGTTTTTCTAAATTCGACAGCTGACAACCCAGAATAATTCATGTCTGTTTTGTAATTATACCCACTTCCTTTCCCTCCCTATCCTCATCAGAAAACATGTGGTGTCATCTAGGGAGGGGAGAACCTGTTTGCCCAAATTTAGAGCCTAAAGAGGGAAAAATTCCAAGACTTGAAGATAAATTTAAAAAATGGTGATAGCTTAACAGAAACATGAGTTCCTTGCTAACCCACACCCTTGATTTCATCATCTGTGAGATGTTACTAGACTTCATTACCATGAAAGAGAAATGCAATATTTTGCAAACAGAGTGGCATCTCCAGGAAAGACATAATGTAATGCCACTCCTGAACTTGGCGTTTTGAAAGGAACATGGTTAGCCTACCATCGACTTGCTGCTGCCAGGGTTGGTCAAGTTGGCAGAGGATAAAGAAAATGGGGTCAGATGGGCATGTGTTCTCCACATATAACCAAGGTGCAAAGGGAGCACAGACAGTAAACCATGACGCAATGTGAGCAATTTTTGAGTCACACAGTCAGCGACGAGTTGAACTGACACGTGGAATACAATTTACTTGCAAATTTTCCTACAGATATTCTGGTCCTATCATTAGGTTCTTGTGGTTGCCTCTAGAAGCTGATTTAAGATGTTATAAAAGAGCAGCAGAGATCCAGTGTGGTATAACAATTTGAGCATTGGACTCTGGAGAACCTGAAAGGAAGACTAGGAAATACAACTTTTGAACAAATCTTGCCAAGACAACCTCATGATAGGATTGCCATAGGTAGGAAGCAAGTTGAAGGCACACAACAACAAAAGGACAGTAAATGATTGCTTAGAGTTTCTACTAGGAAAGGGAAGATTTCCATGTGGGATTTTAATGCCTTGGTGCCAAAATTACTTGGCTGGCTTTGACCCAAATCAATGCACTTGGGTGAGATTGTGAGTATTTGGAGGTGCAATGTATCTTCAAAACAAGGACTGCAAGGCATTTTCTAATGGCTCAGGACACGATTATGCTTGAGTCTCCAACTGGGAGAGAAATTGCAATATAAGCAGCCCTAGATGAGGAGAAAATTTGATTTTATGTGTGTGAGAGCTTTAAAGCTCCCCAGTTCAGTCCTAGCTGGCTCAGTTTCAAGGTGTAAGTTGATCATGTACAGTAGGGGCATGACAAAAAAGCAGGGAAAAGGAGAGAAATTTCAGTATATAGCAATTTATCAATCCATACTTAGGTAGCTTCCCAAGATCAACAACAGTCCTGCTAGATTTCTATCACTTCCAGTTCACCTCAATCTGAATTAGAAGGAACCCACACTTTACAGAATAATGTGGAGGCGTTTTGACAACAAAAGGAGAGTCCCAGCATTGTCTATACAATATTCAGAATTCAGTAGCAATCCAGAACAAGATTCAGAGTTCAGTAGTAACAACCAGCAATAAGGTACTAGACTTAGATTCTGGTGTTGTTGTTGTTGTTGTTGTTGTTGTTGTTGTTGTTGTGTGCTTTTAAGAAACTTAATCCAGAACAATATGCAGTAGCAATAAACAAGCAATAAAATACTTGACTTAGAATTAGGGACCTTTTAATAATGCATATAGCCACATACATAGAAACCAAATTATATGTAAAAAGATTCATTTAAAAATAAAATAATAGATGTTTTGTGATTAGAACAATTATACACAAAGAACATAAAGCTGAAAATCAATTAAGAACTTATACAGCAAGCACAAAATAAAAAAGCTAATTAATCAACAATTCATATATACTTAAGCATGGACTTCCCTGCAAAACAGGATTTGAAATCATATTATCAGGTGGAATGGGAGATCACATGAAGGACCAGCTTCAACAAAGTAGACATTCTCAGTTTTACAATACAGCCTTGACTCTAGTTTGGGTGATTAAATTGAAGTCATTGGGACCCTCATAGACCCAAATATTCTAAAGCAGGGGTCCTCAATCTTTGGATCTTCAGATGTTTGGCACTTCAACTTCCAGAAATTCTAGCAATTGGTCACAATGGCTTAAGGTTCTGGAAATGTAAATCAAAAACAGCTGGAGGACCAAAGATTGAGATCCACAATTCTAGAGATCTGGCACCCAAATGGGTGGTTTCATCCAAAAATAAATGAAATTATTTTCTTTCTAATGGCTAAGGTTTTAAAGCATTTTACCCACTTGACAAGAAATAAAGAAAATAGATTATGCTGTTTCAAAGTAATTTCTTGTAGATCATGTGCATATTTCCTAGCACAAAAATTGAAACCGAGAGGACAAAAGAGTAAGACAAGATTTCTTCACAGGAGGACAGTTAAAGGAGAGATGGTGGGTGAATAATACCCTTTGGCCCATAACACAAAGCAGAGGATCAACGTCTTGTTACATGAGCATTGACAGCAGTGGCCTAGGAACTGAGCAAAAAAACATTGTAAGATAGAAGCACTATAATGTTGTACTGTGATAGGGCCCCAGCAAGTGATGATTGGTAAGAACATTTGGGAAAGGTTGGTCGTGAGAAGATACTGGATTATATGGCAGTGTATATCCAGCCTAACTTTGCTTTTGAGAAGTGACGCAGATTTTAGCTTAGAACTGGGTCCTATGGGATATACAGCTCTCTCTCTCTCTCTCTCTCTCTCTCTCTCTCTCTCTCTCTCTCTATATATATATATATATATATATATATATATATATATATTCATAGAACCAAAGTGCCTCCACCTTATTGTATGGCTCTCATTTCGATCCCATTGCCTTTAGATAAAGTACAAAAGGAATGTTTGTGATAACAGTTCAGGGGCCTAATTCGGTTCTCACTCACCTTTATACATATAAGGTAATCACTCCAAGACAAAATCGAATCCTCCTGTATTGCACCAAAAGACTGTATGACTGAACTATTGTCCTTTGTTCTTTTACTTTGATGATACTGTAACTTTTACTGTGAGAACTAAACTCATCTTTATCCGCACATGCCGTGAATATGCTGTGAGATCACTGCACCCCAAACTTTTAAAAGCTTCCCATTTGCCTAATAAACTTCTCTTCTTGTCTTCATCTAGAAGCAGTTGGACTGCTTCTTCCCAGCTACTTTGATTAAAAGTTATCTTTCCAAGTCATTCGGAGCGACTATGTATCCACTGATTAATAGGCAACAGATCTAACATTATAGGTCTAGTCCAGTGGTTCTCAACTAGTGGGTCTCCAAGTGTTTTGGCCTACAACTCCCAGAAATTCCAGCCAGTTTACCAGCTGTTAGGATTTCTGGGAGTTGAAGGCCAAAACATCTGGGGACCCGCAGGTTGAGAACCACTGGTCTAGTCCAACAGAGTCAGTTGGAAGAGTCAGTACCTCATCAAAAGCAACCCCCCCCCCTCCCTTTTCCACACATTTCTAAAACAGTTCCCTGACAAGGCATTGCAGAGTCCATCAAATGATGCAGATAGACTTCTGCCCATCATCCATGATGCTTCATCAGGGAACTGTTTTAGAAGTGTGTGGAAAGGGGGGAGGGGCAGGAGATGGGGAGAAATCATCTTCTGAGCTCATGATTTGTATGGAAATGGGAGAAAGCGGGGCAAAAAACATAGAATAGCATCTGTCCAATTTGCCCGTGTTGAATCGCTTCTGTGAATGGGAGTAATGGGCGTTCCTATGGATGGTCTCCTACCAAGCATTGACATTTCTCTCCCAAGATCTTACTTCATGAGCCTGGCATGGTAATTTTTTTAAAAAAAAAATTAATCATTAGAAATATCATAATACAGTAGAGTCTCACTTATCCAACATAAACGGGCCGGCAGAATGTTGGATAAGCGAATATGTTGGATAATAAGGAGGGATTAAGGAAAAGCCTATTAAACATCAAATTACATTATGATTTTACAAATTAAGCCCCAAAACATCATGTTATACAACAAATTTGACAGAAAAAGTAGTTCAATACACAGTAATGCTATGTAGTAATTACTGTATTTATGAATTTAGCACCAAAATATCACGATATATTGAAAACATTGACTACAAAAATGTGTTGGATAATCCAGAATGTTGGATAAGCGAGTGTTGGATAAGTGAGACTCTACTGTATCAAGATATTACCACTTTGTTTTCCCTGTCATTTCTCCTTCATAGTAATCTTGGCTTTTGAACTTGCACTACTGGTAGCTTCTTAACTTTGTTTCAGACTTGCTTGATTGAGAGTAATGAGATTGGGGAAAAGGATAGATGTCCAGAGTAGGGATATCTGTCTTAAGTACGATGCCTCCTGTCTCCTCAAGAGTAAGCAGATTGGGACAGAATGTAAAGGAGTCCAGAAGTGGTGTCTGGTTTAGGAATGGTGTCTTGGGTCTCCTCTAAAGTAAGCAGATTGGGAAGGAATGTAAAGGAGCCCACAAGTGGTTTCTTAAGAATAATGCTGTGTATCTCCTCTAAGCAAATGGTTTGGCAGGAGGAGGCAGTCCTGTGTGTTCAGGGTAAGTTAATTTTCCGTCTTCTTTAAAAGATGGAATCCCGCACAAAGAAAATGATTCTACGTGTTAGAAGACATTTCCGCCAATTTCAGCAATATTCCCCAGCTCTGTCTGATTAAGTCCTTAGAGATTAATTAGGAGCATGGGTTTTAGATATTTGAGTGGTTAGCAGCGATTGAGTCAGAGTCAGCATTAGTTAGGATATGAGTAAAAGGAATGTACAATAAAGAGAGATGTTAAAATTAGTATCAGAAAGTAGTTGTCCTGGTACATATATCTGGTGCAGCATAGCTTGTCTGACGAACTTAAATTATTTCGTATGTAATACTAAAATACTATTAGTCTTTATAGATCTAGCTCTTCTATTCACTTGTACAGTACGCTTTACAAGATATCTGCTTAGCAGATAATGCATGAAATCCAATCTTCTGTATTCTGCTGTCTCATACATCCATGTGCACATGAACTGTTATTTGGTGACACATGCCTTGTGACATCCAAGTCTTAGGTCTTGAAATGTCAAGGAAAAGGAAGGTGCTGACATGGCAACCCAATGCATTATTACTGTGTTGTCTAGACAGGGGACAACTGGATGCTCCAGTTTTTTTTGTTTAATGACACATTAAGCAAAAAACTATTCAAAGTGGCCAGTACACAGAGTGTTTGTATAATAAATGCTTTTCTTTGTTTAGGAAATTAGTTAAAGATTCATCAAATTTGCATGGCAGAGCAATAGGGAGGGGTGGGAGGTTCTGATCCTGGAGTGGAAAAACTCCGATCTTCGTCCTATTATCTCTGAGAAACTATGGGATGGGGGTGTCTGCCTACTAGCAATAAGGTAGGGCTAGAAACTCCTTCCTCATAACTAGGATTGTCCATGAAAATAAGGGATAGGGTTTCTGCATGTTTAACATTTGTGTAAAAGAGGGAAATCACGCTTCTTGGCTATCAATAAAGGTACACGTGCACTGTTCCTTATTTCACCTGGCAGCATTATCACATAGATGCAGTCATTCTGCCCTCTTATTTTTCCTTCTTCCTTTATTATCTTCTTCAGACTGTCAGCTCCAACTTCCCATGTGGGGACATGAGAGAAGACTCCCACAGGATGGTTAAAACATCAGGGTGTCCCCTGGGCAACATCCTTGCAGACGACCAATTCTCTCACACCAGAAGCGACTTTCAGTTTCTCAAGTCACTCCTGACACACACAAAAAATCTTCTTCTCTAGGAGCCATGGTGGCGCAATGGGTTAAACCTTGTTCCAGTTGAACTGCTGACCTGAAAGTTGGGCTGCTGATCTGAAAGTTGCCGATTTGAATCCGTAGGATGGGGTGGGCTCTAGCTTGCGGGGAGATGAGAGAAGCCTCCCAGAAACACATCTGGGCATCCCCTGGGCAATGTCTCTGCAGACCAGTGATTCTCAACCTGAGGTTCCCAGATGTTTTTGGCCTACAGCTCCCAGAAATTCCAGCCAGTTTACCAGCTGTTAGGATTTCTGGGAGCTGAAGGCCAAAAACATCTGGGGACCCCAGGTTGAAAACCACTGCTGTAGACGACCAATTATCTTACACCAGAAGTGACTTTCAGTATGTTCTCAAGTTGCTTCTGACACAATTTAAAAAATCTTCTTCTCTCCTCTTTTATTTCTATCTTTCCATGCCCCCTTTTCTTTTTTCTTTTTTTTTTTGTCCTTTTCACCCAGTTTCTCTTATCCTCCCCTTCCTTTCTCAGCTCCTACTGCTTTTCAGCCCGTCCTCCAGTAATGAAGTTTTTTAAAAAAAAATTGGGAAAAGAGGATAAGCCAGGAAATTAAACACAGAAAAAAACACCTGGCTACTTGTTGCTTTGGTGTTTTGGCTTCTCGCATTTTTATGCAAAAAGGCTGCAAATAATTTACCCTCCCATGAACTGAATGGTAGAACAGGTTTGTTTCAAGAACAGGATCAAAAGGAGCCTACATTGTGACTGAGCCAAGTAAGGCAACGTCACGGACACCTGGGGCAAGAATGACGCCACCAGGGTAAGATTTAGCCCTTTGTAAATTACACCTTCTGTGGGTTATGAGGCCTTTAAAATGAGGCTCACAAGCCACTTTCTAATTCTTCGAAGAAACCATTTGCAGTGCCTAATGGTTTTTTTAAAAGCTTGAAAGAGGAAATCTGCTTTCACTTAGGAAAGTTGCTGCTATGATTGAGACCTAACTGGAATGAGCATTCTCGTTGGCTCTTCCAATAATTATATATTTTTTAATGTGGACAGTGTCAACACACAAGGATGACATCTCTTTTGTATTACACAATTATCGCACTTTGATGCCACCTTAACCGCCATGGTTTTAGTCTAGGTTTTATCATCCACAAGCAGCGTTGCTTTTATTACGCCAACCAACACATAAAACACATTACGCAAGCTTTCAAAGCTTTACTGATTTCTTCATTAGACAAATATGCTAAAAATCATACAGGATAAAAATTCTGATGAATTCATAGGCCTACATATTGTCTAAGATCTTCTCAGGATGGTACTGAAGGATTTCACTGTAGGCAGATACCACTCCCTCATTGGCCAAATGAAAACTAGGGCAAAGAGGTCCATTAGCACCTCCATTAATATCTGTAACTTCTCTTGAGATCCAACTGGCCCTCTCCTGTGTGAGGGCCATCCAGACAGTACCATTATCCTAGGAGCTTCCACAGCAAAAAGGAGGTTGGCCAAACACCATTCCCTGAAAATGAGGGAAAAAGAGCTATAAACTGCAAAAAAGTGACATTTTCAGGTGCAGGAATATCCTGGTTCTGAGCACAAAATCCGCATCTTCGAATGCCTGTATGTCCCTACACTCAGAAAACATGGGATTTAGATGTTTGTTCCTAATTGGTCGGTTCCTAAAAAAGAAGGTGATGGTTGAGTAGAAGGCGAAAACTTTGTTCTGGCAAGAGGAACTTCGTACTTCACTTGTTTAATGACATTTGTGGCAGAAAAATGAAGTTCCTGGGGTGGAACAAGTACTTTCACAATAAGTAGTACACAATGAAACAGGAACAGAGACTTTCAAACCAGGAACAGAATGTTATCATTACTATAATTACTCAGACCTTGTTGTATGGCCATCTGTGCAAACAGGTTTCATGGTGTACTTGTGTTAAGGAACAACAGGGTGATGTTCCTGACTTGAAAGTGTTTATTCCTGTTTGATTGCGTAATGCTGATTTGGACAGAAGTAGTCCTACCCCATTACCTTTGTTTGGGTGCCAGAAACTTCATTAAGTGTGTGGATCGCAAAGTTTCTCTGGCCAGTACAAAGAATGGAACTTTTGTAGTGATTCACATATCCACATATCCGCATCTTGAGTTTTTTTTAAAAAAAAAAACTACTGAAGTTTCTGGCAGACGTCCTACAGTGGCCATCTTGGGAGCCTCTAAATCCCGCAACAAAGCATCAAGTCTGGACAACAGAGGCAGAAATCCCGAGACCAACAGGTCTGTATATAGACTTCTTCTGAAGTCTTGGGATTTTTTGCTCCTCACTAAAATCCTCGATTTGGTGCTGTCTGGAAGTGTCCTGAGACTAATTGCTCCTGAACATATTATCCTGATTTGGCAGGACAGAATTAATTTATCCTCTGGATTGTGCTGGTTGCTCATCACCTGGAATGACTCTGGCAGGAGCAACAAGCTCTGGCCGTAGGTTATTTCTGAGAGGAAGGAACTAGCAAAATCACGTCTGAGTATTCCTTGCCTAAGAAAACCCTATGAAATTCATGGGGTTGTCATTAGTCCACATAACAAACAACTGGTTTGACCCATGTTGTGGCCGCTAGCCACCACAACAACAAGAAGAGAGGTAGATTTTAAGTGCCACCGTCAAGCAGAGCCAAACTGGGTTTGATGCCATTGGACAGTCTGTTCTCCCTCCTGTCTCTACAGCAGCTTATGGGGTGGAAGTCTAAACCATCCTGGGGCCGATCTTGTGTTCGCCACTCCTGATCAGCCCTGAGATAAGTGGCCCATGTAGACCTGCCCATGGTTTTCAAAAGAATGAAACTCTCAATGGACAAAAAGATCGCCTATGCCTGACATTCAGAATCCTGCTGTTCTCCCTCTAATATGGGATCTCTAGGGAAGGCTGTCAATGGATCATACATGCAGAATGTTATGCTCATTCATCCTATTCCTCTACCAGTGCAGTCAGAGAGTGAGATACATGCATTACAGTCATTACACCTTTGCGGTCTCCAAGCTTGTCCATTCTCCCCAAACCTGTCAGGCCAGCTGTCCTTCTTCCAGAACCTGCCTGACTACCTAAAAGCTGCAGCCCTCAATGCTATGTGGCTTTGCTCGGAATGAGAGAGTTCTGTACATGAGTCAGGAAGGTGTCACCCTTCAAAGACATGGCTTTGCTATATCAGATTCACTTGAGCAGTGGTTCTCAACCTGTGAGTCCCCAGATGTTTTGGCCTTCAACTCCCAAAAATCCTAACAGATGGTAAACTGGCTGGGATTTCTGAGAGTTGTAGGCTAAAACACCTGGGGACTCACAGATTGAGAACCACTGCCCTAGAGTAAGGATAGTTGGCTTCTCTTCTTCAAGAACTTAGGGAGGTTATTTTGGAGGGTACAGTCTCCATAATTCCCAAACATTGGCCATATTGCCTGCAGGATTTGGAGAACAGTAATCCTAAATAAGTAACTTTCCCAAGCACCACAGTCTGTAGGGTGCTAAACATTGCAATGTGTAGTCTCCCATTAAGTTAGTCAACTATACTGACTGAGTATTGGATGAAGACATCAGGAGAGATGGGTTCAAATCCCCATTCAACCATGGAAACCAGCTGTGTGATCTTATGCAAGTTCATTCTCAGGCTCAGGGGAAGGCAGTGGGAAACCCACTCTGAACAAATATTGCCAAGAAACCCCTATTACCTTATGTTGGGAATGACTTGAAAAGATAGAAAACACAAGCTGCAAATTTCAGGAATCCACCAGATGTCATAGCAGCTAAATTAGAACCCTGGTGCTGTAATTGTGTAGCATAAAACATCCCCAAATGGTCATATTTATTTTAACAGCAGGTGGCTAAAAAGGCTGCAACAAGCAAAAATAAAATATAGTAAAATTAATTATGAAAGTTGGTACTTTTTCATTGTTCCCACTGCATCACCTGTAGTAGTTCTTGGATTTCCTGGGACACAATGGGTGTGTGTGTGTGTGTGACAAAATATGTGAGACCATTGGACACCAAGGTTCCATTCTCCATCCTGAAGAATGAAACAAACAATACAATCCATAGATGTTACTCATATGTAAACGCCATGGAGTTCAAGGATTTCTAATTCTGGGGAAATATGAAAAGACGAGCTCTGTTCCCATGTGGCTTTAGATAACTCACTAATCCCCCAAATCAGAACTCAGTTTCATCATTGATAAAGCTCTACAATGTTAAATTAAAACGTCAATCCTTTGAACTGCTGTCAGGTCACTTTAACCTAAATAGGATTAATATAGAGCAATCTTTACCGTTCAATGTAATAAAAGAGCAGGCAGAAACCCCGATCTTTCTTGTTCTGTGCACATATTAACTACCGGTATATATTTGCCCTTATCATTTCACATGGTTATGTCTAAATTAAGCAGAATTTGTTAGATGCTGGGAGGAAGAATAATCAGCATAGCAAATGAAAAATACTGTCTGCACCTTACTAAGAACTCTGATACTGACCTAAGCAGACTTATTGCCATCGCTGAACAGCAGGGATGCTAGATTGCTTTAAAAGAAAAGCTCTCATATCAGTTCAAATGAAAATGCCAGAGTCTGAATTAGGTCAGTATCTTTCATTAAGCCAGCTCAACAACCACAAAATGCTTTGCAAACTTTCATGTTGGCCCCCAAGATCAGATTCAGAGGAGCAGGAATGAGCTACAAATTTTTGAAGGAAGACATCTTCTGTTGTCCACAAAGCTTATTGTACTCTGTGTTGTCGAAGGCTTTAATGGCCAGAATCAAAGGGTAGTGGTGAGTTTTTGCTTTCATGGCCAGAATCACTGGGTTGCTCTTTTTACCATACACCAAGGGAATCACTGACCACATACGGAAGCTGATAAAGAAACACAACCTACAACCTATCTACACACCCACTAAGAAAATCCAACAAACATTCAACAAAGGACAAGCGGGATCCTCTCACCTGTGCAGGAGTCTACCGTATACCATGCAGCTGTGGACAAGTCTACATAGGGACCAGCAAACACAGTATTGCTCAAACATAAATCAAGGAACATGGAAGGCACTGCAGACTAACTCAACCAGGGAAGTCAGCCATAGCACAGCACCTGATGAACAACCTGGACACAGCATATTATTGGAGAACACAGAAATGCTGGACCACTCTAGTAACCACTATGTCAGACTACACAAGGAAGCCACTGAAATCCACAAGCATGTGGACAATTTCAACAGAAATGAGGAAACCATGAAAATGAACAAAATCTGGCTACCAGTATTAAAAAGCTCTAAAATTAGGACAGTAAACAAAGAACAACATTCAAAAAACATAGGAATTCCAGACAAGAAACAATCAGGGCCAGCTAACACCTCCCAACAAAGGATTCCCTCAGACAAGAAGCAGCCAGGCTTTGAATCGGCAAGGCCATTAAATTCTAATAAAGCTGACCATTTGCAACATTCACACTTGATTCAAACAGACAAGAGTTCTTTTTCCCAAACAGATAAATAAATCCCACTTGCCTAGTTTGCAACAGACCTCACAACCTCTGAGAATACCTGCCGTAGATGTGGGAGAAACATCAAGAGAGAATGCTTCTGGAACATGGCCATACAGCCCGGAAAACTCACAGCAACCTGCTTATCATGCACCTTTGGTTGCCATGGCTGGAAAAGCTCAAGAGATAAAATTTCAGAGCCATTAAAAAATATATAAGGATAGACCCTGGCCCAGGAAAGGGCAAGTTCCCAGTGGAAATGCTGATGTGAACCACAAATTCTTTCTTCCAGTTTCACTGTGAAGTGAAGCTGCCTGGACATGCATGGTCTAACAAATGTGAAAATATTCATCCAGTTGGAAATTAAGTTATATAAATATTGCAATGAACACACACACCAAATGTTCTAGCTGTATTTTAATGCCTTTGTGAGTACTGCTTACAAAAGCACATAGAAGGTTTAGTCGGGTTAACTGTTTTCATCCAGCAATTTCCCCCAAGTTCTGCCTTTAGCAAGAGATGGAAATTGTAACCTAACCTCAGAATGTTTTCTGAGCGCTGCTTCGAAGCAAAAAGAACATCTTCCAAACTTTTAATTGGTTGCCCTATTAATCAATGTTTCTCGTTGGCCACATTTTTAAAAATAGGCAGGGGGTAGAATTCTCCTTCATTTTACAAATAACTACTATAATAAAAAGTAATGCTGCTAATAATAGCCTAATATGGTATTATTGGTGAAGGGAAGATAAGATGAGATTGATGATGGTGATGATATAAACTTACAAAGCAATACAGATCAGAATACTGATGCTTTCTCTGTATATTTATTCAGAAACGAGCCCTACTGAGATCAAAATGCTGATAATCTCACATTTCCCAGTCATATTTTCAAGGAGCAAATAAGGACTAGGATGAGTAAAACCTGGAGATACAAGATGGAGGTGAATGATGGAGAGCAGAAGTAGGGGAACCGGGTAGAAGGAGAGGATGAGAAGAGAAGGAAGGTCTTTCGCTTTCTCTACCAAAGAGTATTGGTCTATCTCCAAACTACAGATTCCAAAATTTTGAGGGATGGAGCCATGGCAGTTAGTGGTGCCAGACTGCAGCAATTCTACTGTGTGGATATACTCTGGAATTAGTCATGTAGGCCATGTAGTCCAAAACCTGCTCGACATAATCCATTGTGAGGTTAGCCCAAGCATGTTGAAGGATAGGCCAGAAGAGTGACACAACATAGAGATCTTCCAGCTAAAGATCATGGGAAAAGCCATGAGTGTCTTAGGGCCCTTCCACACAGCCCTATATCCCAGAATATCAAGGCAGAAAAATCCCACAATATCTGCTTTGAACTGGGTTATCTGAGTCTACACTTAGATAATGTTCCTGCCTTGATATTCTGGGATATAGGGGTGTGTGGAAGGGCCCCCAGACAAAAGGCCTATCTAGTCTATCTGAGCTAAGAGCCGGCGGGCTGTTCTGCTCCACAGCCTCCAAGCAATGCAGCATGGCTGTGACATGGGCATCACTGAGCAAAAAAGCCGAGTCTGCATAGAATTTCCTGACATCCCATTTGTTCTCAAGCAGCGGTTTCAACTGAGCTGAGAGGCAATTGAACTGCAGGCTGTGCTGGAGCCAGAGTTCTGCAATTGCTCGGTCAGCGTTGCACTGCCTGTTCTCATACAGGCTGATGAACTTCTCCACATGGTGGGCTGCACGAGGGCTTAGCCAGCGGATGCTCTTCACAAACTGCCAGTAATCCCTCTGGCCGCAACACACCTTATCTGGGATGAGACCATGATACAGGATGCCATGCATGCCCTTGCACAGCCATTGCAAGCCCCCATATTTAGACCACATGTTGGGATTGTTGATAAGACACCAAGACCTCCACAGTAGACTTCAGGCTTCCCAGAAGCTTTGAGTTCTCTTTCTGGCTGCCTCCCATCCCGGGTGGAGTTGGAAGTGCCCTCAGGAGCCACCGCCTCCTTCTCCAGAACTACATCCCCCTCACTGTGCACCCAACTAGTCTAGATTTCCAATCATATGAGGGTTGAATGAAAAGTAATGCCTTCACCTTTGTAACTCAACAGATGGCAGTACTGGTATACAGCAGGTACTGGGTTGTTCAGTAGACTCTCTTCTACAGTTCCATTTGGCAGGAAGCCTTAGCATTGAACAGTTGTATTGTTAAAGTACAAAGTATGGAACCCTGCACAGACGGTCGGTCAATGCAACTTAAGCAACGTGCAGACACTGAATTCTTGACAGCAGAAGGTGTGACCCCAAAAGAGATTCATCAAAGAATGCAAGCTGTTTGTGGTGATTGGGTTGATGTGAGTAATGTGCATCGCTGGGCAAGTAAGTTTAAAGATGTTGAGGTGGGAACATCTGACTTGCGTGACAAACAAAGAGTCGGACGTCCTGTGACAGCAACCACCGAGTTTCACAAGCAAAAGGTTGACAGATTGATTCAGTTTGATCGTCGTATCACTCAGAGAAAAATTTCAAGCATAATTGGCATTTCACAAGAATGTGTGGGTCACATTATTGCTTTGCTTGGCTATCAGAAGATCTGTGCACAATGGCTACTGTGAGACGCTGGTTGCAGAAACAGAGTGTTGACTTCTTTTGTGATGGCTTCAGAAAACTTGTTCATCGTTGGCAGAAATGTATCCAATTGTCTGGTGATTATGTGGGAAAGTGAATAGTGGTAATTAAAGAGCACATTCTAAAGATTATTTCTGTGTTTGATTTATTAAAATCTTCCCATCCAAACCCAAGAAACGAAGGTGGAGGCATTACTTTTCATTCAACCCTCGTACAATGACAAATTACTTGCCTGCCCATAGGACACCAAAAGCAGAGCATGCATCTAGCTCTATACTCAATCTTCTTTTGCTCAGTGACGGATACATAGAATCACATTGTCTCTTATACTAGTGGTAAACAGCCATCCTGATTATGGTCACCATCTTCCATTAATTTATGTAGTCCAAGTTAAATATCATAGATGTTGGCAGACATCTAAGTCTTATAGCAGTGAAAGGAAAGTTAACTTCCATTGCACTAAAGCACCCAAGTGAGTTAAGGTCCTGATTTACAATGAAAAAGGGACAAATCAAAAAAAATGTCTGTATTTATCAATAGTTGCTACTAGAACAGGAAAGACTGGCATTGCCCTTGCAAGTGCTGTGAGTATCATCAAGGCTAATACAGGGGGCTGCTGAACAAGCAAATAAAATTAACTATTGCTCAATAATTAATATTTTCGATGATGGCGTTCTGTCCCTGGATTGCTTTCCACATCCTTGGAGAGGGCTTTTGCTTGGATCCTGTGAGTACCATTGGAGTTCTGATTTTGAATGGTTTGTTCACCCTGTTGAAGTCAAAAGTAAAGCATCTTTCAAGACTTTTATTGGCATTTCCAGAGTCACTTTGTGGGTTTTAATAGCAGAATCAAGAGGGTTTCTTTTTAGCACCTCCAAGATGGAAGGTTATAATTTCAAAGTTATTGGTCAAACGCCGAGGCAAAGGGGTGTAGCCAAAACAATACAGGAATGTTTGAGAATCATTAATGAACCTCAAGACAAGCTTTAGAGCCAATAAGAAAAATAAGTGAGAAAAGGATAAAAGGAATTGAGCAAGCTTGCCTTGGGAATTACTAACTGAAACTGGAGTTCAAGTCATGTGGTCCAACATCCAGTCGCAGTGTTAGGCTGCCCTGTGATCTCACTTTAGGTCCCAACTATCCTAATGAGAACAAAGAAAGGAAAACAGCCTTTTAAATACATTGTTTTTAAAATCAGTTTTCTAGTGCTGCACATATGGTACAATTCATGTCTATACAAGCAGAACACATTGGGGTGATTTTTCTTCAAGATTACTTAATCTAAAATACAAAGAAACGTAACTGTGTTGCACATTAAGAAGTAGAATTTCTTTATGGTAAAGGTTCTCCCCTGACATTAAATATAGTCGTGTCCGATTCTGGGGATTGGTGCTCATCTCCATTTCTAAGCCAAAGAGCCGGTATTGTCCATAGACACCTCCAAGGTCATGTGGCTGGCATGACTTCATGGAGCACTCTTACCTTCCCACTGGAGTAGTACCTATAGATATACTCACATTTGCATGTTTTCAAACTGCTAGGTTGGCAGAAGCTGGGGCTAACAGCGGGAGCTCACTACACTCCCCGGATTCGAACCACCGACTTTTTGGTCCTCAAATTTAGCAGCTCAGTGGTTTAACCTTTAATCATTCCTTTTCTTCCCCATATCAACAATCGGAAAACTACATAACTGTATCCCATTTTTCCCAACCACTGCAATTCCCTCCCATGCTAAACAAGGCATGTTGTTGAACCTTGAGTCACTAGTGGCAAAATAGCAAACCAAATTAATCCATAACAAACTTGAACGAAGACCTTATGTAGTGAATCTGATAGCCTACACTTCTGCATAGCAGATTGGGAATAGTGTGATGTTCCAGTAGCTGTTGGACTGCAGTTCACATTATCCATCACCATTGGCTATTCTGCCAAAAGGTGCTGTGAATTGTGATCCAAGACCATCTAGAGGGCCATATGATCCCAATACTATAAACAGAGTTTAAAAATCACAACTGTCCTACCCTCACGGGGATGGGTTGAGTGGCAATGATGAATCAATAGAATATTATGTGATCTTGAAATACTTTCTGCCGTTTCTTCTATGATATGATCTGGGCACTGCAATTTAAGGGAGATGTTGGCAAGCTGGAATGTGTCCAGAGGAAGGCAACTAAAATGATCAAGGGTCTGGAGAACAAGCCCTATGAGGAGCAGCTTAAAGAACTAGGCATGTTTAGCCTGCAGAAGAGAAGGCTGAAAGGAGACAAGATAGCTATGAATAAATATGTGAGGGGAAGTCATAGAGAGGAGGAAGCAAGCTTGTTTTCTGCTGCCCTGGAGACTAGGACGCAGAATCTCAGTTCCTTCAAACTTCAGAAAAGGAGATTCCACCTGAACATTAGGAAGAACTTCCTCACTGTGAGAGCTGTTCAGCAGTGGAACTCTCTGCCCTAGAGTGTGGTGGAGGCTCCTTCTTTGGAGGCTTTTAAGCAGAGGCTGGATGGTCATCTGTTGAGGGTGCTTTGAATGTAATTTTCCTGCATATTGGCAGGGGGTTGGACTGGATGGCTCATGAGGTCTCTTCCAACTCTATGATTCTATGATTTCTGATCTAGAATTGCATAAATAAAATAGGCTGGGAAATATAAAAACCAACCAAGCTTGTGGGTGAGATTAGCTTATTCAAGAATTTAGTCAAAAGGTGGTCAAGAAACAAACAAATGAGGTTCAAAGTAACTAAATGCAGAATTACACAGAACAGATAAATACATTAACTATGTTTATATAAAGAGAGTAAAAGTGGCTATGATAAATCATCTAGGAAATAGGATTGTGTGGACAGCTCACAGGAAATTGTTAATTATATATGCAGGAGCAAGGTAAAATCAATGCAGGGCATTATTAGAGAGAAGATTTAGAGGATAGGCTATTATATTAATCCATGGGGCTGTTCCTTGAAAGACATTAAAAAGTGGAACAAAAATATTTTAGGGGTTGGGACAATTTCTATTCTAAGCTTAAGCAAATAGCTACCACCATTAAGATGACATGTATATGTCTAAAAATTGCCTGTCAATTCATGATGACCCCATAAGCTTTTCATGGGGCTTTCAGAGCTGGTTTTGCCAGTTCCTTCCTCTGAAATATAGCCCACAGCACCTAGTATTTGCCCAGGAGTAAATCTCATTTAACTCATTAGCACATACTTCTCAGCAGGCAATATAACAACATACAGAGAAGTACACAAAATACAAATCCATATAATTATAAATTGAAAGAATGGATAAAGATAGATTTTTTTCTCTCTTTCATTAGTCTAGAATTTGGACTCACCCAGATGAGAGATTTCAAATAGGGGCGAGGAAGTACTACATCACATAACCAGTTGCCCCAGAACTATTTTACAGAACGGACTCAATATTGACAGGAAAGTTATTATTAAATTTACCTATTTGCAGGTACGTGCAGGTTGAAGACAAATTACTTTCCCATCCATTATCACTAAAACGCCTTTAAATAGGAAAACTCTTTCAAACACTATTTCTACTCGGCACATTACCTATGTATTCTGTGCAACTTTCTTCCAATATGCCTTGCATAGATTGCAGACAGTCTTCTTTCTTATTATTTTGAGGGCTCAAGTACAATCATTGTCTTAATCTTTTTCAGTGCTCAATTAATTGCAATACTTCTGATTGATAAATCAGTCAGCTGCCTTGAGTCTCCTTGTAGAGAGAAAAAGCAGGTTAATGATAATAATAATAATAATAATAATAATAATAATAATAATAATAATAATAATAATAATGGTTTTGGAACACAATTCTCCTGACCTCATGATTGGGGGGGGGGGGGGACAAAATATGGATCATCGATATTGCAATCCCAGGTGACAGCAGAATTGACAAGAAGCAACTGGAAAAGCTGACATGATATGAGGATTTAAAGATTGAACTGCAAAGACTCTGGCACAAGCCAGTAAAGGTGGTCTCAGTGGTGATCGGCACACTGGGTGCAGGGCCTAAAGACCTTGGCCAGCACTGAATAACAATCAGGGCTGACAAAATCACCACCTGTCAGCTGCAAAAGGCCACCCTACTCGGAACTGCACACATTATTCGCTGATACCTCACATAGTCCTAGTCATTTGGGAAGTGTCTGATGCATGATCAAATACAAAAGCCAGCATAGTGATTTTGTTTGCTGTGTCTTAATCTTGTTGTGTATGTAATAATAATAATAATAATAATAATAATAATAATAATAATAATAATAATAATAGATATTTTGGAAGTCCAATTTTGTCAGATCATGTGGTAGAGGCTGAGCAACACGTTTCTAGTCTTAGCACGATCTCAAGCTCCCTTGTCCCTTGTTGTGGTCTATGCACACAACACATATCCAACAGAAGATTAATTTAAAAATGTGAGGGTGATCAGTAGCTTAAATGCCTTTCTGATGTAACAAATTCATGGTGGGATTATCAATCAATAGCTAATATGAAACCGTTACGTTTAGCAGTACTGTATCTGGAAAAAACAAATTGATGTTGTGTTCTTTCAAGTCATTTCCAATCTGTCACAGGGTTTTCTTGATAAGATTTGTTGAAATGAGGTTCACCATTGCCTTCCTCTGTGGCTAAGGACCTCATCAGACAGGCAGGAGGAAAGCAGAGGGAACCATCCTCCTTCATTCCCTGCTATCTTTTCATGCCTTCAGGGATTACCTCTCATCCCACTTCTGAGGGAAGACACAGGGAAGACTGTGTCTGATATGGTTTTGTGTGACTTGCCCAAGGTCATACAGTTGGTTTCATGGCAGAGTTAAACCCTGCCCTCAAGTCTAAGGACCTCATCAGATATATAGCTTATAACAGTGGCAACAATTAGATGCCCATACAAACCAATATAAAACAGCACATAAAACAGTTAAAACTATTAAAATACATTTTGAATTAAAAATATACATTTCAAACATAAAATCAGATCCGTTCTTCCTCATGCTGTTTCAAGGACAAATTGCCACTGAACCTATCAAATGATGTTTTGCGACTTCCAGGAGTCATCTGTGGCATTTTATCCTTGAAATTGTTTTGAAGTATATTGAAAGGAGAGAGAAGAGGAGACAGGGAGAAATTGTCTTCAGAGCCCTCAATGCACTCGAAAACGGAAAAGCGCTCCAAAACATGGGGACTGGGATCTGTCAGATTTGCCAGTTGCATTTTATTTCAGTGACGTGGAGCAATGGGCGTTCCCATTGATGGTATTCTTGGCAACACTTATGCGCTTATTATTTTTTACGTCACTGATAGAACTGTGATGAGGTCCACAGTCCAACACTCAAACCACTGATGCTTGAGAATTAAAACAGGAGATGGAATCCTGTTTTTATGTATTCATTGTTTTCCTTGAAGTTACAATTCCTGGAGACAGAGCTTGATATGTTGACCTTTTTGGCCAATAACTACCAGAATCCCAAAGCCAACCTCATCATCCTTGGCCATTGAGTATACTAGCTGAGATATGCTAAGGTGGTAAGCAATTTCATTTTATTATTTTTTTACACACTGGGCTTGGCTGAACTGAGTGTCCCTCATTCTGGCCCAGCAGTCCTCTTCTTAATGTTACAAAAGCCACAACTGAAACCTAGTCTGGAGATATAAAGCTCGAAGGCTCTCTCGGTTTAACCGCAGATCGCATCATTGCTGTTATGTGCTTTGATACAAAGTCCTTTCGGCAGCAGCGGGGGGGGGGGGGTGGATAGGCAGCTGCCAAGGCCCAATTTAAAGGACCAAGGTTTTGGGGAATCGCCTGGCTGCCGGGGGAGTGAGTAAGCCAAGGGAGCGGGTGCATGAGCAGGAGGGAAGGTAATTAAAGAGGGAGGCACTAGCCACAGCAAGTTCCCACAAATGAAGGCCCCGGGGCTGTAGACACCAAACAACAAAGGACCAAGCAATTATTTGGCTCCAGTCGAAGGTGCTGGTCCCAGCGAGGAGCAGGTTTTAGCTGGCCACCCTGGGGCAATGCTGAGGTTTGGCAGGGCTGGCGGGACTGGGATGCAGGAGGGTGGGGGGAGATGACAAGGCAGCAGGCAAGTGCCCTGCATATTTCGGGTCCCTTTGTGGGTGCAACATTTTGGCACAAAGAAAGTGTCCCAAATTCTTCACCAGGCAGACTCGCAAATAAGGCCCCAGGGTGACTATAAATATCCACAATCCCTGTTTTTAAAAATATGTATTTTTTAATTGTAGGTTTTGTGCAAGCAGCAGTGGTTGTCACTTTCGGGGACAACAGATGCAACACCTGTCTATATATCTTTCTTATACCTCTTTGAAATCCTCTATATTGCTTTCCTCAAAATGAGTACTTTGTAGGGTCCTGCTTCGCAGTATATACAGTAGAGTCTCACTTATCCAACACTCACTTATCCAATGTTCTGGATTATTTCAATATGTCATGATATTTTGGTGCTAAATTCATAAATACAGTAATTACTACACAGCATTACTGTGTACTGAACTACTTTTTCTGTCAAATTTGTTGTATAACATGATGTTTTGGTGCTTAATTTGTAAAATCATAACCTAATTTAATGTTTAATAGGCTTTTCCTTAATCTCTCCTTATTATCCAACATATTTGCTTATCCAAATCCCATTTACGTTGGATAAGCAAGACTCTACTGTACTAAGATTAATCCTCCTAAGAGTTAAAGACACTGGTTCCAAATTCCAAAACAATGTTGGCGATGGATGATGGGAATATTAGCTGAAAATACCTGCAGGTATTTTAAATTCCTTAAATGTGTGTGAATGGGGGGGGGGGGGTGGGAGCTGCATTAATATTTAACATTAATAGTTACCACATCCAAGACATATCATATAGTTCCCACTAGGAAACCACTTACGCCTGTGTAGCACTACACCTCTTATTATACTTATTCCAGTCAGCATTATTGCTAACTTGGAGATTATAGGTATTATAGTCAAACATATCTTGAGGTTCCCAATTTGGGGAATATTGTAAATGCCCTCCATTGCATAGCCCTCCAGTCCATAGCAGGTAGTGCAGAGGCACCACTGTTTACACAGGGTAAATTTGATACATGTCTACATTATTATTTTTTTTAAAAAATCTGAATCAGCTGCTCATTTACAAAGGACTTGCAATGACTTATGATGAAACCATAAACAACCCCTGGAGCAACCTTGATAAAATACATAATACTGAAATAGAGAAAACTTCCGAAATAACAAACGCTGTACAATTATAGCAATTTCATCCCAATTTAATTGCCATTGCTCCATCCTGTGGATCATACTTAAGGAGGTAGTCTCTCGCACTTAGTAGTGACAGTGCTTTGCTCTAAAGGAGATGTGTGAGCAAAATGTGCATATAGGCGCATATAGTCTCCAGACCATTCTTGCACCTACATGTCCTCCAACAGCTCCAGTTTAGCAGGGGAAGTCCCAGTTAACCTTCTTTTGTGTCATTCCTTCAGTTGCTTTTTAAATGTCTTGATTACTATCCCCTCTTCTGGTCCCCCCCCCCCTTTGTCCTCAGCTTACTTCTGTTGCTGCAACCTGAAACAAAAATGCATAAATAGTTTACACTCAACTCAGACAGCTAAGGAGGGAGGGAGGAACAAAGGGAACAGAATCTTGCCCTTCCTTGCAGACTTGGGGAAAAGCAAATTGCTGTACCCTCTAGTTTATATGTTTTTCCTTATTAATAATATTTGCCATTTTGATCATGTTCCGATATTGCTTAACCATGTGTATCAGTTCTAATATGTAAAATGTTGGTTACATGTACTCCCAGAGTCATCAATGACCCTTTAGTGCAGACATGAGCAAACTTCAGCCCTTTGGGTGTTTTGGATTCTAACTTCCACAATTCCTAAACACCTGGAGGGCCGAAGTTTGCCCATGCCTGCTTTCGTGCTACCTATAATAAGCCCTCCCACCAACACAGAAATGTAATTTTCTGTGACTGTAAGTCTTCAGGAATGGCAATTTTGCAGTATTCTCCTACAAAGACTCTCATTCTGATCCTGCCACACACAAAAAATGGAAGTGGATTATTTCCAGCTACCAAGTTTCATTTCCCCGGGGAATATTTGCATTTGGGATGGTGGTGTAGAATTTTCCCATCCTTCCACATGTGTCTCATAGTTATTGCCAAATAAAGAGAAGGAAAACCTTTGGTCTTCTGAAGTTTTGAGTCCTAACTAGTTTGACCATGGATATGGGATTATGGAAGCTAAAATTCAAACTCTGCAAAGCCAGTGGTTAAGCATTCTGGCACAGTGGCTGTCTTATCCAATACCCACAATTGTAAATTTGCAGCATTTGTAAAATGTGCAGCACACATTGCTATGACATCAAAGTGATCTCAGTAATTCTTCCATTAATATCTCATCATGGATATCCTACTGAGTCCTTTATTCATGTCATTGTTGTGCTCTGACCTGCGCAAGACTTTGAAAAACCCTCTGATATAGCAGTTCTTCCTATATACAATTATCTAGATAGTAATAGTATCACAAAGTAAGGTCTTCCCCACACAGTGTTTCTGACATGACAGATTTCAACCTAGTTTAGTTATCATGGCATCCGAAAAAGAAAACTAGGGATTTGTGTGTCTATAAAGCTGTTAGTTTTTTTTATTTGGTTTCCCAAGTTCCCTTGTTGGTAATCACAAGAAGTAAGAAAGTCTAAAACTGGCTAAAATGAGAAGTGTTATAAATATAATTCTAGATCCACCCATTTCAGTTGAGGCCAAGCTAAAGCTGATAAATTTGATAAGCTTACCTATATTTTTCATTATAAACATGCCTATCAAAAATTCCTTCCTAACAATCCCTATAATTCAACTGTCTCTGAGACCTCAGAGCAAACTCAATATTAATGGCCAACCCAATATATTACACACTAGTTGCCATAGCAATTGGGGGTATTCTCATTTCTCCTTCCTTAATAGGTTTTCACAAAATAATACTTCTGTGATGCCTATTGGGAATATGTAACTTCATGGTTGGTTGTTGTAGCAAACCATCTTCCCTCTACAAAACAACATTACTTGGGTATGGGTACCCCTTTTTTCCCCTTAGCTTACTCCCGTGTTGTTTTGGTTTGGTTTTTAGCCCCAAACAAGTCTGCTCAAGTAATTAAATATATTCTCATCCCTTCCTCCACTCTCCTCCCCCCAATCCTTCCTGGCGGAACGGAAGCTGAAACACAGACAGATAAACACAGGTGCGGAACTGTGATTGAGCACTGGTTTATTTATGGTACAGAATCCAATCATTGGCGACGGGATTCCTACATTACAGTCCCTAATCTGTCCAGTCGGAAGTCAAGTCTCCCTTATTTTTTTCATAATGTTGAGCCAAAACATGATAAAGGGAAGGGACAACATCCTCCACAATCTCCTTATGACAGTCCAGCCACTTATTTACTTCCTCTCCTAAATTCTAATCCCATAAACATCATACTGCTTCACTGAAGTCCTTGGACTATCTATGCACAGACCACCAGGACACTATGTGGAAATTAGTCAAATGTTTGCTAAAGAATTGATGGGGAAGACATTTGCAGTAGAACATTACAAAGGCTTTGAGGGACATGAAGTGTGACTTCATCTACAGCAATGTTTTATTGCTGTAGATGTTGCATGTTTTATTTACAGCAATTGCTATATTTTATTATTTTTACCAACAGGTACTGTGTGATGGAACCCCGGTGGCGAAGTGTGTTAAAGCACAGAGCTGCTGAACTTACAGACCGAAAGGTCCCGGGTTCAAATCCCGGGAGCGGAGTCAGCGCCCACTGTTGCTCCAGCTTCTGCCAACCTAGAAGTTCGAAAACATGCCAATGTGAGTAGAGCAATAGGTACCGCTCCGGCGGGAAGGTAACGGTGCTCCATGCAGTCATGCCGGCCACATGACCTTGGAGGTGTCTACGGACAACGCTGGCTCTTCGGCTTAGAAATGAAGATGAGCA
Source organism: Anolis carolinensis (assembly GCF_035594765.1). Lineage (NCBI taxonomy): Eukaryota > Metazoa > Chordata > Lepidosauria > Squamata > Anolidae > Anolis > Anolis carolinensis. The sequence continues at coordinate 27,623,732 of NC_085846.1, read as the reverse complement.
CCAACCCCCAGAGTCAGACACGACTGGACTTAACGTCAGGGGAAACCTTTACCTTACTACTGTGAATGTATGATGTTGTGTTGTCTGTTGTATTTTGCATGTTGCACCTTGAGTGTTTTGTGAGCTGCTGTGAATCCCTCTTGGAGATGGTGGCAAGATATAAATAAAAGTATTATTATTATTATTATTATTATTATTATTATTATTATTATTATTATTCATTGAATATTATTCTGTCTAGTTTTGGGTTAGGCCAGACGATATTATGGGTTCATCTATACTTTAGAATGAATGTAGTTTACCACAACTTTTAACTGCTAAGGGTCAATGCTATGGAATCCTGGAATTTGTCATTTTGAGGTGGTACAAGCACTCAAAGCTTTTAAAACTACGCCTCCCATGATTTCATAGAATTGAACCATGGCAGTTCTAGTGGTTTCAAACTGCATTAATTCTATAGGGTAAATGCACTCATGGACTAATCCTGCCTCAAAAAGAAAACATCTGTGTCATTTGCAATGAGGTGCTGATCGAAATTATTATGGAGACCATGAGCTATCAAAAAGACAAAGAAATGATTACAAAAGTATATGCTCTGTAACAAGAAGGGCAGGGGGAAAAGATGAAGACTACATCTCAAATGGACGGAGAAGCCATAGCCCTAAGTTTGCAAAATTTGAGAGGGTCTTTTAATAATGGCCTTTCATTCATAGGTTGTCTTTAGCCCAATCCTGTTTGAGGATAAATACCAAATAACAAAACACCCTATAACAGGTTGCCATTCAACATCTGCTTATATATATATATATATATATATATATATATATATATATATATATAATGGCAGGAAAGTTTACTTTCTTTTGTAGCGATCTCTTCCACTGTTCAACTGTCTGTACCATAAGTGGTTCTTCCTAGATCTCCCTAGTGTTGGTCACAATGCTTTTTAATGTAATTTCAACTCATTGGTTCAAGTTCCAGTCTTCCGCAGCAACAGAAAACAAATTTGCTCTATCATTGCTATGGTAGGATTTAAGATATTTGACCAAAGCTATCATATTCTACATCATCTCTTCTCTGATCTCAACATACAAAATGTCTTTGCTAATAGGCATGTGTTACCATATGCCCATGACCTTCTTTATCGATGAACCTGCTGCAGTTTTTATCATTCAAAGTACATTTTTGTGATGCTAAAACTGCACAGACCAGCAAAATTGCAAAATGATCACCTGGAAAAACCTTAAATACTAAAAGTAGCTCCGGAAGCAACTTTAAAATTGGCTTTTTAAAAAAATGTTGACATCTTCAGCAGAACCACTGCTATCTATTAAATAATGTCATTTATATTCAAACACATTTTCAATATTAATTTTTAAAACCCTTTCAGTCTAAATGTAACTGAGTTTAAAAAGTTAGCTTATGTGTGAATCCCTTCATCTTCTCTTTCCCATGCTTGGTCTAACTCTGCATACTATTTTTCTCTGCCGGCAAGTTACCTGGAGAAGAGAGCAGTAATGAAAGTAGGTATTCTTAATTGCTCCGTGTATCCTTTTGAAATAGCACCTAAATAGACCATAATTAAAGGTAAAGGGTCCAAACCTCTTGAGTTTTCTCTGTAATAAAAGCATTGGAAAGGGCTAAATATCTCTTTCACAAGTTGGGCTGGTCCTACCATAAGGCAAACAGGCTACTGTCAGTGGCAGATGTTCAAGCAATTTTTGACTGCTTTACCTAAAGTGGTGTGTGTGAATGTGTGTGTGTGTGTCTGTGCTATTCTCCTTTGTTGTATGTGGAAGGGATCCTGTAATGGTAGATGCTGACCATCACCAATATTGTAGTAAGAAAACAGTGAGGGTGTGTCTACATTGTAGAATTAATGTAGTTTGACATCACTTTAACTACTATGGAATCCTAGAATATGTCGCCTGGTAAGGCGCTTGCACTCTTTGGCAAAGAAGGCTAAAGACCTTGTAAAGCTACAACTCTCATGATTCCATTGCATTGAGCCATGTCCGTTAAAGTGGTGACAAACTGCATTATTCTATTGTGTAGATGTACCTCGAGAGTCCGGTCAGCTTTTTAGGAACAACAATCAGTAGTTTAATGTCCAGAACTAGTGTCTGATGCTTAGACCACAGCCATGTTCACAAAAACATGGCAATACAGAACTTGAAAATGAAAGACAGGGGTGTATATGGCCTGCCTCTCTCTCTCTCTCTCTCTCTCTCTCTCTCTCTCTCTCTCTCTTTCTGCTAGATCTTTGTTTCAATATGAATTTCAATATATCATTACAGGGGTTCAGAAAATAATGGAACTCACTTTCATCACTAGAATAATTATTTTGTTTATGTGCACAGTATCTTTTTCTTCATAGCCAGTAACAACCAAACATCTGGGAGAAGTGGGGAGACCACAAGGCTTCTAGGTATGCTTGAACCTTTGTACCTCTCTAGACTAAAAAAAATCAAAACCTGGCTGGTCCTTTGGGCAAGGAAGTCAAAAGATCAATCCAGATCTTGGGAAGACTCCTAGGTATAATCGAAAAAGTTAATTTCCCCAAAGTTTTCACCAACTGTTATGCCTGTAGTCACCTTGAACTACCTCTTCTGACCAAGGTAAACAGGAGGTACAAGACGTTTATTTAAATATGCCACGGGGTTTTCATCATGGGGTGTTATGGTTTTCTAATCCCATGCAAACTAAGTCAGTTTCTAGGCATGACTGGAGGAAGACACATCTTTTAAGTCAACTCCCTAACTACAAGATGGGATTGATGGAATTGCCTTCTTTTGCCTTCTTTTGGTGACTATCTGAAAGGCAAATCAGTGCATTGGGTATTGCCTTAACACACATGTACAGAAAGAAGTGTTTTGTTGTTGTTGTGTGCCTTCAAGAAATATCTGAATTATGGTGACTCCAAGATGAACCAATCATGAGAACGTCTTGACAAGATTTATCCATAGGAATTTTACTTTTGCCCTCCTTTGAGGCTGAGTGTGACTTGTCCAAAGTTGTGTGGTGGGTTTCCATGGCTAAGTGGGCATTCGAACCCTTATTACCAGAGTCATTGCCCAACATTCAACACTCAAACTACTACAACGCAATGACACTCACAGGAAAAACTGGGGTAGGAAAGTGATGCCCCTTTTGCAATTTTCTGCTTGAAGCAACAGTTTTTACATGGCTTCATGGTCAAACCAGACTTAATTCAATGGTAGTTAAGGATAAGGCCGGGCTGTGGCACAGGCTGGTTAGCAGCCAGCTGCAACAAACCACTCTGACCAAGAGGTCATGAGTTCGAGGCCAGCCCAGTGCCAGCGTCTGTCTCTGTCTCTGTTCTATGTTATGGCATTGAATGTTTGCCTTATATGTATAATGTGATCTGCCCTGAGTCCCCTTTGGGGTGAGAAGGGCGGAATATGAATACTGCAAATAAATAAATAAATAAATAAATAATTATGAAAGGACCAAAGTCCAATGCTTTGGTAGAATGGCCTGATGCAAAAGTGGGCATTGTCAACCTGTCTTTAGAACAAAGGAATCTCATGGTAAGACATGACATGTTGAAAGTACAGAATTTCTGTCTTCCTTTATACTTCCCTTGACTTTGTATTAGGCAATAATTTCTGGACTATACTCCCAAATGGTACCGAAAGCAGCTTATAATAATATATTAGAATATGGAATATAAAAATAATATGGAGTACGATAATGTTCAAAATATATCCTTCTTGACACTTGTGCACACTATATGTATGTCTGTGTAATATACTGAGTAAGGAGACTCTGGATAAAACTGGATGAAAGTTAACCTTTTAAAAGGTTTTTAAGGCTCCTATTATTGTTGCTGAGGAAGAAATAAAAACTTGATTTCTGTGCCCATGCTAAAATTATACAAATTGTTGCTATCATAAACAAAAATACTTGCCTTGAAATCAGTCTCACTCAACTTTACTTCTGACTAGGTATGTACTGTATAGGGTTGAATTGTACAATTGGATGTCAATGTCATAATCCCGAAACTGTGTGGTTCTTATCTTCCCTGAAACCATATACCTAGAAGGAAGGCTTTAGCAAGTTCACAGTCTTTATTTAACCTCAACTCAACGTCTGAAGTATATGAAGCATAACAATGTGGACCAACTTAATAGGACAGCTATGAGGATTACTGAGATGATTCATATGAAGTGCTTTGAAAACTTGAACCATTATATCAGTACAAATTAGTACTATTAGTATTAATAAGCTCTCACTTTCTATCATGTCAGCATTAACCCTTCTTATTTTGTGGCTTTGTAATATGAAAGCTTGTTTCCAACATATTCACCATTAGCGCACCTACACTCATTTATCACAAATAAGTCACAGATAGACACAAACACATCGGTTCACATGGAAAGTACATAATTGTGGGTTCAACCACCCTGAAAAATGTTCCCGATACTCATGGAAGTAATATCCACACAACTTTCCCTCTCATCATTCTCTAATCCAGCGTTTCTCAGGTTTGGCCCAATTTGATCATTGGTGAGGTTCAAGGGGCTCTTTGATTGTAGGTGAACTATACATCTCAGCAACTACAACTCCCAAATGTCAAGGTCTATTTCCCCCAAACTCCACCAGTGGTCAAATTTGGGCATGATGAGTATTTGTGCCAAGTTTAGTCCAGATCCATCATTGTTTGAGTCCATAGTGCTCTCTGGATGTAGGTAAACTATAACTCCAAAACTCAAGATCAATGCCCACCAAACCTTTCCAGTATTTTCTGTTGATCATGGGAGTTCAATTCCATTATTGGTGGAGTTCAGAATGCTCTTTTATTGTAGGTGAATTATAAATCCCAGCAACTACAACTCCCAAATGACCAAATCACCCCCACTAAACCCCACCAGTATTCAAATTGGGGCATATCAGTGATTTGTGTCACATTTGGTCCAGTGAATGAAAATACATCCTGCATATCAGATATTTACATTACAATTCATAACAGTAGCAAAATGACAGTTATGAAGTAGCAACAAAAATAATTTTATGGTTGGGGGGTCACCACAACATGAGGAACTGTATTAAGGGGTTGCAGAATTAGGAAGGTTGAGAACCACTGTTCTAATCCCTTTCTCTTTCGATCATTTTTCTTTGTTCTTAAAACCAAGGAGTCCTTTTTGTGTATTTATTTATATGAGAGCTCTTCAATCCCTACAGATCAATTGTGAGAGTATAATTCAAGCCCCAATGTCTGGCGTGATAATGGTGTGTGCCTCCTTCCCCTACAGTTTTACTGCGAAGTTGAATAAGTCAAAACAGCATAGCCAATGGTGAAGAATGCTGGGAGCTGCAATCCAACAGCATTTGGAGAGCCACATACTTCTAACTCAGCTATAAAGAAGCATGGACTCCTAGACATATCAGACATGTCATTTGCAAGTGACACAGTAAATTGGTAGCTGCCACCTTCTTCTGGCACTGATCATCTTGCCAGAGGGGCACATGCAACATATATACATGAGCCCCTGGGAAGTCCTCCAACCAGCAGACTAGTTTCCTACTGCAGGACTGGGCTTTCCCAGTCATGGGGCTTTCTTGGCAAGGTTTATTCAGAGGACATTTGCCATTGCCATCCTCTGAGGCAGTGAGCGTGTGACATGCCCAAGGTCAACCAGTGGGTTTCCATGTCCGAGCAAGAATAACTTGATCTCGCAAAATCCCAGTCCAATGCTCAAAGCACTAGTTGTCCCATAAGGCCTACTGAAAAAGTATTCCAGTGGTTTTCCAGCATTCAATTAGAATTTGCTTAATTGACTTCCCTTCTTTAAGGTGGACCTCATCACATTGAGAAATTTCGCTGTCGCAAGTCTCTGAGAACTGGCAGTTGTATCACTGTTGCTTGCAAACTTTTCATACTTTCCAATATTTCACATAACAACAACAACTACTACTACTACTACTGCTACTACTACTTTATTCTTGTATCCTGCCCCCTCTCCCAAAAGGGACTCAGTGCGGCTTACATGGGGACCAAGCCCAGTAATGTACAATAAAATACAACAACATAAACACATTCCAATTACAATAAAATTGATACAAAAATATAAAATCATAGACATAACTCTACAACCACCTAACCAGTCAGTATCCAGGCACAATGGCGTGTTCAGTATTTGAGGCAGACAATGAATTATACATGGGGAATATATTGCAAAGATACTAATAAGATGGGCAGCAGTAAAGTGCAATAGCTGAGTCTAGGTGGAGGTAAGGACTCCATCAACTTATGCCAAATTAGTCGAAAGCACATTGAAATAATGGAAACTGAGGGTCATTCCACACAGTCATATAACTTAGAATATCAAGGCAGAAAATCCCACTATCTGCTTTGAACTGGATCATCTGAGTCCACACTGCCATATATTCAAAGTTCAAAGCAGATAATGTGGGATTTTATTTAGCTGTGTGGAAGGGGCCTGAGATAAATATGATCAAACAACATGAGGGTATAATAAGATGCCAAAAGGTATTAGTAAGTTAAAACACACAAGCTAGGAAACACCAGCTATTTGCATTTGCCTGAACTGACTGGAAAATGCAAGATTTCACCTCCTCTCCACTCTTCGGTCTTGAATTAAATACAAACTAGTTTTGCACATTGAACTCACTTTGCAGAAATTGAAGTTAGAGGATGCCAAGGAGGAGGGGGGAAGAGGGTAGTGAACCTGGGACATTATAAAAGCAGCTGAAAAGGTGGGATGAAAGAGGAATAATCACAATGGTTGCTGCCAAATTGTGTCAGTTGTGGGGTATGTGCTCTGGATTCCAAAGTTGCCTTTTAGTATGCAATCGGGGGAGATTGTGCTCATCAACCAGTAGATGGGCTGTACACTGCTGGACTTATAACCCAGGATGAGTGAAGGCTTTTAAACATTAAACATGTGGCCTCTTTGTTCTCCAGCCAGGTTGTATTTGTTGATCGTTTGCTGGAGCTGTATTTTCACTTATCTGGATAATCCAGGTTAAAGTGTTCCAGAGCTGTCCTGGTATAGCTTGGGAACACCCTAGAACTCTTTGGTCATCCACACAACCAGCTCTCTGCCAGAGACTTGCTGGTGACATCACATTTTGAGTCACTGGGCTGGGAACCCTGGTGTGACACCACTAGAAATGATGTTGTTAGCAATCTTCTGGCAGGGTAGTTCTATTGGAGACGTGGGCAATTTATCAGGCTAGATCAGGCATGGGCAAACTTTGGCCCTCCAGGTGTTTTGAACTCCAACTCCTACAATTCCTAACAACCGGTAGGCTGTTAGGAATTTTGGGAGTTTGAAGTCCAAAACATCTGGAGAGCCAAAGTTTGCCCATGCCTGGGCTAGATACAGTCCAATCCAGCTATCCACATCATGAAAACTCTAGGATCACTCTGGATCTTCTTGGAAGCTTCACAGCAAATCCCATGTGTCCTCTTGACTTGCACTTACTGCTAGATGTAATGTTTTTGCTGCAAATCCAGATGTGCATATTTTGGATTCCCCACAGATATCCACCTTATTTGGCCTTGTAGACATGGCCTTAAATGCCATTTGAATTTGGTGCATTCACTTGAGAAAAATGCTTGATTTTGAAATCAAAGGAAGAGATCTGTTTCCAAAAATTAACAAGAACTGTGTCTTCTATCATTTCCAAGACCATTTCTAGGAAAAATAGATGAAAGATTTATCATGGATAGTACTAAAACTGTGTTGTGTTTGGGCAAGACGTGATGAGGCAATCCTTTCGTGTTTCATTGTGTGTCCGTGCTGTGATGTCACAGAAGGAAAGCCAGGTCAAGTGCTGAAGGGGATTTGGAATATCTTAGAATGGAGACAAATGCTAACACTTCTTGTTTATACAGGTAATTAGCTGGTTCAATCAAACTATCATCTCACTTGCTCCAGGTGATACCCACGGCTGCTAAAAACTAAGTCTCTAGTCTGCATGAAACCTAGCTGGGAATTTCTTCCTGCATTTCGCTCTCTCCTCTTTATTTTCCTGAACAAGTTTCTAGCCTTTAGGGTAGGAGAGGAAACCCCAAAAACCATACAAGTAATTTCAGCTGAAAGTTCAAAAACCACAAGCGTCCCCTGCCGGCAGCTGCTTGGTTTGGAAGGTTTAATCCTCTGCCAAGTCATCATTCCCCGGAACATTAAGCGAATTATTCTGAAATTGTTCTTCACGCCATCCTTCTTTTAGTGGTTAGCAAGGAAGTTAGCTCTAGGCCTCAGAAGATCCAGGTGAAGTTTCTTGTTCTGCCCAAGATTTACAAAAGTGGTTGTAGAATTATTTGGTCAGCATTCTGCGTCAGTTTCCTGGAAAAACAATCAAGGCTGGATTAAGGGCTATGGAGCAATTCAAAACACAGAACTGCTTTTCTGCATGTATGTAACTTATTCTGGGAAGATCTACATTTTAAAAAGTTAATTAAATGATTAAATAATTATATAATATATATCTATATATATAAAAGAGTGATGGCATCACGGCAATTCACAAAACAACAAAAGTACAGGCCCCCCAACCTCAAAATTTGACAACACAACCCATCATCCACGCCTCAAGGTTGATACAACAAAAAGAAAAGAAAAATAAAGTCCTAATTAGAGGGAGAGCAATAATTTTTTTTATCCAATTGCTGCCAGCTTAGAGGGCTAATCTCTGCCCATTTGGTTGCCTAGCAACCAAGCGACAGCCAGGTTTCAGTTAGGGGACAGGCAGATTTAGGCCTCACTTAGGCTTCTTCCACAGATTATCTAATTTGCACTAGATTATATGGCAGTGTAGACTCAAGGCCCTTCAACACAGCTATATAACCCATTTATAATCTTATATTATCTGCTTTGCACTGGATTATCTTGACTCCACACTACCATATAATCCACCAGTGTGCATTTTATACAGCTGTGAAGAAGGGGCCTCAGATAATCCAGTTCTGAGCAGATAATATAAGATTAGAAATATACAGTAGAGTCTCACTTATCCAACGTAAACAGGCTGGCAGGATAAGTGAATATGTTGGATAATAAGAAGGGATTCAGGAAAAGCCAATTAAACATCAAATTAGGTAATCGTTATACAAATTAAGCACCAAAACATCATATTATACAACAAATTTGACAGAAAATGTAGTTCCATGCGCAGTAATGCTATGTAGTATTTACAGTAGAGTCTCACTTATCCAACACTCGCTTATCCAACGTTCTGGATTATCCAACGCATTTTTGTAGTCAATGCTTTCAATATATCGTGATATTTTGGTGCTAAATTCATAAATACAGTAATTACTATATAGCATTACTGTGTACTGAACTACTTTTTCTGACAAATTTGTTGTCTAACATGATGTTTTGGTGCTTAATTTGTAAAATCATAACTTAATTTGATGTTTAATAGGGTTATCCTTAATTCCTCATTATCCAACATATTCGCTTATCCAACGTTCTGCCGGCCCGTTTATGTTGGATAAGTGAGACTCTACTGTACTGTATTTACAAATTTACCACTAAAATATCACAATGAATTTAAAACACTGACTACAAAAACATTGATTATGAAAAGGCAGACTGCGTTGGATAATCCAGAACATTGTATAAGCGAATGTTGGATAAGTGAGATTCTTCTTTAATATGAAATAATTACCGGGATAGAATAATGCAGAACAATATAATCTCTAAAACCAGGACAGTAAATAAACAGGGGAATTCCACACAGGAAACAATCAGGGCCAGCTAACACCTCCCAACAAAGTATTCCCATCATCAAAGTCTGGCAAATCCTGTTTTCTCAGGGCCACAGACAGTAGAAGCACATAAAATATCGCAAACAACATCACTCTGAAAACAAGGGTATTCCAGACAGGAAACAATCAGGGCCAGCTAACACCTCCCAACAAAGTATTCCCATCATCAAAGTCTGGCAAATCCTGTTTTCTCAGGGCCACAGACAGTAGAAGCACATAAAATATCGCAAACAACATCACTCTGAAAACAAGGGAATTCCAGACAGGAAACAATCAGCGCCAGCTAACACCTCCCAACAAAAAATTCACTCAGGGAGGAAACAGCCAGGCTTTAAAGCTGCAAGGCCATTATATCCTAATCATTTTTCCTAATTGCAGCATTCATACTTGCCTCCAACAAACAAAAAAACCAATCAGAAATATTGTATATTCACAACCTTAAGGAAATAATATCCCCTGATGGCGCAGCGTGTTAAAGCGCTGAACTGCTGAACTTCTGGACTGAAAGGCCACAGGTTTTAATTGGGGGCTCGGAGAGAGCCCCCACTGTTAGCTCCAGCTTCTGCCAACCCAGAAGTTCGAAAACATGCAAATGTGAGTGCATCAATAGGTACTGCTCCGGCGGGAAGGTAACGCCGCTCCATGTAGTCATCCCACATGACCTTGGAGGAGTCTACGGACAACGCCGGCTCTTCGGCTTAGAAATGGAGATGAGCACCAACCTCCAGAGTCAGACACGACTGGACTTAATGTCTGGGGAAAACCTTTACCCTTGGCCTTAACTACCACCAATTCCTCAATACTTTATTTCCCATACCACCATACTTCGCCACAGCTAGTCTATATATATAAAAGGATAAAGTTGCGGGCGCAGTGACTATAACAACAAAACTAAACATCCCAGAAATACGAAACTTGGCAACACAATGCAAAAGCCTTGCCTCCCGGTTACAACAACACAATCACACCACAAAACCACAATCCGGACCCACAAAACTCACAACAACACATCATGACTATAACAACACAACTAAACGCCCTAGAAATACAAAACTTGGCAACACAACGCAAAAGCCTTGCGTCCCGGTTGTAACAACACAATCACACCACAAAACCACACTGGACCCACAAAACTCACAACAACGCACCATGACTATAACAACACAACTAAATGCCCCAGAAATACGAAACTTGGTGACACAACGCAAAAGCCTTCCCTCCCAGTTGGAACAACACAACCACACCACAAAACCACAATCCGGACCCATAAAACTCACAACAATGCATCATGACTATAACAACACAACTAAACGCCCCAGAAATACGAAACTTGGCACACAACTAAATGCCCCAGAAATACAAAACTTGACAACACAATGCAAAAGCCTTGCCTCCTGGTTGTAACAACACAACCACACCACAAAACCACAATCCAGACCCACAAAACTCACAACAATGCATCGTAACTATAACAACACAACTAAACGCCCCAGAAATACAAAACTTGACAACATAACGCAAAAGCCTTTCCTCACGGTTGTAACAACACAACCACACCACAAAACCACAATCCAGACCCACAAAACTCACAACAATGCATTGTGACTATAACAACACAACTAAACGCCCCAGAAATACAAAATTTGACAAAACAATGCAAAAGCCTTGCCTCCTGGTTGTAACAAAAAATCACACCACAAAACCACAATCCAGACCCACAAAATTCACAACAACGCATCATGACTATAACAAAACAACTAAACGCCCCAGAAATACGAAACTTGGCAAAACAATGCAAAAGCCTTGACTCCCAGTTGTAACAACACAATCACACCACAAAACAAAATCTGGACCCACAAAACTCACAACAATGCATCGTGACTATAACACCACAACTAAACGCCCAAGAAATACAAAACTTGACACACAACTAAACACCCCAGAAATACAAAACTTGACAACACAACGCAAAAGCCTTGCCTCCCGGTTGTAACAATACAACCAAACCACAAAACCACAATCTGGACCCACAAAACTCACAACAACGCATCGTGACTATAACAACACAACTAAACCGGATGGCCATCTGTCTGAAAGGTTTGGGTGGGTTCTTCCTCCATGACAAAAAGAAAGAAAGGGGTTGGACTGGATGCAAACTACAAATTCCAGCACCCCATGGCATGGAGTCCATGCATTTCAATTAGAGGCCTCTTCCTTCTCCCTTTCCCTGCCATCCAACCCATTGACCCAGTTCCATGGCTCCGCAGGCAGGAAAGGCTGGGACGGATAGAATGAAGGAAGGAGGGAGGGAAGGGAAGCGAAGGAACGCCAAGGACAAGAGCCCTCCCTCTCTGCCCGGAAGGCCAAGAGCAAAAGGGAGAGAAAGACCATTGATCCGGTTATATTTACCCTCCTTTCTGACCAGTGTGTTCTTATCAGCGAGCTCAGGATCGGACCAGAGAAAGGGAACAGCATAGGAATAAAGGAAACAAGGAGAGCACCCACTCTATCTATCCATCCACTCACCCACTAATAATAAACACCTACACAGGCAAGAATCAGCCATGTACTGAGTCTACAAAGCCATTCAGTGCTCATCCACCTCCCCAATCCCTACATTCACACTTGCCCTCCAAAAAAACAATTACAATAATAACAATGACAACAACAAAAATAAGAATCAACACCATCACAGGCAAGAAGCAGCCAGGCACTGAGACTGAGAGGCCAGTCAGTGCTACACTGGGCCTCAAAAAAACAATACAGTAGCATCTAACTTATCCAGCCTTCATGACCTCTACAACAACAACAATAATAAACACCTACACAGGCAAAAAAACAAATAAAACACTATTGTACCACAATAAGATGTAAACCGCACTCAGCAGAATCAGACGTCACGATTAACAACAAACCAAAGACAACAGGGATCTCAAGCAATTATCGATCAACACAAAAATTGAAGAAGGTAACAGACTTCAAATACTACTACTAATGTGAGTATAAAGAAGGGTGGAGGTCACAGCATAAATACAACCTAATGTAGACTGACCAACACCACCAGACTAAGCCACAGCAACGCGTGGCCGGGCACAGCTAGTATCTATATATATAAAAGGATAAAGTTGCGGGCGCAGTGACTATAACAACAAAACTAAACATCCCAGAAATACGAAATTTGGCAACACAATGCAAAAGGCTTGCCTCCAGGTTACAACAACACAACCACACCACAAAACCACAATCCAGACCCACAACACTCACAACAACGCATCATGCGATAACAACACAACTAAACGCCCCAGAAATACAAAACTTGGCAACACAATGCAAAAGCCTTGCCTCCCAGTTGTAACAACACAACCACACCACAAAACCACACAGGACCCACAAAACTCACAACAACGCATCGTGACTATAACAACACAACTAAACGCCCCAGAAATACGAAACTTGGCAACACAACGCAAAAGCCTTCCCTCCAGGTTGTAACAACACAACCACACCACAAAACCACAATCTGGACCCACAAAACTCACAACAATGCATTGTGACTATAACAACACAACTAAACGCCCCAGAAATACGAAACTTGGCACACAACTAAACGTCCCAGAAATACAAAACTTGACAACACAACACAAAAGCCTTTTCTCCCTATTGTAACAACACAACTACACCACAAAACCACAATCCGGACCCACAAAACTCACAACAACGCATCGTGACTATAACACAACAAAACGCCCCAGAAATACAAAATTTGACAACACAACGCAAAAGCCTTGCCTCCCAGTTGTAAGAACACAACCACAACACAAAACCACAATCCGGACCCACAAAACTCACAACAACGCATCATGACTATAACAACACAACTAAACGCCCCAGAAATACAAAACTTGGCAAAACAATGCAAAAGGCTTGCCTCCCGGTTGTAACAACACAACCACACCACAAAACCACACCGGACCCACAAAACTCACAACAATGCATTGTGACTATAACAACACAACTAAACGCCCCAGAAATACAAAACTTGGCACACAACTAAGCGACCCAGAAATACAAAACTTCGCAACACAATACAAAAGCCTTGCCTCTCAGTTGTAACAACACAACCACACCACAAAACCACAATCCAGACCCACAAAACTCACAACAACGCATTGTGACTATAACAAATACAACATTTGACCACACAACTCATCCACCTCCCCAATCCCTACATTCACACTTGGCCTCCAAAAAAACAATTACAATAATAACAATGACAACAACAACAACAATAAGAATCAACACCATCACAGGCAAGAAACAGCCAGGCACTGAGGCTGAGAGGCCAGTCAGTGCTAAACTGGGCCTCCAAAAAACAATACAGTAGCATCTAACTTATCCAACCTTCATAATCACAACAACAACAATAATAATAAACACCTACACAGGCAAAACAAAAAAAAAAGACTATTGTACCACAATAAAAATATAAACCGCACTCAGCAGAATCAGACATTACAATTAACAACAAACCAAAGACAACAGGGATCTCAAGCAATTATCAATCAACACAAAAATTGAAGAAGGTAACAGACTTCAAATACTACTACTAATGTGAGTATAAAGAAGGGTGGAGGTCACAGCATCAATACAACCTAATGTAGACTGACCAACACCACCAGACTAAGCCACAGCAACGCGTGGCCGGGCACAGCTAGTGATTATATAATATATAATTGTTATCTGCCATCAGGTAGATTTTGACTTGTGGCAACCATATAAAAGAGAAACCACCAAAAACCTAAGTCATTATATAATTTTCCCAATGTAGATGCACCCTAAGACTCAAAGGACCATTCAACACACCCATATAACCCAGAATATCAAGGCAGATAATCCACAACATCTGTTTTGAACTGGATTATCTGAGCCCACACTGCCATATAATCCAGTTGAATGTGAATTTTATACAGCTGTGTGGAAGGGGCCTGATACTGAACCACTGAGGTCCCTTCTATACTACTCTATATCCCAGGATCAGATCCCAGATTATCTGACTTGACTGGATTATATGAGAATAATAAAAATACTTTATATTTATAACCTGCCTCCATCCCCCCGAAGGGACTCAGGGAGGCTTACATGGGGACTAGGCCTTCAATACAAGTATGCAAAATATAAAATAAACAAAGAATAAAAAACTCATAACAACAATGCTTTAAAGCAATTAACCACAGAACTGCACCAGTTCATAGGGGGAGATATGGTCACAAAGATAAACAGGATCCAAACCACTGAGTCTATATTGTCATATAATCCAATTGGATGCAGATAATCTGGATTTTTGTAGCAGTGTAGATGGGGCTTGAGCAGGCTAAGAACAAGACAGAGGAAACAGTTTGATTCTCAATTTTTAAAATATAAAATTAGACTGTAAATCCAGATGTTTCCATCCTGGGTGAAGCACACTAGTTTTCTATAAAGGTTGAAAACAGAGACACAGCAACAGAAAATGTTAGATGTTGGATGGTGGAAAAAAGAGAGAAGTAAAGCCAGTCAGATAGCTCTACTCTACTTGGTTAAAAGTGGTGAAACTTCAAAGAATAAAGTGTTATCTTCAGAGGTGTAAAATACACTTCTACCAGACTAGGATTCCAGAATGGCTACATTACTAACAAGCAAAGGTAATCAAGGTCTGCAACTCTCATTAACCCCAACTCTCATTGTTTTGAAATTTAGGCTAAGAGGTACTGTAAGTCAAAATCATTTGGCAGGCTATAGTTAGCTACCTATATTCTGGGAAAAGATAAAAGCACTCTTCTGTGAGAGGAAATCCACCTTCCTTTTACATATTTTGAATTGGCTCATTGCATCAGACTGGTTGCAGACATGTTATTAATAAGTTAGGAAGTTTGGTTTTCTCAGAATAGAAACTGTCAGATTCAGTTAATGAAGATTTCATATATAACCAGAACGTGCAAAATTGATTTGAGCAACAATGTGTCTCCATTCTGCCACAAACCTGCAATAGGATAGTTTTAAAAAAAAATGTAGTCCATTTGTTACATCATGGGTTAATCAGCATTCCCAGTTATGCTTACATTCAATCATATCTCAGCATATGTGGTTATATCTGAATATGTGTATTTTGCAGGACTCTTTCAATGCATCTCTTGCTCATATTTTGCCCATCTCTAGTTAAGATTGTATCTTGGGTGCCAAATGCATCGTAAGTAATTAATACAGTAGATTCTCACTTATCCAACCTTTGCTTATCCAACATTCTGGATTATCCAATGCAGTCTGCCTCCTGCCTGGATCCACAGATGTTTTTCTAGGCAGCAAGGACGAACTTTTTACGGATTTAACTTTTGACAGTGTTGTTATGTAAGTTCATTTTATGCAATTCTATCTTTATTTGTAGTCAATTTGTTAGTATGCAATGTTTTTGTAGTCAATGTTTTCAATACATTCATAAATACAGTAATTACTACATAACATTACTGTGTATTGAACTGCTTATTCTGTCGATTTGTTGTAAAACATAATGTTTTGGTGCTTAATTTGTAAAATCATAATGTAATTTGACGTTCAATAGGCTTTTCCTTAATCTCTCCTTATTATCCAACATTTTCACTTATCCAATGTTCTGCCGGCCCGTTTATGTTGGATAAGTGGGACTCTACTGTATGACCAATTTGGTAGGAGTGATGTACAAATGATTTTCCAGGTCTTTATTTTATGTTTATGATTTTGTATTTATAGCAAAACAAAAACCAATGAATTTCCCTGTGCTCAGCTGTGATAATGTTGTGGCATCAAACTGATATAATTCTGCAGTATGGTTATACCCTCTTAAGATATATATATAAAGAACTGCAAGGGAGATTTTATATATATAATATATATATATATACCATGAAAGAGAAAGGATTGTACAGATTTATTTATTTCGTGTCAAAAGCATTGTACAACAAATACATTTCAAATAATGGGGAAAAAAGAAAAAAGAAAAAAGAAAAAAAAGAAATCACAAGCAACTAAATAGTTTTGGACCAAAAGCGGGCAACAGCAGCCGCATTGTCTGTAGCTTTAAACAACTCCTCCTCCGTACATGAGGCAGGGCATTGTGGGCAAGCATACATATGCGGAGTTGTTTGTTCTGCTCCACAGTCACACAAGGTGGAGGATTCCTCCAGGTAATGCCACCTTGCCAGATTGTCTTTTGATCTGCCCACTCCACTTCTGAGTCTGTTCAGGGACTTCCAGGTTGCCCATTCTTGGTTTGCCCCTGGAGGGAGACCCTCATGGGGGGCCATCCAGTTGGAATTGCCAGGTTTAGCTGCCCAGAGGGACACCCTTGCTGCTACTGGAGGAACATCAAGAGGAGTGGTGGTTCTCATGAAGCCCTTCCTTGATTTGAGTCTACTAGGAGGAGGCTGATAGTCATGCAGTGGATGACTTTCACAATGTTCGACCTTATTTCTCTCACCGTTAGCAGCAACTTCCCGTCGCACGTCAGGAGGGGCAATGCCAGCTAACTTGTAGAGTTTATCAACAGGTGTAGGTTTAAGGCATCCCGTGATGATTCTGCATGTTTCATTCAGTGCTATGTCCACCTGCTTCGCATGGGCAGACTTGTGCCAAACAGGACAGGCATACTCTGCAGTTGAGAAAGACAAGGCCAGGGCTGATGTTCTTATTACTTGTGGGTCTGCTCCCCATGCGCTGCCAGTCAGTTTCCGCAGGATGTTATTGCGTGCAGCTACTTTGTGCTTGGTGTTCATGCAGTGTTTCCTATATGTTAGTGTTCGGTCTAAGGTGACACCAAGGTATTTAGGATGGAAACAGTGTTCGAGCTCTTGGCCTTCCCAAGTAACTTTCAGTTTCCTGTTGGCTTCGCGGTTACGTAGGTGGAAAGCACACACTTGTGTCTTGGCAGGGTTAGGCTTCAGGTGGTTCTCTTTGTAGTAGCTGGAGAGATCTTTCAAGGCATTGGTGAGTTGCTTTTCAACTGTTTCAAAATCTTTTGCTTGTAAGGCCAAGGTCATCAGCATATATAAAGCTCTTTGTGAGTGGTGGTTGTGGCTGGTCGTTCGTGAAGATATTAAATAAGGTCGGTGCAAGAATGCTGCCTTGGGGTAAACCATTATTTTGCCTCCTCCATCTGCTTTTCTGGCCCTGAAACTCCACATAGAAGCTGCGGTTTTCTAAGAGGGTCTGGACAGTTTTTGTAAAGTCAAAGTCCCGGGTGATATGGTAGACTTTATGCAGCATTTTTCTATGTTGCACCGTGTCATAGGCTGCCGTAAGGTCCACAAAAACTGTTCCCGTAATGCAGCCTTTCTCATAGCCTTCCTCGATATGTTCAGTCAGATGAAGAATTTGACCTGTACAGTTTTTCCCTGGTCTGAAACCTGCTTGTTGTGCAATAAGCTTGGGTTCGATAACAGGTCCTAGTCGATTTAATAGCATCCTCTCATAGACTTTATATAGATGACATAAGAGGGAGATGGGTCGGTAGTTCCTGGCATTGGAGGCATCTTTGCCAGGTTTTAAGATGGCAATTATCTTAGTTTTCCTCCATGCTCTGGGAATCTGTTTGTGTGCCAGGCATTGATTGTAGAATTTCAAAAGCCAGTTTTCAGCTTTGGCCCCCAAGTGTTTGATTTGCTCCATCATCAGGTCATCTAGGCCAGGTGCTTTACCAGTCTTACATCACTTGATGGCTTCTCTGAGTTCTTTCAGGTTTAGAGGAGAAGACAACTGGTGGGTTTCAAGTTCTGGCACCCTGTTGATTTTCATCTTTATTCTGCTGCAGTTGGTTTTCCCATTCTGAATTAGCTGGTGAGCTATCTGGTCTGGTGTCACGTTCGCGTGTCCAGGGTTGACCAGAGGGTCACTATCCAGGCGTCTCAGCAATTGCCAGGCTTTTCGGCTACTCTTGGACATGTCCAGGTTCTCAAGCAGCTCTATCCAACGGTCTTTCTTAGCATTAGCTAAGGCTGTAGATAGTTTTTGGCCTGCTGCTATATTCCCATCACTGTATGGGTTCTCTTGAAATAATCTGAGATGTACAGATGGAACAGGCCGAGAAGAGAAAAACAAAGGAGCAACTACTTGCATTCAAAAATATGCCACTGACAGTGCTGGACTAGGCACATCATGTGCATGATGCATCACACAGCATGGGATTCGATGGCTGCTTTCAGACTCTCTGTTATGGTACAACTCTCAATGCCAATAAAACATGCGAAATTTCAAACCCCATGGCTACAAAGCAAAGCTTGAACATTGTTCTTTCAGAAAGAGGCTGGAAAACAAGCATAGGTTTAGATACTCATGTTTTCAAAACCCACATGCCATATTCCATTTCACTACCACTCTGACTCTTAGCTTTGACTCTTAAAGCAGCTGAGATTTCATCACCTTGCAATGGCTCAGGAAATAATCTATGTATCCACATCACCGAATGGATGAGTTGGCAAGACGGTTTGATTATTATTATTATTATTATTATTATTATTATTATTATTATATGTCCATAAAAGCCGAGTGTTCCCTCTACTAGTCATGGTTTGTTTCACATTTCCAAATAGATCTTTACCACACTTTCTCCTTTAATTTTGCAGTTTGTAATCAAGTTGTCATTGCTCACTTTAAGGCTTCCCACTCGGTTTATTTTAAAGAATATCCATAATATATAACAACAACCTAGTCACATAAACCACAATCTCTTGTATAGAGCAACAAAGAATTATGTGATATCTAAGACTGACAAATTTATTATATAGTGTTTTCAAAAAAATACAATCTGCCCTTATGGTTGGAGATAAAATGTTGGTACCAGGTTCAAATTCTGAAAATTTAAATGCAGAAGGTATGGCAATTAAAATTTAAATACTGCTTATTTACAAAAACATTGACATTCTAGTGCTAGGTAAGAAAGTTAAAACATTTGTGACAAACATCTGCCATTCAATGCTCTGTATGTCTCTTTGTGTGCACACCATCAAGTCACCTGTCTATCAACATGAATTACTTTTCTAGTTTTTTTTAATAGGATGTGTGTCAAAGCATGTCAAAAGCACAAATCCCTCAATTCAAGGACACACACAGCCTTTTGACATGTCTTGCAAACATACTGATTATGAAGTACAGTATTTGAAAGTACAGTAAATACGAATGTGCGCTCTTTCTCTCGCTTTTATTTTTGGCTTTATAATCTTAGCAGTATCTAAGAGCAGGACTTTGAACCTTGTTGTAAATCTCATTGTCTTCCTAGAAATAAAAACCAAGAAACCTCACAACCTCTGAGGATGCCTGCCATAGATGTGGGCGAAACATCAGGAGAAAATACTTCTAGAACATGGCCATACAGCCCGGAAAACATACAACAAACCAAGAAACGTCTATATTATAACCTTTCTTCTGTCCAGTTTAACAGCTTCCCAGAAAAGATGCCTTGGTAAAGGCATAATGCAGAAATAATCTGCCATAGACAGCATTTTATATTTTAAATAAGAGGCACAAATCCCAGATGCACAGAGGCTGGTTGTAATTACTGTGTGATTAGGAGATTGTACTTTATGCAGACACTAAGGTAGCATTTCCTGTTGTTCTTTCATCTAACTGTCCCATCTCCAATATTTTTGGATTCCATTTCCCGTCAACACTAGCCAATATGACCCCTGGTGAAGGATGATGGGCTTCGTATCCTATGTAAATGTGCAGGGCTGCTCTTCCTTGCTGTTAAAGTTGAGTCCCAGCACTGACAAGTACCATAACTCAATAATAGAGCATGCGATTTTTATGAAGTCATTGGGTTTGGTCAGTCTGCAATGAAAATCGCCTCCCATTGTGTTGACCTAGCAGCTCTAGCCTGTTTATTGTCCCTCCTCTGAAGATATTCATGGGCCCACACAACTTTTTTCTTCTAAAAATAAAAACTACCATATATCAAGCAACATCCACACACTCCTTGCCTGCTTTTCTCAGCTCTGAACTGATCACCTTTTTCAGTTTGTGAAGTTGGAGGGCTGGGAGTTGTAGGTCAAATGAAGAATTTCCCCTCCCTGTTAGCTAGATTCAAATAAAAGACCTCCCACGTTCTTCTTAATCATGTAAAAGGAAGTATGTGGACAGGTGATGGAAGTACATAACCACTTTAAAGGTCTCTTGCTTTGCCAGGTGCAATGCACAGGTGCCTTTGAACACAGGCAGTTCCCCCAGCTGGGGAAATCTCAGTCTATCTCATTAAATTCAATTTAGCTATCCTCCCCACACAATAGGATTTCTTCACATTTGAACTTTTTCCTGTGCACTCATCCATATGTTGGGATAACGGTCCACAGGTTCAATAATATCTAGAGGGCCACTTGATTCTCAACTCTGGTGGAGACAAAACTGGGGTTGTTTTCACAATACACCATTCACCAAATTTGCTTAATGTGAGGGATTTTTTTTCCGTGTCAGGAGCGACTTGAGAAACTGCAAGTCGCTTCTGGTGTGAGAGAATTGGCCATCTGCAAGGATGTTGCCCAGGGGACGCCTGGATGTTGTGATGTTTTTACCATCTTTGTGGGAGGCTTTTCTCATGTCCCAGCATGGAGCTGGAGCTGATAGAGGGAGCTCATCCGCGCTCTCCCCAGGTTGGATTCAAACATGGCAGCCTTCAGGTCAGCAACCCAACCTTCAAGTCACTGCGCCACTGGGTGATCCATGTGGGGGATTAAACCAAGTTAATTAGCTTACTCCGCATAATGGATTGGACGTATCCATTGTAACCATTTGAATCTACAACAGGTTGTTGTATCTCCTTTGCAAACCATATCTCAACCGCAGGGCAAGCTTCAGGGCAAGAAAGAACCTGCCTTGTGTTATTCTG
Organism: Anolis carolinensis; assembly: GCF_035594765.1. Classification (NCBI taxonomy): domain Eukaryota; kingdom Metazoa; phylum Chordata; class Lepidosauria; order Squamata; family Anolidae; genus Anolis; species Anolis carolinensis. Next base: position 27,602,082 of record NC_085846.1, on the reverse strand, counting down.
ATGTGAAGAAGGGGTGGTAGGAAAAAGAGCAATAGGTCTGTTTTTTTAAAAAGGGAGAGAGACGACACCCAGTTTTAGCTTCCTCAGTGTTTGATGGGAGGATCAAAGATTCCCAATAGCACTCTGTGGTTTCTAGTTACACTTGGAATGGAGTTAAGACATTTTCGGGACTACGAAGGGCAGGGTTGTCAGTCAAGCTGGGGTTGTTGATATGTTTTCTGGTTCCTGGTGTTCTGGTTTTAACCCTTCCTCTGTGCCATAGAAAGGGCAAAACTATTATAACCAGTGTTTTGGATTTGCATATAGATGTTCAAAAGTTCTATAGGTCAGGGTTGAGCTTCATTTTTTGATGTTCAGCTGAAATATATAGCTTCATTGCCTACAAAATCAATAATCTGCTGTGTAAGTCAGTCCTCCCAAAGTAGTGGCCAATGCATGTTGGGGCAGTGACTCCCTAAAGAAGTTACTGCTCCAAGATGGCATGACAGCAATTACCTTAAACTGGTTATTAAATAGGGATTTTCAGAGGAATGCATGAATGGCTTAGCCATGCCAATTCAAAGGATATATTTCGCATGCAGAAACCACATCTACTGATTTTCCTGAAACACTGTAATATTTGTCCCTCATTTTCAGTGACATTATACTGTGGAAAAAGAGGGGACATGAATCTCTGGACTTTTTCATGAGTATCTTTCTCCGCTTGAAAGGCAGTTTTTCGTACTTGCAAAGATACTCAGGATACAATGATACACTTTCTTTTTAATATTGCTGCAGTAGTGTTGGTTTCTGCATTTGTCTTCCACACTGGAGTCTTGAGCCTTGCTTATTTTGATGGAGTTTGGCAAGTCTGGTATGGCACTAGATGTCTCCTGCTGTTCATTGTTTTAAAAGGATGTTGGATGGGTGCTAACAGCGGGAGCTCACCACGCTCCCTAGATTTGAATGACCAACTTTTCAGTCAGCAAGTTCAGCAGTTCAGCGGTTTAATCCGCTGCGCCGCCAGGGGCTTCCAAAATGCTGTCTAGTCTAGCCGAAATTGGGTTTAAAGCCCAAGGACCCAGAAAGCATCTACAGTGTAGAATTAATGTAGTTTGACACTGCTTTAAATGCCATAGTTCAGTGCTATGGAATAAGGGAATTTGTAGTTTGGTGAGGCATCAGTACTCTTTGGCAGAGAACACTAAAGACTTTGTTAAACTATGACTCTCGTGAGTCCATAGCATTGAGCCATGATTAAAGTGGTGTAAAACCACATTAATGCTACTGGATAGATGAAACTCTAAAGAATTCAGACCAGGGCCTCAACTGAAGTTGCCTATCAACAATTAGCATATATAGGGCCCTTTCACACTAGACACTATAGCACAATTAACTGCCATAGCAATATCCTCTGGAATTTTGGAATTTGCAGTGAAGGGATAGTTATTTAGAAATCTCAGCCAGAGAGTTCTAATGCCTCACCAAAGTACAAGCACCAGGATTCTGTAAGATGAAGCTATCACTGTTAAAGTAGAATTGTAGTGCTATAATTATATAGTGTGGAAAGACTCCAGGACAGCAATCTGAGCCAACCAATGAGTCACTGCCTTCCACACAAAAATGAGATATACTATATTTCTATTTATACCTGGGATTAGCTAGGTTGGCCCCAGGGTTGAATGTGACCATGAGGTTGTATTTGACACATACCTACCTTGCCAGTCCAAAACATTCCTCTCCTTGATTTACATCCTGCCATATGAATGAAAAGGATCTCAGAGCAGTTTGGAATTCAGAAAGAGAGACAAAAGTCTCTGCCCTGTGGGCTTATAAAGACACAATGCAAAAGAACCAGGAGATGTGGTGGAGTCTCCTTCTCTGCAGGTTTTTAAGCAGAGGCTGTCAGGGTGGGGGGTGCTTTGATTGGCTTGGACTGGATGGCCCTTAAGGTCCTTTACAACTATGATTCTATGATTCTATGGATGAAATGGGGAAAATGAAACAAAAAATAGAACTATCTCATAGCCAGGGGCAATGACCCTTCTCTCTACATATGCTACACACAACCTCTCGCAGGACCATCACCTTTGGTGAGTGACTTTGCGAACCCATGAGCAAAGCCATGGGGAGTCATGTACTCCCAGCAGGGTCACCCATGGCAGCAAGTTCATAGGAGAGGAATACTGAAATCGCTATACTAAGGCCCCTTCTACGCTGCCATATAATCCAGATTATCAAAGCAGACAATCCACATTATCTGCTTTGAACTGTATTATATGAGTTTACACTGCCATATAATCCAGTTCAAAGCAGGTACTCTTCAAAGATAATTTTCATTGCTATCATGGTTTGCAAGATTACACACAAAAAGTTACTAAGGCCCCTTCTACATTTCTATATAATCCAGATTATCGAAGCAAACACACATTATCTGCTTTGAAGTGGATTATATGAGTCTACATTACCATGTAATCCAATTCAAAGAAGATGATCCGGATTTTATATGGCAGTGTAGGGACCCTTCTACACTGCCATATAATCCAAAATATCATGGCAGACAATCCACATTATCTGCTTTGAAATTTATTACCTGGGGACCCTTCCATACAGCTGAATAAAATTCCACATTATCTGCTTTGAACTGGAATATATGGAGTGTGGACTCAGATAACCCAGTTCAAAGCAGATACTGTGGGATTTTCTGCCTTGATATTCTGGGTTATATGGCTGTGCGGAAGGGCCCTGAGTGTACACTGCCATATAATCCTGTTCAAAGCCGATAATCTGGATTATATATGGCAGCATAGAAGGGGTCTAAGACTAGTTTTGCAGCATCCATTCCACTGATTAAGCTCCCATGTTCATCCTTGTTAAAGTATCTGATGTGATATTTTCCTAATCTGACTACTACAATATTCCGGTCCAAAATCCATTGAATCATGACAGCTGATGGTCCACTGATGGGTAGCACTAGTCCTTCTACTTTCTGAGTTCTAGTACTAGAGATCAGCTCATTACTGTGTGCACACCTTAGCAATGAAGTGAACAATAATCCTGGGAACAAATGTTACATCTAATAAAAAACAAGAACAGGACCGCTGAGCTCAGTCTATCTTGTGTATTCTCAAAAGTATTTGGTGCCCCCTAGAGTTGCAAAGCATTTTCTCTGAAACATCACAGGAGGATGGTAGTACTGTATATACAGTAGAGTCTCACTTATCCAAACTAAACGGGCCGGCAGTAGCTTGGATAAGCGAGTATCTTGGATAATAAGGAGGGATTGAGGAAAAGCCTATTAAACATCAAATTAGGTTATGATTTTACAAATTAAGCACCAAAACATCATGTTATACAACAAATTGGACAGAAAAAGCAGTTCAATACGCAGTAATGTTATGTTGTAATTACTGTATTTACGAATTTAGCACCAAAATATCACGATATATTGAAAACATTGACTACAAAAATGGCTTGGATAATCCAGAGGCTTGGATAAGCGAGGCTTGGATAAGTGAGACTTTACTGTAGTTATGATAATTCCTCCACCTTCGCAGTTTTGACTTTTGCAGATTTGATTATTTGTGGATTTGATTTAAAATGTTAACTCACTGAATGTCTAGGTCTGCTGTGCAATTCTATAGTTGTCACGATGAAAAATATGATATATGGTTTGAATGAAATTGTATGAAAGCGACCTAATAATTTTGGAGACACCATTCTAAAATATTGAGTACTGCTATGGCAACATCATTAACTAAACCCATGGACTATAATTAAAAGTTGCTGAACTGCTGACATTGATAAGAACTGTGACAATGAATAACTGTTTAACTTTTGGGGAAAAACAACATGTTTACATTAATCATAGACAATAGCTCTTTTAAGTTAAGGAAATGTTGACAAGATGCCTTATGTTAAACCTTGTGTTGTCTTCTTTCTTATGTCATTGCCAATACCAATCAAGCAGAGTCAACATCTGCCTGGAAACTGAGATGGAGCCAAGATGTTTCAGGATGGAAGACGTCTATCATTCATTTACAACTTTGGAACAACATCAGCAAAATATTGCTATATAAGAGACCTTGTAACATTCCAAAAACTGTGACAGACAGCAAAGCTGTTCACCCGCCTCTCTGCTCCTTGGGAAGGAGAGATGGTGTACCTTGGGAATGGCAGATTTGCAATGGAATGCAGTCTGGACACTTTGGCCTTTTCTCAAGAGAAGAGAAACTGTGCGTTTTGGAGTCATGTTCTTTTTGGTGTTTTGGCGTTTTAGAAGTTTTGGTGTGTTGGCAGGTCTCAGGGAAAGCAGGGTTTAGCCTAACAGGTGTTCTTCACAGTGGAAGAATGGAGAAATTGTGATGTGTACATGAGGATGAACGCATATCCATGTGTGTGAATGTTGAGTAAAAATGCAACCACCCTTTGTCTGTTAGCCAATGTAACTGTTGTTTGTGAAGCCAATGTAGTGACATAGAATCTGTGTCTGTATATCTAAACATTGTTCTGTAAAAGTTCTGAAACCCTCTCACACTTAAAATTGCAATAAAATAATCTTTGTTTTAAAAGTATTCATGACATAGTCAACTTACTCTAGTCCAGTGTTTCTCAAACTGTGAGTTCCCAGGTGTTTTGGCCTACAATGCCCAGAAATCCCAGCCAGTTTACCAGCTGGGTAGTTGTGTGCTGTCCGGGCTGCATGGCCATGTTCCAGAAGCATTCTCTCCTGACATTTCTCCCACATCTATGGCAGGCATCCTCAGAGGTTGTGAGGTATATTGGAAAAAACTAAGCCAGGAAGGTTTATATATCTGTGGAAGGTCGAGGGTGGGAAAATGAACTCATGTCTGTTGGAGGCCAGTTTGAATGTTGTAATTGATCGCCTTGATTAGCATTAATGGCCTTGCCAGATTCACGTCCTGGCTTCTTCCTGCCTGAGTGAATCTTTTGTTCAGTTTACCAGCTATTAGGATTTCTGGGATTTGAATGCAAAAACATCTGGGAACACACAGGTTAAGAACCACTGGTCTAGTCATTTGTAGCGAGAACGTAAGACTTGTGTTGGAAAACTTAGAACTTGCTAGAGATATTGATTTATCGAAAGCTTGTGCATTCCTGAATCCACTGAAAACCTTTTTTAAAAATAGAATTAAAGTGCCAAACATTTACTTCTATGTAGAAAGTTTTAAAATGGACCTAGACCTGTTATATCTACCTACTGAAGAGTCAGAAATCCATCCTCTGTGCCTTCAATGTTTATTAGTACCACAATTTCTACATTTTAAATCTCTGGTAGTGCATTTACACCAGGCATGGCAAACTTGGGCCCTCCAGGTGTTTTGGACTTCCAACTCTTTGGACTTGAACTCCAAAACACCTGGAGGGCCCAAGTTTGCCCATGCCGGATGTAAACAATCTTTGCCTGATCTACACTGTGGAATTATTGCAGTTTGATACCAGTTTAATTGCTATGGCTCAATACTAGGCGATCCTGGGAACTGTAGTTTGGTGAGGTACCAGCACTTTTTGGCAGCCAAGATGAAAGACCCAGAAAACTACAATTCCAAGAGTCCCATAGCATTGAGCCATGGCAACTAAAGCGGTGCCAAGCTGTATTCATTCTACAGTGCAGAGGGCTTCCTAACATGCTGAAGGATTATCAAGACCAGGTGAGCCCAGGTGGCTCTTGGGGGCGGAGGGAAGTCAACCTAATTTTTCTATTGGCTTCTTGTCAAAGAATTCTCCTGCTTCCGACCAATCATAGGCCTTTGAAAATAAACCCCGCCCCTTCATAAAGCCCTGCGCGTCGGCCTGTTTGTTTGTTTCTTCTCTCTTCTCCCTCGCAATCCTTTCCTATCAATCCGCGGGAGGCGTGACGTCGTTCTCAACGCCCATTGGCGAGAGTTCAAATCAATCTCCAGTTCCGCGCAAAACGATTGGGCGTCAGCCTTGCGTCCGTCATTGTCAAAACCCTTCATTTCCATTGGTTCAAACGGGACACTCGAAGGAGAAGGCGACGATTGGCGGGGAGTGACGTCAATCGTGGCGGAGGCCTTTACGTGAGTCAAGATAAGTGAAGCTGATTGGTTACGCTCTAAACAGGTCGAGTAGGGATTGGCCATCCGTCAGAGGAATAGGCGGGCCTTGCAGGGCGGTGCCCGGGCTGCTGAGGAGGAGGAAGATGGCGCCGTGAGGGGGGTCCGAGCCGCTGCCGCCTCCTCTTCCCCGCCGGTAAGTGCGCCCAGCGGGGTGAGCTTGAAGCCCTGAGGAGGGGGAGGAGGTCCCGAGAGGTGGGAGTGGAGCCGCGAAGGGAAAAAAAGGAGGGCTCCGTGGAAAGGGAGGGGGGCCGCCAAGGGAGGGGGCCCGGCGCGCGCGAAGGGGACTGAAGCAACTGGGACCGGAAGGGGGCGGGGCCAAGCGGAGAGCCCGCCTCCTCGGGGACCCGTCAGAATAAAGCGGGCTTCGGGGCAGCCAGCGTGCCTAGGGTTCAAAGGGCAGCCAGCGAGGGGAAGAAGGAGCCCCGTCAAGACTCAGAGGAGACACGCATATCCACACAGCTGGACAAAATCCCACATTATTGGATTGGAGCTGTAATATATGGCAGTGTGGACACCGATAATCCAGTTCAAAGCAGATATTGTGGGATTTTCTGCCTTGATATTCTGAGTTATATGGCTGTGTGGAAGGGCCCTGAGTTTCTTACTGCTAGCCCTCTTCCTGTATCTTTTCATAAGGTCGAGTCCAGTAGGTGAAGCTTTTTGTAGAACACATTGAGGCTCGCTTATCTAAATGGCTTGGGACCAGGCTTTTTTTGTTTGTTTGCTAAGATTTTGGAATATTTGTATTTGCATATACAGTAGAGTCTCACTTATCCAACATAAACGGGCTGGCAAAACGTTGTTGGATAAGCGAAAATGTTGGATAATGAGGGTTTGAGGCAAAGGCTATTAAACATTAAATTATGTTATGATTTTACAAATTAGGCATCAAAGCATAATGTTTTACAGCAAGCCTGCCACTTGTTTGGGAGAGTGGCTGCACTTGTGTTGTTGTTGGGAGTGTTGAAAATATGTAAATGTGAGTAGATCAATAGATGCTGCTCTGGCGGGAAGGTAATAGCACTCCATACTGTCATGCCAGCCACATGATCTTGAAGGTGTCTACAGACAATGCTGGCTCTTCGGCTTAGAAATGGAGATGAACCCCACCCCACAGAGTCTGACTCCACTAGACTTAATATCAAGGGGAAACATTTACCTTTATTATATATTATATAGGAGCTGCTGTGGCATAGTGGTTTAAACCCTTGTGCCAGTTGAACTGCTGACCTGAAGGTTGACGGTTCAAATCCTCGAGACAGGATGAGCTCCTGTCTGTCAGCTCTAGGTTGCGCGGACATGAGAAAAGCCTCCTAGCTGTCACATCAGGGCATCCCCTGGGTAATGTCTCTATAGACGGCCAAATCTCTCACAGCAAAAGCGACTTGCTGTATGTTTCAAGTCACTTAGTATATGTATATATATATATACATACACATATATACTGTATATTAAAAAATAGTTGAACACATTTGTTATACAGCAGACACATAATATTCTATACAATATACAATACATCTCAAGTCGCTTCTGACACGATATATTACATGTAATATTACTAATAATATTGCAGTATAGTGGTATACTACAATATAATAATTTATAATACTAATATTGTGCTATTTTAATAATATAATATATTCTATATACATATAATATTGATAATATAATGTAAACAAATAAAATGCAATAATAATACAATGTAATATATAATAATAATGTAATATAATACTAATATATTAAATATAATGCCATTGATAATATATAATGATACACTGTTTTGTTATTGTATATTTTGATTTGTGATGTTTTTGATTGTGAGTCGCTTTGAGTCTTCATATGGAGAGATAAAGTGGAAAATGAATAAATAAAATATTCTATTTGTTGTCATAGAATCATAGAATAGTAGAGTTGGAAGAGACCTCATGGGCCATCCAGTCCAACCCCCCGCTAAGAAGCAGGAAATCGCATTCAAAGCACCCCCGACAGATGGCCATCCAGCCTCTGCTTAAAAGCCTCCAAAGAAGGAGCCTCCACCACGGCCCCGGGGAGAGAGTTCCACTGTCGAACAGCTCTCACAGTGAGGAAGTTCTTCCTGATGTTCAGGTGGAATCTCCTTTCCTGTAGTTTGAAGCCATTGTTCCGTGTCCTAGTCTGCAGGGCAGCAGAAAACAAGCTTGCTCCCTCCTCCCTATGACTTCCCTTCACATATTTATACATGGCTATCATGTCTCCTCTCAGCCTTCTCTTCTGCAGGCTAAACATGCCCAGCTCTTTAAGCCACTCCTCATAGGGCTTGTTCTCCAGACCCTTAATCATTTTAGTCGCCCTCCTCTGGACGCTTTCCAGCTTGTCAACATCTCCCTTCAACTGTGGTGCCCAAAATTGGACACAGTATTCCAGGTGTGGTCTGACCAAGGCAGAATAGAGGGGGAGCATGACTTCCCTGGATCTAGACGCTATACCCCTATTGATGCAGGCCAGAATCCCATTGGCTTTTTTAGCTGCCGCATCAGCTAAATCCACAGCTTTGGACTTCATTCAAATTTGTCAAACTATATGATCCTGTACTATTCTTTTCAACTAATTTACAATCAGATAATATTTTGAATTTAATTAAATGAATGACTGTGATTGAAAAAAATTAAATCTTTTTGATTTACCCCAAAGCCCCTTCTACACTTCCATATAATCCAGATTATCAAAGCAGATAATCCTCATTATTTGCTTTGAACTGGATTATATGAGTCTACACTGCCATATATTCCAAAGCAGATAATCTGGATTTTATATGATAGTGTAGAAGAAACCTATGGGCCCTTCCAGACAGGCCCTATATTCCAGGATCTGATCCCCGGTTTTCTGCTTTAAACTAGATTATATGAGTCTGCACTGTGAGATAATCTGGGATAAACAGAAAACCTGTGCCCTAAGGATTTATGCTTTTAACAAGTGAGCAATAAGATGATAGAAGTTGAGTATCCCTGATTCAGAATTCTTGGCACCAGAAGTGTTCAGGATTTTTTTGTGAAAGGGGGGGGGGGGTGTGATCAGAATTTGCATATAGATACCTAATGAGGTATCTTGTGATGGGACCTAGGTCTAATTACAACATTCTTTTGTGCTTCTTGTACATATGATAGTCTGCTTTAAGCACTTATGCTTTCCATGTAAAGTAGTAGTTCACCCCTATCCAGACAGCACTGAACCCAGCCAATGACGGATCTGGACCTAACTTCAATGATAGTACCTAACATCCCAAAACAAACAATGCCTTCTTCTATAAACCCAGGCACGACCAGGTCCCCAAGCTAGTCTGAAATAAAATCTACAGCACCTGGGATACTACAATAATTTCCCAACCAATAATTTCCCAACCAAATTGGCTTAGCGAACGAACCCAAAGGGTGCTCACCAATGCGTCGTCTTCATCATGGAAAGAAGTGACAAGTGGAGTGCCGCAGGGCTCTGTCCTGGGCCCGGTTCTGTTCAACATCTTTATTAACGACTTAGACGAAGGGTTAGAAGGCACGATCATCAAGTTTGCAGACGACACAAAACTGGGAGGGATAGCTAACACTCCAGAAGACAGGAGCAGAATTCAAAACGATCTTGACAGACTAGAGAGATGGGCCAAAACTAACAAAATGAAGTTCAACAGGGACAAATGCAAGATACTTCACTTCGGCAGAAAAAATGGAAATCAAAGATACAGAATGGGGGACGCCTGGCTTGACAGCAGTGTGTGCGAAAAAGACCTTGGAGTCCTCGTGGACAACAAGTTAAACATGAGCCAACAATGTGATGCGGCTGCTAAAAAAGCCAATGGGATTCTGGCCTGCATCAATAGGGGAATAGCGTCTAGATCCAGGGAAGTCATGCTCCCCCTCTATTCTGCCTTGGTCAGACCACACCTGGAATACTGTGTCCAATTTTGGGCACCACAGTTGAAGGGAGATGTTGACAAGCTGGAAAGCGTCCAGAGGAGGGCGACTAAAATGATCAAGGGTCTGGAGAACAAGCCCTATGAGGAGCGGCTTAAAGAGCTGGGCATGTTTAGCCTGCAGAAGAGAAGGCTGAGAGGAGACATGATAGCCATGTACAAATACGTGAAGGGAAGTCATAGGGAGGAGGGAGCAAGCTTGTTTTCTGCTGCCCTGCAGACTAGGACACGGAACAATGGCTTCAAAATACAGGAAAGGAGATTCCACCTGAACATCAGGAAGAACTTCCTCACTGTGAGAGCTGTTCGACAGTGGAACTCTCTCCCCGGGGCCGTGGTGGAGGCTCCTTCCTTGGAGGCTTTTAAGCAGAGGCTGGATGGCCATCTGTCGGGGGTGCTTTGAATGCGATTTCCTGCTTCTTAGCAGGGGGTTGGACTAGATGGCCCATGTGGTCTCTTCCAACTCTACTATTCTATGATTCTATGATTCTATACTATCTGAGCCTGATATTGCTTAGTTTCCAGTATGTAGCAAAATAAAAAGTCATATTGTATTACTCATCAAGATACTGTTGCAGGTTGGTGGGTTAATCAATATAGCCTCTGTCTCAGCTTTTGAACATTCTTGTAAAGGAAGTGGTGGCTTAACTATTCAAGTGCCAAACATTTAGGGAAGCGTTGAGTAAAGTGTTGTCATAAGGATTGATATAGCCCCCAAAGATATTTTTGCAGTCCTTCTCGTCTCTAGAATCTTAGATTGATCTTTTTTGCCAAAAAGAGGCAGGAAGGGAGGAGTGAATTACTGCTCCTGGAAGCCTCAAGATGCAAAAGTTTACCTTAAAGAAAATATGGCAAGACCTCTCTGTACTGTTGAACATCAAAAACGCCTATTTTTGTGAGCCTGAAGTATACATATGTGAGATGTTTTATTTTACTTTGGATGTCAATGCAGTACCCAGACAATCCTGGCACTTAAATGTACTTGCTAGACCTGCTACAGTTGCCCACGTATAATATCCAGCTTTGAAGATCAAAAGTAGCACCATACATTTGGGAGCAAATTGAAAACCAGTGTGGTTTGAATAAGACTGATAATGTACAATCTCAATAGTATGCAGCCATAAACAGCTGCCACATTTTGCACTAGCAGTAGCCTATGAACAATTTTCAAGGACAGCCCCATGTAGGATATATTACAGTAGTCTGATCAGGTGGTAATTAAAGCATGAACCACTGTGGTCAGATAGCTCCTTAGCAGCAGCTATATAGCCTTCTAGGAAGAATGCTGGATTTTGGGGTTAGAAAGATTTTCCAGAGGCAGTCCAAACAGGTTGCTTTCCTACAAACCAAGAGAACTTTTGCCTTGAGCTTCAGTTTTTCACTAATCTATCTCTGCAGTGTAAATCAGGAGTGGGTAGAGTGTAGGTTGTGGGTTCACAAAAATGGCCTCCTGGGAATCAACTTTTTAAAAATTCCAAAATGCCTTAAAATGATCTGTAGTAGGAGCGGATAACATCTGCAGCACTTCTGGAACCCACCAACGTTAAAATCAAATTTTGTAATTTAAAAAATGTATTTGAAAGCTCAATAATTATAATTATAATAATTTATTTCATACCCGTCTCTCCTCAAGGCTCGAGATGGGGCACAACACATTTCAAAACACATAATTATGAAACATTATGTAAAATACCTATATTAAAATATATTTCTGTGAAATACAAATATTAAAATACATAAAGCAAAGATTAAAATGCAAAAAACACAAGAAATTTGTTTATAATTCATCGTTAAATATTGACTGGATAGCCCTGTCTCCTAAATTCCAGCATCTGATTTTGCTGTCAGAGTTCTTCCGGCAGAGTTCTTCCTGGAGCAGCTAATGAAAAGGTCCTCTGTGTGATGGTCGCCATTTGGGTTCTGGCTGGCTTGAATAGATGCTCCCCAGAGGACCTCAGTGTGTGGGGTGGATGGTATGGGAAAATGCAATCTTGTAGATAACCTGGATCCAAACCATGTAGAGCAGTGGTTCTCAACCTGGAGTCTGCAGATGGTTTTGGCCTTCAACTCCCAGAAATCCTACCGTGTTTCCCCGAAAATAAGACAGTGTCTTATATTAATTTTTGACCCCAAAGATGCTCTAGGTCTTATTTTCAGGGGATGTCTTATTTTTCCATGAAGAAGAATTCACATGTATTGTTGAACAAAAAATGAACATTTATTATATACTGTACAGTGGTTGTCATCACAAACCAACATAACCAGACAAACTGTGAATCCTATCAAGAATTTCTTGTTACTACCATTATTTCCATGTATAACACGCTATCGTACATACATTTACCGATCCTGCATGTTCTGGTGTTCTGTTCAGTGGGCATGCTTCCAAACAAAAACTTTGCTAGGTCTTACTTTCGGGGGAGGCCTTATATTTAGCAATTCAGCAAAACCTCTACTAGATCTTATTTTCTGGGGATGTCTTATTTTAGGGGAAACAGGGTAACAGCTGGTAAACTGGCTGAGTTTTCTGGGAGTTGTAGGCCAAAAACATCTGGGGGGACCCCAGGTTGAGAACCACAGATGTAGAGCTTTAAAGGTTAAAAGCAACACTTTGTACTTTGCCCAAAAACTAGTTGGCAATCAGTGGAGTGACTGTGGTATAAATGTAATATGCCCATTCCTGGATGTTCCTGTAACTAGTTTGGCTATCATGTTTTGAATTAATGGAAATTTCTGAACTAGGTACAGAGGTAACTCCATGTAAAATGTATTGCAGAAGTCCAACCTTGAGGTTTCCAGTGCATGCACTATCAACTTAAGGGGTCTAGGAAGAGCCCAAATAATTCCTTCATGTTCCCTAAAGAGCATTTTGGGGAAATTGGTTTGTTTTGCAGTTGGGGTGCAGCTAATGCTACCTGTGCCTTCCACAGTTGCCTACACCAAAATAGAAGATTCAGGACTATGATAAGCTTCTTAACCTCATTGCAAAAGAAAGCTAGAGCTACCGACTATCATATTGATGACATTTGACTGCAAAGCTCTGGGTGATCTCCCCTACTATACTTTGATATAGAGCAAAAAAAAGTATAATGGGTAGTATTGAGCCTTGTGAGACCCCACAGGCCAGTAACTAGAAGGATGAACAAGAGTCCCTCATCACCACCCTCTGGGAAGAGTCAGCCAGAAATGGCTGTCAGAATGACTCCTGTGAAATCCCATATCAGCTATACGATCCAGAAACGTAGCAAGATTGATGGTTCTGAACTACTGAGAAGTCCAGTAGAACTCCAAGGATATTCTCCATCTGCCCAGTTCATTAAGCAAAGCAACTAGAAAGGGTTCTGTCCAGGAGCCGTTCTGAAACCAGACTGGAATGAATTTAAGTTAACATTTAAATCTGTGAATGTCTGGAGTTGTACTGCTTCCCCCTGCTGTAAGATCTTACTTTAAAATTGGATTTGAGAAACTGGTTAATAATCTCCATTGGGGTTGGCATACAGTGAAGGTCTCTTTCAACAATAATTGTTTGACAGGTTCTTTTGGAAGAGTTGCTTTCCTTTCAAAGAAGCATTTAGAACCCCATGACCTCTTGAGGCAGGTTTAATCAGCCAGGATGAACATGGGTCAAATAAGCTCACTTTTCCAAACAGCATGTTGATCTCATCATGTAGAACAAATTGAACCTATCCATCAAGAGTAGACAGGTGTAGGCCTCACTTACCTTCCCAGACTCTGATTTGGACTCCAGATCAGAATAGTTATAAAGTTAATGTAGAAAATTAGGAAGAAGTATTGAACATTAACGAAGAAATTATGACAAAGGCATAATCTGATAGGCATTGAATTGTGGCTATAGGGTCACAAGGGCTAACAACCCGAACAACACTGCCACAAAATTTAATTGCTAAAATGCCAAAGTCAAAATATTATCTGAATTTAAGCTATTTGGCCAGAAATGAAAAGAATCTAATAGGCACAGGATTATATATTTTGACAAATGGTAAATTTGCGTGAAGTCCAAAGAGTGGATTGAGGACAAATCAGATAAAGGAATAAAGGAAAGGAATTGAATAGCTTCCCTACCATGACAAAACTATATAAAATATCAGGCAATTACAAAGCATCTAAGGGCAGGCAGATAACCAATTTCCTGACTTAGGAGAACTGTGCTCATTTAAAATGAACATTTTACCCAGGATTCTTATTTTTCTTATAACATTAGTTCGAGTGTCATAAAGAGTGCTAGATAGAAACTGGTATGTATATACATACTTTACAACTAGAGATGGATTCACAATTCATAGAATGCATTCATAAGTCAGTATGTAGGTATTTGGTTATCAATTTAAACGAAAGCTTTTCACACAGTTCCAACTGACATTAGCAACATCTGCCCATTGTTTTCGGAATACAGCCCCTAATTTCAACTTGCACACTTGAGGGACACTTTTGTAACCCCTGACTTGAGCAAACTAATAAGAATCCCATAGCTTTGAAAGTTTCTGAGGGCAATTACACCTGATCTGGTTGCTTTTTCCTGTTTTCTCGCTCTCCAGCTTGTTTTAACTTATATAGTAAGTCACCTTGAATCTTATTTTAAGAGAAAGGTGTGATGTAAATCAAATAAATTAGTAACACATGAATGTCCTCCATCTTGAAAATGAAATTCCTACATTCAGCTCTTTCTCCAATTTGAGAACCTCAGACAGTGTTACTTAGATATCTGCCGGGGGGGGGGGGGAGTTGGTCTCATTGGTTTAATAGTGATGGCTCTCCTTTTCAGAGATTATGCAACTTTAGCTTCATGTGTGCTGTAAGGTTTCTTCATGTGTAGAGATGACCACCTCAGATAGCAGGGCAGGAGTGGTGGAGGAAGATAGAGGTGTAAGAACTATTGCGAACCTGAATCTCCAACCCTATCTGAACCTCCAGACCAACTTGGCTGCCTACAAGTATACTGGAAGTAGAGCTTGGAAAACATACTTTTCGTACTACATCTACTAGAACTGCCTAGCTAGAATGGTTGCTGTCTATTACTTTCCCAGGATTCTTTGCCTATATTCAGATAACCTTCAACGATCAAATTGGTTTCTGTGTGTCAGATTGAAGATCTTATCATTTTCTTCAGATAGCAGATTTATTGGGCTAAGACATTTAAGGGTATAGGGCAAACTAATAGACACCCCCTCCATACACACACACTGTTTTCAGATAACAGTGAGATGGTTCCATTCTGTATAGCTTTATGTGCAGATTGCCATGAAAGAAGAAATATAGATAGGGTTGGGAGCCTGGGAGTTGTTCTCTGCTATACTGGGTGTAATGGCGTTGCCTAAGAAGTGGGCAGACAAGCCCAGATTGATTTGTCCTAATTTCTCCGCAAAGGGATAATTGCTACCAGTTTATATTCCTAACAATTTCGTTGTTTTCTAAAGTGATTAAAGTCCTTTCAAAAAGTAAATTCCAGTTCAGTGGTACAGATATTGAACCCGTGCTCTTGCAGATTTTCTGAGTTTATTCAGGATGCCCAAATTTCTGGTGTAAGGGGGTGCTTCTTGCAACACAGTAAAAATAGTTTTTTTTAATTGCTATTTGGGGGGTATGTTTTCTTTATTTCAGAAATGAATGCATCTGCTGACCCATACTGTTTTTATAGTCCATCCAAAAGATTTTTAAAAACCCACTGTTGCCATGGTCTTGCATCCACAAATGCCATGTCCCTTTTCAATCCATCACACGTTTTCTGTAGTTTGTTAGCTCCTGAGTGACATTAATGATTATGCTGCATTGGAGAAAATAGAATAGATGACAGAGTGAACACATACCTATTTCTTATGAATTCGGGTCTGCAAAGACAAATGGGTTGCATTTAAAGATACTGTAGTAACTTTCACATGTAATATCAGAGCCTCTGTCTCTCATTTTTAAGAATTCTTGGAGAAAGGATGACTGAATTCAAGTCTGCAGACTGGTGGCAGACAAGTTGTTTTGTCTGTAATCGAAAGGGTAGGTTAGATCAAGGTTTTTGAAACTTTTGGCCTTATACAATTTTATGTGACCCTGAGTATATAGATATATAAAATAGGTATTTAAAAATCCTGATACTAAATTGGCATTTACCAAATTGGCATTTACCAAAACAGGCTGGTTTTCCTTTTTATGAAGTACTATCTTGGGGACACGGCAGTACCCGGGTCATTTGAGAAAGGCACTGTTTGTCTTTGAATGTTAGGTATTCTCAGTTTGGAGTGGGTGAACTACAATTCCCAGAATCGTGGGCCAATCCTCCCCAAACCTGCCAGTATTCAAAGTTGGCCATTTTGGTTCTGTGTACCAAGTGTGGTCCAGATCTGTCGTTGGCTGAGTTCAGTGCTCTTTGGATGCAGGTGAACTACAACTCCCAGATTCAAGGCCCATTCCCACAAACCCCTGCAGTATGTTCAGTTGGTCATGAGGGTTCTCTGTGCCAAGTTTGATCCCGGTCCATTGTCGGTGGGGATCACTGTTTCTCTTGATGCAGGTGAACTATAACTCCCTTTTCCCCAAACTTGTCCAAAATGTTCTGTTGGTTATGAGGGCTCTGTGTGCCAAGTTTGGTCTTGGTCCATCATCGGAGGGGTTTGGAGTGCTCATTCATTGCAGGTGAACTATAAATCCCAGTATTTAATACTCCCAAATGTCCAGGCCAATTCCCCCTCCAAACCCACCAGTATTCAAATCTGGGCATATCAGGTATGCATAGCAAATTCGGTCCAGACCCATCATTGTTTGGGTTCATAGCGTTCTGGGTATAGGTGAACTACAACTCCTCTAAATTCTCCAGTAGGAGTCACAGTGCTCTTACTTGATGCAGGGTGAACTACAACTTCCACCATTTGCTGTCAATCCCCCAAACTCCTCCAGTAAGTTGAGTTGCTGCACATTCTGGTGTGTTTGTTATACAGACAGATTTGAAAGGGAAGGGCAATAGGCGGGGTCATGCAAATTCCACAGCAATGGAGAACCCTGGGATGCCTTCCTGTGGTGGAGGAAAATGCAAAATCTAGGATGAAAGGGTCCCCACATGAAAGCATTCCTTGGGTGGTGGGCTGTAGTGTTTGGGGAGGACATTGGCAGGGGTTGGGCTACATGTTCATGGCACTTGCTGTAACCGCATTGTCAGTGGAAAAGAGTGACTTGGTGGCTCCTCAGCACTGGGAACTGTAGCCTGTTTGTGGAGGCTGGAGGCTGTCTGTGTGAGCAGACACCCCTGCCACATACACACATACGGGTTTTCACTTCTATTATGGATATAGATATACAGATATAGATAGCTGAGAAATTTTCTGCAGAGTTCACCGCAAACAGTTCAGAACAGATTTGTGTAAATGTCTAAAACAGCAACTGTTCAGGGGAAAAAATTGTGACCTCGATATTGATCTAAGGGGACCCCATTTGGGGTCAGGACCCACAGTTTAAGAAGCAGTGGGTTAGAGGACTTGAGTAGCTACAATAGCCAGCAACATGTTCTAGATCAAGCATGGGCAAACTTCGTCCCTCCAGGTATTTTGGACTTTCAACTCCCACAATTCCTAATAGCAAGGCTAGCAAGCTAGATTGTATCATTCAACGACTAGTCTGAGTCTTTACATTATAAAGCTGTCCTTACCAGGAGCCAGCATGGGTTTCTCAAAAACAATTTATGCCAAACTAACCTTATATCTAAGTCAGAGGAATGATGTTATATTGTGTCTTGATTTCATTAAACCCTTTGGATGAAGTTCCCCCATTTTATTTTTGCAGACAAGTTGGGAAAAGCCAGGCAAGAGAATGCTTGCATGAGGTGGGTTTGTATCTAGCTGATGGACTAAATCCAGAGTGCTCACCTATGGTTTTTTTGTCATCCTGGAAAAAAGTGACAGGTGGAGTGCTGCAGGGTTCTACAGCAAGCCCAGTGTTCAGCATTATAAATGACTTGGTTAAAGGAATAGAGTGGATGCTTGTCAGATTTGCAGATGGCATTAGATTGGCAGTATTAGCAAATAGCTTGGAAGGTAGAATTAAGATTCCAGCTGAATGAAGAAATGAACCTGACAAAATCAATTTCAACAAGGGAAAATTCAAGTTCTAGTTTTAGTCAGAAAAGATCAGGCACATAAATGTTTTGTGATGCCTGGTTTGACATAAGTACTGTATTCTGTTTTTTCTCTCTTCTTCTCTTGATCTTGAATGATTGTTAAACTGGGTCATGAAGGAAGAGTTCATTTCAGCACTGTACTTATTATGTGTTTCAAACCCTTCAACTCACGAAAGCTGTCCAACCTTGATTGCCCGCAGAGGGAAAGAGGGAGAAATCTGTTATTCTTAATACCAAAACAGTGGCAGAAATGTGATATAAGAAATGTACTATATTTACTTGAATCTAACACACACTTTTTTGGCTAAATTATATTTTTAAAATTGATATGTGCATTATATTCAATGATGCGTTATACTCAAGTAAATTTGGTGGTAGAAGACTTGTGACATCTACAATAGGTAGATGATAATACAGGTAACTTTGTTTTCTGATAGTTCAGTACATACAATCTATGTTTCATGCACAAAATTATTTTAAAATATTGCATAAAATTACCTTCGGTCTATGTGCATAAGGTTTATATGAAACATATATGAATTTCATATTTAGATTTAGATCCCCATCTCCAAGATATCTCATCATGTATATGCAGGATTCCAAAATACAGAACACTTCTGGTCCCAAGGAATTAGATAAGGATTATTTAACCTGTACCAAATTGCAGACATGTTGAAAGCATAAATGCTAGAGTGTTTTATAAAAGCTTAAGTATTTATGGTTGCCAATGGTACAGTGATTGTGACACTGCCCCTTTGTAAACAATTACAGTAGAGTCTCACTTATCCAACACTCGCTTATCCAACGTTCTGGATTATCCAACGCATTTTTGTAGTCAATGCTTTCAATATATCATGATATTTTGGTGCTAAATTCATAAATACAGTAATTACTACATAGCATTACTGCATATTGAACTACTTTTTCTGCCAAATTTGTTGTCTAACATGATGTTTTGGTACTTCATTTGTAAAATCATAACCTAATTTGATGTTTAATAGGCTTTTCCTTAATGTCTCCTTATTATCCAACATATTCGCTTATCCAGCATTTTGCCGGCCTGTTTATGTTGGCTAAGTGAGACTCTACTGTATTCACAAAACTCGAAAGGTACAGATAGCAGATATGCTACATAGTTATTTATTAGGGCTGTAAATATTATATAGGGACTTCACACAGTTGTCTGCAAGATACATTGATTCGATGTTACAGGTTCTTAAGAATGCACCATGCAATTCTTAGGAATACATGGGCTACAAGTAGTGAGGAAATAGCTATCATAGGGAGCATCCAAAGCACTGTTGAAAGAACCAATGTCCTCTTTTCGCTGAGCATTGAAAAGTCTGTCCATAGTACATTATTTTTTTCTGTCATTTCAAATTTATCTTCACAGCTGTAAAATCATAAAGTTTGCTTCTGAAATGCAGATAGGCACATAGTTCTCTGTGAACTAATCTTCATAATTGGGTAGCCGATTATTGGGGATCAGTTTTACAATATGTACTTTAATAGGTGTTAAGCCAGTGCTACTGAGTCTATGAACCATTGGTTGCTGGTCTGTGGTAAGTTTCCAAGAAATAAACTAAGGCACAGTTATGATGCTTGTCCCTGAAATAACCCAAATATTTCACTGCCAGTCAGCCCCATTGTGCATCTTTAAGGAATACTGTGCAAAGCTATCCGCATGTATTGCTGCCTTCTTCATGCTGCAAATCATAATAACAAGAAATTGTGTTCATTTTCCTTGGGGCTCATTGCTAATACATTTTTCCTCTCCTTACTTGCTGACTTTATCCAAATAGTAATTTGGATAATTGATTCAATTACCGTGAAATTGTTAAAGGTCAGGGCTTTTTATTGTTTCCACCCATTTTGCCCTTAATGTAATGTTTTCTAAGGTGATATCAAATGAAGCCAGAGAAGGGCAAAATTAAGCAACAACTCAAATCACAATAAGCTCTTTTATTTTCACTTAATCATTCAGTGGGGTTTTTTCCCCAGTTATACATGTACTGTCTTTTTTTTACCTTTCCTTCTGTACAAATTTTGTGAGTGTTATTCCTAAATTGTTTTTTCAAATACAACACAAACTTTTCCTACTCCAGTGAGTTTTAAAAAAGTGTTTTTCGTGTAACTCTTAGCCTGTATGAAATTTTAAAATAACATTTATTTCACGGTTGTCCTTTTTTCTTATTTGGGACACTTTAATAATTTTTTATAATCTAGTTTCATCCGTTTGTTTTGATTTTTAAAAGCATCATCTTTGGATTAAACATGTTAAATAGTTGGATATTAAAATCCTTAAAATGTTAGAGAGAAAAAATACAGATAATATGGACTAAACATAGCCTAAACATCATCAATTTAGTTTGGGTGTATCAAGAATATAGTTTTTAAAGTTGCAAAATCTTTAATCTGAAATTATTTTTTCTTAGTGAGGTAATAAAATTTTACTATGATCCAAAGGGGCTTTGATTTGGGGTGCACAATTATGAACCAGAAAAACAGATACCGTGCTTTATGAGACATTTTTAGTTTTACACGACCTTGAAAACTTATCATGTGGTAGGTGAGCTGGTTGGTGATTTTTTTAAACAAACATTCTTTCACTAAATACGTGACAGTAGTGCTCTTCTCTTCCTTGGTTTTATACTATTGTCTTCATTGCTGATCAAAAGTTTAAAACTAAATTTTGTTTCTAATTTAGTACCAGACTCTGGTCTTTCCTAGAGGTGGGGAGCAGGGGTGTCCTTACAGATGTTTTCTTGGACTGCAGATTCCATCAGCCTGACCAGCATAGCCAATGGTGAGGATTATGAGAGTTGCAGTTTAGCATCTGGGTTAATCATCACACATTCCTGATCTTAGCACTGTAAACTATGGGGATGTTAATGTCAGCTTTACTCTCCATTCTATTAATTAGCCATGTCTCCTTTTTGCAGATCCAGAGGACAGTATGGCTGCCACTGCTACTGTAAGCCCCAGTGAATATTTACAACCTGCTGCTTCAACAGCTCAGGTAGGTATTAAAAATAAAACCAAGAACAATCCTTCAGCAGAATGTTTCCTTGTAATGCATTTTATATGGTAGTATTTCTGCAGGAAGAGACCAGAGGAAAACACTCTGTTGTAAGACACACATGTGGATTGAAAACTTGTTGGGCCATTAGTTTATAGAGATGTTCACTCACTAGTTTCTATAGGACTCTAATCCAGACCTAGAGGTTAAAGACTCAGTCTGGGATGAAGGCTTAGTCAAAGATAATTTTAATTGTTAGCAAAGTTTGCAAGATGGTACTTTTTAAAAGAAATTGCTGGAGAATCATATGTTTTAGTGCTTTGTATATAAACAATGACTGCCATTTAGAAATCAGTGTTTCAAGAAAAAGGTTAATGAAGAATTTTTTCTAGCTTTTCTATAGGATGGTTCCTCTCCTTTCTGAAGTGATTCTTTCTCCTTAGGCGCTGAAAAGAGGATTTGAACATCTTTGAGAATAAGACTTAAGATTCTTGGAAAATATATTTTGTTGTTGTTGTTTGTGATCAGACAACCTGTCATCAGCTGCCCTTCTCAACTCTTGCAAACTCAGTGACATTGCTTCCTTGATTGAATCAATTCACCTTTGGTGTAATTTCCCTCTTTTCTTTCTGCTTTCTATTTTACCAGGCATTGTCACCTTTTTCAGTGAATCATGTCATCTTATGAAAGGTCGAAAGAAAGGGTGGGCTGAGTATATCCCCCAGGAGGGGTCAAAAAGGGATTTTTGTAAGAAAAAAGTGTGCATTTCTATCATGTTCATTTGCCACCTGTCTTCCCCAGGGATCAAAAACATTTATCTTGCCCAGCAATGTCCAACAGAGGCATGGAGTTCAAGGCCACCATAGTTTTCTCTCAATTTAAACCCAGGAGAGGACTTTTGTGAATCCCAGAAGATAGTAGAAATTCCTTCACATACTGTAGAGGCATTTGGAGGTATATTTTTTTCATGAGCAAATGGACACCCCCTCTTCCCCTGGTCTCCTAGGAGGTTTATGCAGCCTCCTAGCCTTCCATTGTTGCCCACCCCTGATCCAAAGTATGACAGCCTCAGTTTAATTATCTTTGCTTCTGATGAGAATTAGGCTTGATTTGCTCCAAGATCAATTCCCTTATCTTTTTAGCAGCTCTTGGAATATTTTGAAAGTCCTTCCAGCCTCTCATTTCAAATGTTGCTTTTCTTCTGGTCAGCTTTCTTCATCCCCCAGCTTTTACAACCAAACTTAGAAATTGTATAAGTATATACTTAGCTTAGAAAGACAATAATAGAAAGACTGTGTGGCCAGGCAAAATAAAGAAAATGTGCTGCTTTTTGAAGTGTTAAAATGCCTTTGATGAAAATTACCTGACAGTAAATTTGGAAATGAGAACAAGTATTTATTTCCACAGAATATAACTAATTCCTGGAATTCATTGCCACGGGATGTTGTGATGACAGTTACTATGGGTTTGCTTTCAATATTAGCACAAAGATAGATCTTTTAACAGCCATTAGTCAGTATGTCTAAAAATTGAGCTCAGGTACCAAAGACAGGCATCAGAGGAAGGTTACTGAAATAATTCATTTTTTAAAAGGTTCATGGTTTGTGGTGCCTGCATGTGAAATGCTGAATTTTTGAGAATTCTCCCTCTTGACTGGGCACTATGGGAAATAAAAAGCAAAACATCAACAATACGGTTTTCGTTTTGATTTTCTTTTCTAACAAGTGCAAACATTATTTGGTCCTCATCTAATATATTATTTTACTAACATCATGAATTTGATTTTAATGTCCCAACGTGGTTCACTAATTTTGATCTAGGACAGGTTAATGACACCCGCTACCATCCATTTATCATCTTTCTGAAGACCACTGACTCCTATTTAGAGTAAGGAACAGGCACACTTACAGAATATCCTTTAAACTTCTGACCAGAGGAGTTTTAATTTTTCCAAAAAGCAAGCCAGATTGGGCATACCAGAGATTTACAAAATTATTGACATTGTGGGGAAAGAAGTATCAGAACATTGGAACATGGGATCACGCAATAAATTAATCTGCTAATTTTTCAGACTGAAAAAATTAATTCATTTCTTAAGTTAAAGCAACAAAATATTGTAGTACTTTAAAAGCCAGTTGCAAATATATTGGTGCATACATATGTTCAGCCTTGAAGCACTCATATAATTGTATGAGAACAGTGAGTGAGTATAGAGTACAAACCTGTGTTTTATTTCTAAGTTTTGTACAACATATACCCAATGCAGTAGTAACATTTGGCATGTCATACGGCTGCACAGAACACAGCAGCTCATTGCAGAGGGTGAGATAATAATTATTTTATTTCTTACTTGCCTCTTCTTGTGCCTTGAGATGGGTTAGATCATTGCTAAAAGCACATAATTATCTAAAACTTCTATAAAATACACTCATTAAAATACATTTTTACAGAATACGAATTCAAATTCACAGAATAAAGGCAGAACATAAGACGCAAGTTTAAAATAAGTCATAGAATAGAATCGTAGAGTTGGAAGAGACCTCATGGGCCATCCAGTCCAACCCCCTGCAAGAAGCAGGAAAATCTCATTCAAAGCACCCCCGACAGGTGGCCATCCAGCCTCTGTTTAATAGCCTCCAAAGGAGGAGCTTTCACCACAGTCCGGGGGGGAGAGTTCCACTGCCGAACAGCTCTCACAGTGAGGAAGTTCTTCCTGATGTTCAGGTGGAATCTCCTTTCCTGTAGTTTGAAGCCATTGTTCCGTGTCCTAGTCTGCAGGGCAGCAGCAAACAAACTTGCTCCCTCCTCCCTATGACTTCTCCTCACATATTTGTACATGGCTATCATGTCTCCTCTCAGCCTTCTCTTCTGCAGGCTAAACATACCCAGTTCTTTAAGCCACTCCTCGTAGGGCTTAAAGAAGTGTATTAGTAACATTTGGCTTAAAGACATGCAAATGTTACTAATGCATTGGGTATATGTTGTACAAAACTTAGAAATAAATAAGTGATTGAAACTGGCTGGGTAGGCCTGTCAGAAGAGATAAGTCTTCATATGCGTTTTAAATTCTGAAAGCTCATTTAGATGTTGGACCTCTTCTGGCAGGTTGTTCCACATTCTTGGGGCAGCCAATGAAAAAGTCCTCCGGGTTGGCAGTTGGGTTCTGGTTGGCTGGAGTAGACTCCCCCCCACCCTCCAAAGGACGTAAGTTTTCAGGATGGATTGTACTGGAGAAGGCAATCCTGTAGGTAACCTGGACCAAAACCATGTAGGGCTTTAAAAGTCTAAACCAACCAACACTTTGTACTTTGCCTGGAAACTAATTGGAAGTCACTGGAGTGACTAGTATAGGAGTGATATGCTCACTCCTAGATGTTCCCGTAACCAATCTGGCTGCCATATTTTGAACTGACTGGGGTTTCCTAACTTGATACAGAGGTATCCCAATGTAAAGCGCATTGCAGAAGTCCAGCCTTGAGGTTACCAGCGCATATACTCCCATCTTTAGATCCTCTAAATCTAAGAAGGAGCGCACATTGCATATAAACCGAAGCTGATAATAAACTCTCCTGACTGTTGCATCTACCTGGGCTGACATTTGGAGAGATGGATCCAGGAGCACTCCGAAGCTGTGAACACAGTCTTTCAGGAGGAGTTTAACCTCATCCAGAATTGATTGACACACCTCCATCCCCAGACTAGGTTGCTAGCGAGAAATATTGCTTTGTACTAGGGCAAAATATGTGAGAAGTTAAGGGACAAGATCCTGAGTGTAGCCTTTATGCATTTCATGACATCTCATTGGACTTGACCTGTACCTTTCTGTTTTCTTCAGTGGCTATTTTATAGAAAACTTTTTAATTGCATCTAAGCAACTCCCAAGCTGTTGATTTCATTTAAAATATCTGCCTCCAGTACTTTGATTAAGCCAAAACACATTCGCAAAATTGCCCATCCTACACTAGTTTCATCTCACTTCAGGCACGTGATCCCACCACATGATGTAGATCTACTTCTGACAGGGCTCCATACCTGAAGTGAGGTGAAACCATCATGTAAAGTCACCAGCGGGAAGAAAGGGGGTAGAATGAGGTAAGGGGAAATGCGTGGTGACTGATGCCCCAAGCTGGATTCACCACAATCCATGGCAAATCGCCCCACTGTCACCCATAAGTTTGACTTCAATGTGATGAGGTCCTTGGACATGCATTTGAACTAACTTCCCTTCAGAATAATAAATACCTCCATCATAACTCAGTAAAGAAATTGCTTTTGAAATCATTTCACTTATCTGCTATTTATGATTGAATTTGCCACCTTGTAGGTCTAAATATCCGGAAGGCACAGGATTCCACTGATTTTGGAAGCTAAACAGGGTCAGCCCTGGCTAATGCTTAGATTGGACACTGCCAATGAATATCAGATGCTGTAGGCTATATCTCAAAGAAAGGAACAGGCAAAACCATTTCTGAATACTTTACCTATGAAACCTCTGTGAAATTCATGGGATAACCATAGTTCAGCATGTGACCTGAAGTCACATAAATACACCATTCATCTACTTAAGCTTAAATTGCTTCCTTTGTTATACAAACCAGCAGCATCAAGATTCCTTCTGACTTGCTTCAGGCAGTCTGTTTCAAATCCTTTCATTTTGAAGTGAGCCTCCTAGGAGTCAGGTGAAGGTGATTCGCTCATATGTTGAGTTTAGAGTTCACAATGGGGGACTGAACTAACACATGGGTTATTCACGGAAATACACAGCTGGGCAACATAATTTTGAGTTGCTAACAGTCCAGTAAAAAGCACTTATTGAAGCTTCATTTCATGCTGGCCTTTGAATTTTTACAATCAATGCTTGACACAGAAACAGATTCCCAGGCTATGAAGGAAACTAAGATTATTGCCATTTTAAAACCTGGTAAAGACGCATCCAGTGCCAAGAACTACCAACCAATCTCTCTCCTATGTCATCTGTCTAAAATTTATGAGAGGATGCTATTAAATTGACTAGGCCCTTTTATTGAACCCCATCTTATTGCGCAACAAGAAGGCTTCAGACCAGGGAAAAACTGTACAGCTCAAATTCTTAAGTTGACTGAATATATCGAGAAAGGCTATGAGAAAGGTTGCCTTATGAGAACAGTAGGGGACCTTACGGCAGCCTATGACTTGGTGCAACATAGGACAATGCTGCATAAAGTTTACCATACCATTCAGGACTATGATTTTATAAAAACTAACCAGACCCTCCTAGAAAGCTTCTATGTGGAGTTTCAGGGCAGATAAAGTAGATGGAGGAGGCAAAAAAATGGTCCACCTCAAGACAGCGTTCTTGCACCGACCTTGTTTAATATTTTTACTAACGATCAGCTACACCCACCACTCACAAAGAACTTCATATATACACTGATGACCTTGGCCTAAGAACACAAGCAAAAGACTTTGAAACAGTTGAGAACCAACTTACTGAAAGATCTCTCCAGTTACTATAAAGATAACCGCCTGAAGTCTAACCCTGGCAAGACACAAGTGTGTTATTTCCACCTACGTAACCGTGAAGCCAACAGAAAATTGAAAGTTGCGTGAGAAGAAGAGTTTGAACATTGTTCCCATCCTAAATATCTCGGCATCACCTTAGATCAATCGCTAACATTTAGGAAACATTTTGCAAGCACCAAGTAGCTGCACGCAATAACATCCTGTGGAAACTTATTGATAGCCCATGGGGTGCAGACCCAAAATTAATAAGAACATCAGCCTTCGCCTTGTCTTACTCAACTGCTAAGTATGCCTGTCCCATCTGACATAAATCTGCCCACGTGAAGCAGGTGAATGAAACACAGAATAATCACAGGATGTCTTAAACCTACACCTGCTGATAGACTTTATAAGCTAGCTGCTATTGCCCTCCCCCCCCCCCCCCAAATGTGCAATGGGAAGTTGCTGTCAATTGCGAGAGAAATAAGGTTGAACACTGTGAAAGCCACCCACTACATTGTCATCCTCCTCCCAGTAAACTTACGGTAAATCAAGGAAAAGTTTCATGAGAACCACCACTCCTCGAAATGTTCTTGCAGCAACAGCAAGAAATATTCCTGTGGGCAGCAAAAGCAGGCAATTCCAACTGGGTGGCCCCCTACCAGGATTTTCCTCTAGGGGCAAACCAAGAATGGGTAACTTGGAAGTCCCTGAACAGACTCAGAAGTGGAGTTGGCAAATCAAAAGACAACCTGGCAAAATAGCACTACCTAGAAGAATCCTCCACCTTGTGCAATTGTGGAGCAGAACAAACAACTCAGCATCTGTATATTTGCCCACAGTGCCCTGCCTCATGTTTAAAGCTACAGACAATGCGGTTTTTGGTCTAAAATTATTTGGCTGCTTGTGCTCCCTTTATTTTATCAGTTTGTTTGTTTGATTGTTTATGCAATTCTTTTGACACTAAATACATAAATAATTTTGGTGGCACACATGCAGAAAAGCCTTCAAATCAATTACGTTTCCATAAGAGAAACTTGTCAATTAGTAAGCAAGGGATGACATTTGGATTTTCTACTTCAATTTCCAAAATGCTTTGGTTTATGCTGCCTCACAGTTGGTTCTTTTTTGACATGCATCTGCATTGTAGAATTAATGCAGTTTGACACCATTTAAATTTCCGTGGCTCAATGCTATGGAATTGTGGGAGTTGTAGTTCGATGAAGTGCCAGGATTCTTTGGCAGAAATGTCTAAAGACTTTGTAAAACTGCAATTTTCATGATTCCATAACATTAAGCTACTACTTTTACAAACTGATTACAATCTGTATCTGGGACAAATGGAATTTTGTCTCCAAGTGAGAAATCCTTCCTCTGCTGCTACTGCCCCCTGGCCCTCAGAATAGAGAAACACGGTATATTCCTGATACAGTAGTTTCAAACCCAAGACCAGCCAATGAGAAAAAGGGGAGGGTCCCAAACCAAGCTGTTCCCCAGAAGCTGAGAAGTTCCCTACTCCATTAAGAACATGGATGCTGCCTGATTGAATCATACATAATAACTGGTAACATTTCCCTTGTTATTTAGCTCACAAGACTGGAAAAGGAAAGGGAGAAGAAGGAGAGTAAATAAATCTTGCATAGTTAAGACTAATATATGTTAACATGAACATTCATAGTCACAATCCTTTTTTATAATTTATTCTAGAGCTGTGCTTCTTTTGCTGTTTGAAACTGGAAGGTAGTAGAAATCTGTGGGAAGAAAGGCTAAGGGTTTGTGATACTGGTGGTGGAGAATGCTGTTTCAGTAACAGGGAACTGCATGTAGTGATTACAAACCTTTGTAACAGAAAAAACTTCAAATGTGACTTCACTTCGCTTCCTTTTGTTAGGCTTTTCTTTACCACTGATTTATGTTAAGAAAGGCTACTTTAGATTTACTCTTACAAAATGGAAGGAAACCACGTGTTGAACCATCTGAAGTGGTTTCTCTTTAGTTTATTCCACGATATGCTCTTTAAATCCCCCATTTGTAGTTTCCTAGCTGGCATAACAAAGACTCGAAATGTTTGTGTTTTGATTTGCAACTGTGTTAGTTAAGTGTCTCCGTTGATCATTCAGAGGTACAGTCTGGATACTTTCCTTCACACATCCTTTTCACTTTATTTATTTGTAAATCAGAAAATAACTGCAACGTTTTCAGAATCCATTGGTTAAATAGGTTTCAAAATCATTTCTGTTACATCTCACTTGGTTTTTGTTTATGCACACACCACCCTTTCATCCATTCCAAAGTTGAGGTATTTCATCAGTTCTATTTTGGGTAAAGTACTCTTTATGTATTGAATTTTATTTTAAGACATGTATAAAATAACTGCATGTGGATAGCTCTGTATGTGAAACCTCTGTTGTACTAATGGTTTCCAATGTCAGTGGAAAATGCTCCATGCCATATGCACGTATACATGTATGTAAGTCTCAGTTTATTTATAGTTGTCCGAAGTATTGTATTGCAGTCAGTAATGTTAAATGTTATAGGATCCAAATTTCTAGTTATTGTTCTCAGAAGACAAGCACAAGCACTCTAGTGTTCAGAAGAACAGACTAGCAAATTAACACACTGCTAAGCTTGTTTCCATTTCAAAAAATGTCTTGCTTGTCAGTCAGTCACAAATGCAGGTAGTCAAGATAAAATGTGATATATTGCTTATATCTTCATATTCATACCCATCCTTTGGTGAATTAGAATGTCCAGCTATTTGTACTGAATCAGATAATTAGTGCAGAGAGTGAATGAAGCACATGAAAGCTAAACTGTTGGTATAGAATACATCAAGTACAACACTTAAGGAGAGTGTTCTCTGAGGTGTAGGGAAGTATATGTTCTTATCTTTACATTATTAAACGTATTCCAATAAAATATTTTCCACAAAATTGTATTGGGTTTTTGTAAATCCTGAGACAGTATATGTGGAGCACTTCGGACACTCAAAGCTCTATATCAATAAAGGTATTGCTTATTTTGAGATTGTGCTGGTATCAGATTAATTAGGTTGGAATCAAACATAGGTTAGTCATGTTTAGTCCAGTTTAAGTCCTTATCAGAAATAATTTGTTCCATTGATTTGAATGGCCTAAAAGCCTGACTACGTTTTGGTAATGTCTATTCATTCCAGGATGTGATAAAAACAAAGCTGCATCTCCCATAGTGATCAGGTCATGACTGTTGTCCTTACATTAGGTTTCATAACCAGCTCACTGTGCTCTGTTGAATATGAAATGACCTGTTTGCTTATCAGCCTGCCTCTGATGTCACCCATATTATTTCAATTCTTATAGGATTCTCAGCCATCTCCACTCGCCCTCCTTGCTGCCACATGTAGCAAAATCGGTCCTCCAGCTGTTGAAACAGCCGTTGCTTCTCCTGCCCCTCCTCAGCCTGCCCCTCGAAAACTGGTCCCCATCAAGCCTGCTCCACTTCCACTAAGTTCCAACAAGAACAGCATTGGGATCTTGTCTTCGAAAGGAAACCTCTTCCAGATCCAGGGTTCTCAGCTCGGGACCTCATATCCTGGGGGGCAGTTGGTGTTTACCATCCAAAACCCAGCTGTAATCAACAAAGGGGCTCACTCCCCTGCCAACATCCAGTACCAGGCAGTTCCACAAATACAAACAACATCAGGGCAGACCATTCAAGTACAGCAGAACCTGGGTAACCAAATACAGATTATTCCAAGTTCCATCCCTACTTCCTCCTCTTCTTCATTGTCATCCTCCTCCTCTTCTTCAGCTCATAAGCCTGTGCCAATCAAACCAGCACCAGCTCACAAGACCTCCGCTGTCCATAGCCCCACCAACGTGGTCAAGTTTGGCACCAGTGGGAACGTCACCCTTACTTTGCCAGTGAGTAATCTGGTCACAGCCGGAGACACCAACAGCCAGACTCAGATTGTCCCAGACAGCCCCTCAAAACCAAGCAAAAAGGCCCGGAAGAAGGCAGTATCATCATCCCAGACAGCTGCGATGGCTGTGACTGAGCAAGTGGAAACGGTCTTGATAGAGACCACGGCTGAAAATATCATCCAGGCAGGGAACAACCTGTTGATTGTGCAGAGCCCTGGGTCTGGCCAGCCAGCAGTGGTCCAACAGGTACAAGTGGTCCAACCCAAGCAAGAACAACAGGTCGTTCAGATCCCCCAGCAAGCTCTGCGGGTGGTCCAGGCAGCCTCAGCCACGCTCCCCACTGTTCCCCAGAAGTCACCACAAAACTTCCAGATCCAAACATCTGAGCCCATCCCCACTCAGGTATGGTCTTGATTTGATGTGATGGTTTACAGGTTATTTGTATGTGTTCACATTGTATGTTGCTTACTTATGTGGTGACTCAGAAAGACAGTAAATAAATGTAGGAGTTCCAGTACAAGCCATGTTTGCCTGGAATTCTGGAATGAGCTGGAATTTTGTCAGTTGCATATATGGATGTATAAATAATATCTTTTGGGAATCACTCTTTTACCCATATGGAAAGATGGCTTTCTGTAGTGGAATCTGCTGCACTTTGAGATATACTCCTCCACAAATAAGGAGTCACACAATCTCTCATCTTTCTGTACAGCTTTCCTCTTGATCTGTGTTTCTGTCAAGGATCTGTTGATTATGTATTCATTTATAACACAATTTGTCTTTAGTAATCTTAAAAGCAGGAAATAAAAGGTCTTCTGGAACCACATTTCTAATAGTTTTTGAATATCTGTGAAGTATGATATATTGATTGATATTAAATGTAGATATGAAAGCAGGTTTAAATTCCAAAATATTTCAGTTAAGTCTTTTTCAGTTTGTCTTATTTATATAATTTCTAAGTCCCTTTTTTACATTTAAGGTGACTAGTTAGAAACAGTCATGAAAGAAAAAATGTCAGTGTATACATATTATTTCAACTATTTACTGCAATCAGGGTGCCAAGAAAAATGATATTTTTGATATGTCTTATGCCTTGTAACGAAGTTAGATACATTTATGAAATTTCTGAGCATGACATGGTGACAGATATGTTAAGCATACAGAATCATGAAGGGAACAATGAACAATTTAAGGAGGTGCATACCTGGTTTTCATGGGATGTACTCATTATCCTTCTTAGGGAAGTGATACAGAATGTAGTGAGAGGCAAGTGAGAACTTGGTTTTCACTAGGTAGCAGTTCCTCTACTTGAAAGAGATGACATATATGTGCCAGAAAGTAGCACACTGCACCCCTTATATTTTTGTGCTCTACTTCTAGGTATATTTCAAGTCTCCTTCTGGTGAGCTGCAAACAGTGCTGCTCCAAGAAGCCCCTGGCGTTACTGTGGCCCCTTCCCCCATCGCTTCCTCCACCACCTCCTGCAGCAGTCCTGCACCTCGCAGTTCCCAGACAGGAGGCAGTACCAAAAAGACAGGGGCTCGCAAAGAGCGTGCCCTGCCAAAGATCGCTCCTGCTGGGGGCATCATCAGCCTCAATGCTGCTCAACTCGCCGCAGCTGCTCAGGCCATGCAGACCATCAGCATCAATGGGGTTCAGGTTCAAGGCGTTCCCGTCACTATCACCAACACGGGAGGTGAGATGTGTTGTGGAATGTTCTTGATTGTGGTGAGCAGTATCTCCTGCTGAATGTTTGATACAGAAATGCATTTTGGTGGGGTATGTGAGAATATCTAATACTTAAAAAAAAAAAGTACAGGCCGATGGCATAGCAGTTAGGGCTGGCATTGGCAAACTTGACCCTCCAGGTGTTTTGGACTTCAACCCCCACAATTCCTAACAGCTGGTAAACCTTTCCAAAACCTTTTTACCACCATACAAACCCACCAAATTAATGGTTAAAATTGATATCTCCCAAAGGGAGGAATGTTGGAAATGTAAAACGCAGGAAGGCACATTCTTCCATGTTTGGTGGACCTGTATGATGGTAAAGGGGTTTCAGAAAAAGGTGGCTAAAGAAACCAACAAAATGATTACTAAGAAGATTAAGAAAAACCCAGAAATGTACTTATTGGGTTTGTTTCAGGAGAGAATTGACAAAGATGATAGAAGAATTTGCCAGTATCGTTACGTAGCAGTGAGAATTATAGCAAAATCATGGAAAGGGGGGGGGACTACTTACTAATGATCGGAGAAGCAAAGTAATAGAGTATATTCAAATGGCCAAGCTCCCCAATGGCTTAAGGGGAGGAAACAAAGAAGAATTTGCTAGAAGATGGGAGACTGGCCTTTGGGTACTTAAAAAAGAAGACAAAAATAGATTTTGAAATAGCTGAATGGGGATTTATTAGTTTAATGACAAGGACAGCTTTTTGTTAGATACTAGTTCCATATGCTGTGGTGTTGGAAGTCATGGGTTCACAGGTGGAAATGGAGAGGTGGCAGGATTGAGGAAATAATACTTGTTGAATCTTGAAGATTGTATGTTGTTGTTTTTTCTCATATATCACATACACGTGTATACAAAAAATGGAATTGTGGGAGTTGAAGTCCAAAACACCTGGAGAGCCGAAGTTTGCCTATATCTGGGTTAGGAAGATAGAGAATTCCAGTTCTGCACAGTGCAATTATGTTGACTAAACCAATAGGAGGAAAGAAGAAAACCTGTAGAAATATTTCAGGAAGCATCAGTGATAAGCATATTACTCAGAAATGCATTGAACCACATATCATATTCTTTTAATTATTGCTCAAAAGGATTTATAACTCTGTTGCTCTGTGCAACCTTTAGTACATGGAACACATAGAAATCAAATGCAGTGACAGAATTATTGAACACCTTACTGCTTGATATCCCTTTTCCACACTACTTGTAGATTCTTTGCCCTTTTAAGAATGTAACCATTTACTACAGCATTTATTATTTCGAAGTTGAAAAGGATCTTTGTGAATTAGAGAGGTGTCAGAGGAATAGGGGACCAAACAGGAGTGCTGTGGAGGAGAATTCTAAATCAAGACTAAGACCAGGGAAAATGCAGGTGGAAATGAGGTGCCTCCCAGAATGACATGCTGGATCTCGAGGTATTTTGAAGAATATACAGCACTGACTCTTAACAAGCAACAGAGAAAAGTAAAAGTGAGGGAAGTACAAAATTCCTGGCTAGCATGTTCACTTGACTATCCATGGGGAAGTTCGGTGGCTTCTTGAAATAACTACGCACTCAAGCAAATTTGGTCACACACTAGTACTGAGCCATAGCTTCATTGCCCCTCTCCCCACAGGCCAGCAGCAGCTGACAGTGCAAAATGTCTCAGGCAACAACTTGACTATCAGCGGCCTGAGCCCCACTCAGATCCAATTACAGATGGAGCAGGCACTCTTGGGAGAACTGCAGCCAGGAGAGAAGAGACGGCGAATGGCTTGCACCTGCCCCAATTGCAAGGATGGGGAGAAAAGGTGAGAACTGAGACTCAATCTGAAAGGGACACCAAAGCTCCAAAAGTTCTCTACAAATAACTGCTCTGGGCCATTGTTTGAGAAGATAGAAACTGTATTGAACAAAATGGAAGTACTGTTTGACTGAAACCCTAGAATGCAGACATATCTCAGTTAACCAAGTCTTTGAGTTTCTGGGCATAACTTTTTTAATAGAAAAAAATTAGTACTAGGGGCAGAAATAATGTGAAAAAAATATGGGGTGGTAGGTTCCTACACCACATCAAAAATAGTAATTCAACTTGTTTCAGTAATTTTCTATTCAGAGCTAACAATGTACACATGTGAAATGAAATCATGAGGTCTGGACCAATACACAAATGCATTTTGAAACTAGAAGGCTTCTTCTAGAATGAGTCTGTCAATGACTTTCTTTCACCAGCCTATCCTCTTCATATGATTTCCATTTTGGTGGTCAAATCTATACAACTTGTGTTTTTAACATGTTGGGGAAAAGATAATGAAACAGTCCTACCTTCTCACCCCCTTTCTCTCTATTTTGGTGTTCCTACATGCTCTGTAAGGGAATCTGGAAGCAGCTGCTATTTACCTTACCTGTTGTAAGCTGGCACACACAGTTATGACAAAATCACCTAGGGGTGAATCTCATTCTTGTCCAGCTCAAGATTTGCTGCATTGTTTACTGTGGACATGCTGCTACAGCTGGACACTGAAAATCTGTGTTTCTTCAACTCTCCTCGCCATTCTCCTTATACCAGTGCTGCTAAATAAATCTTCCTTTCCTTTCAGGTTGGGGGACCAGGGTAAGAAGAGGCATATCTGCCACGTTCCTGAATGTGGGAAGACCTTCCGCAAGACCTCTCTGTTGCGGGCTCATGTGCGCCTACACACAGGAGAACGCCCTTTTGTGTGCAACTGGGTCCTTTGTGGGAAGCGGTTCACACGCAGTGATGAGCTGCAACGGCATGCCCGGACACATACAGGTCTGTACAAAAATATTGGGTAAGAAAAAAGGGCCTAATACAGATTCTTCAGGTGCTTCTCATATATTAATTATCACAGTCAGCCATTCAGATGCTATGTAAAGCAGGAATAATGCTCTATTTTTTTTGAGGTGATACTCTTCTAGTTTGGCTGTCCTGTAGATATTTCAGAGTCCCAAGTGAATTTTATGTGACTGCATGCCTGCTTTATTTAACCTTTTTTAAAAAAAAGATTAGTGATAGTAGAGTTATAGCCAAAAGCATTTGGAGAGACACAAATAGCTCACATTGCTTAAGCCTGTTCTTTTTTCATAGCCTTGGATTTTGCTGATTTTCCCTTAGTGCTGTGGTTCTCAACCTGTGGGTCTCCAGATGGTTTGTCCTTCAACTCCCAGAAATCCTAAGAGCTGGTAAACTGGCTGGGAGTTCTGGGAGTTGTAGGTCAAAACACCTGGGGACCCACAGGTTAAAAACCACTGCCTTAGTGGTTCTTTGTAATTGGAAAGAAAGTTAGTTATAGATGTGTCTTTCTGAATTCGTAAAGCGAGGTAATAGCCACAGCCTGTAGATGTTTTAAGACTGCAGAGCATCAAACCCTTCACCATTAGCAGTGTTAGGACTTTGGGAAGATACAGTTTCTTTACCCAATTATACAAGGTTATTATCATAAACTGTGTTATGAAGGGGCATAAATCTCCTTCCATAGTTTTATATTCTCTCATGTGTCAGATTTGGATGATAATATATGAAATCAAGAGCTATTACCAAGCATTGTGTTTTCAAAACTGTTTTGCCATATGCTGTGAGAATTTACTGCCAGGTTGTGGGAATCTTATTGTGAGTGTTTTCCCATGAATGTGCTGTTAGGAGTTATGGCTGAAATATCGAGTTTGGGGAGGGCTGAGTTAAACCATCTAAGCAAGCATCTATCACTACCTCTTGTGCATGTCACAAGTTGCTGTATGTGTGACATGACCTATTTTGCATTCTTAGCCTTTGCTCTTGTTTCTTCCTCTGGGCAGGTGACAAACGTTTTGAGTGCGCTCAGTGCCAAAAGCGCTTCATTAGAAGTGATCATCTGACGAAGCACTATAAAACCCATCTGGTCACCAAGAACTTGTAGGGTTGGATGCAACCAGGAAAAGTGGGGAAACAGTAGGGTTGGTAATAACCCCTTCATGTGGGCAATGGGAATCTCCACAAGGAGAGCAAAATGCCTAAGAAACACTCCTCATTGGGACGTTGGCATCTGCGTAGGGAATTGGTTAACAGCCACTGTTCCTTGGCTCAGACGACCTCCACTCCTTTGGAACTTCTTCGAAGGTTCATCAGATGCTGTGGTTTCAGCCCGGGATGAAGACAACTATCTGGGGGCTAAAATCAGCACAAAGCCGAGCAGTGAGCAGGGGAAAGGATATGGAAACAGCTAGGCACGAAGCCCATCTACCCACTGGCCTCAGGAGCTTGAAAAGCGAACTCCCTGCTCTGCTACACCCCTGGGCCTCCTTGTGCCCTTGAAAGTAGCACCAGTGAAACAGTAGACCCCACTCAAAATTTTGCTTCCCTCTTCCCATCCGCTGCCCCCTTGTGCTTGTGAAGCTTTTGAATGGGGGACCAGGAAACCACCTGAAAACGGGACTCTCAGTCCTCCAAGCACATTCCTACTTTATATTTAAAAATTATAAATATATATAAATATATATCTCTATATTAAAAAAAACCTACTTAGGAAACCTTTTTTTTCTACAGAGAATGTTGCCTTATATTTTCCCCCAGTTTCAAATTATGTATTGTGAGCAATTTTTTAATTTAATTGTGTGTGTGTTTTTTAAAGCCCAAAGTCTCTTTGCTAATGCAAGGCCCTGTACCCCGACAGTGCCATTGTCAGGTCTATGACATGCTTTTTGTACACCCAGGGCTTTCTAGGACATATGTGGCAGCAGCACTTTGCTCAGGAGAGTGGTGGATGTCCATTTGTGAACAGCAACCCTTGTCTGTAGTTACTAGAGTTGCTGGATCATAGCTGTGGGCCCTCAGCAAGACAGCCACAAATACAACAGAAGGATGTACATATACAAATTGTATCAAGAAGCTATGGGGCTTCGTATGCAATTCTGCACTGCTTGGTTCAGCAAGCACATCGTGGTACAGCTCCAAATGTAAAACCAGATTGCTTTCACTGAATTGGAGCAATATGCCACTATCCTTTTCAGAATTGTACTTAACAGGCCCTGGTAAAATCAGGTGATGGTGTGTGTGCTAAAATACAAGCATTTTTTTACCATCAAAAATGGAGTTCATTTCTTCTTTCATCCCAGCCCCCCCTCTCTCTTTTTTTTTTTTTTTGTTCTATTGGATTTCTTTTTCCTCAAAAATTTACTTTTTCTACTTTTTCTTTTTCTAGGCAAACTGGTGTTTTCCTTCCGCTCACCCTTCTCCTTTAAAGTACTTCCTATCATCCCCTCTGTGTATTATAGTGTATATTGTATCATAGACTATATATTGCATTATGTGTTTCCTACATGTTTCAGAAACATACGGCTTGTTATTTTTGAGCTTTTAAATTAAAAAAATCCACTTTATTTTTTAGTTTTAACTGTTTGAAGTATGTTTTTCTTTAGAGTGTTTTTGATTAATGCTGTAATTTGACTGGTCAGTATGTAGCGAACCCAATATGGATTGATTAAGGAGAAAACAATCAGATTTCCTGATAGGTAAATTTAATTGACAGAAGCAAACTCCATCATGGTTTAAGAAATATAGATAGTGGAAGAATGGAATATTTAAGTGGCTTTGTGAAGGGTTAAGATGGGCTAGAGTGTTTTTGTTTTTTTTACTTCATAGAGACTCCTAGTGACAGTTTCATAAATTCAGATTAGATTGGTTTATGATGCCACTGTATAAGACTTAGCTGGCCAGAATGTATATTTCAGTTTTATGCTGTCTCTCCCCATTTTGCTTTCTTTGCAGCATTAACAAGAGTCACAAATACATTTTCTAATTTCATGTATGGAAAATTACCTTTGGCCTGGTGTATGCATTTCATAGTGACATGGAGTGCTGGTGTATTAAAATGTTGAGCATGTTGCTAGTATACCATACATATAGTGGCAGTGTAAGTCATCACAGGAGTGTCACTTCAGACTGCCACATCTATAAAATGTAAAACAAACCTTTGCCTGCAGTTGTACTTCCAAGGTCTCATATTATAGGCACTTTCTGTCTGTGGGCACAGGCTAACAGCAAACACTACTTCACAAATCTCAGTGAAACTTCATGGAACCTTTACAAGAGCATGGTGTTTCGATAGGCTTGTACAGGACACCTTCACAGTGGATTGGTCCCTGTGTACTGTATTCAGCTATTAGTTGTTTACAGATGGTCAACTAATCGGTTCCTTTTGTGTGGGCTTAGGATATACGGTGCATAACTCTACCCACCAACTACAGTCTGCCCTTTCCACATCAAACAACCCTCAAGTATCTTTGGGAGGGAAGTTATTTTGAAGGGGAGTTAGGCAGGAGAAATAAACCCATGTTGTTACAGTCCTGTTTGAGATTTGTCTTATTTAAAAGAATGATAAGATCCATAACAAGCTTCAGTAACAGGTTGTACTATTGATAACTGCACAGACCAGTTTTCAGAGGAAAGATGGTTATAATGAGAGTGGATGGGATTATAAATTCCTCGTTGGGTGGCTTACAGTGCGTACCTGACTTAGGTTATAGTCATATGCACACATAAGATGAAATTTCACTGAACTCCATAAATGTGTATAGAATTTCATTGTTTCTTCATCTGAGTAAAGAGGTAAGGGCTGTGGTCACTGAACACTGAACAACTGCCTTGAGTCCCCTTCAGGGTGGGGTATAAATGGGGCAAATAAATAAATAATAAACATTTGCAGGGAAGGAGGATTAAGTACCTTGTAGCTGAAGATACATGTGAGTAAACCTGGTAAACCTGAAGAACTTGGGAATGTGGGAGCATTACATGTGTAATAATGTTTGGATGTGATGTGTGCAAAGGCCACACTCTTTAAAAAGGATCCCAAGTAACAGTGTATGAAAACCCTGGGAAGCTGTTGTCAAGTTGAGCTGCCCTTACTAGCTGGTTTATTGGTTTAGATGGCTGAGTATGGTTTAGGTGGCAGAATTACCATCCTAAAAAACTACTGTATCTCTTGTTCACTGACCCATCTGCAGGTCTTCCAAGATTATAGTATTGCATGCTATTTGCTGTGATTTTGATTGTTTAGATTAGAGTTTCCATCACAACGTGCTGAGAGTTAAAACTCTAAAGCAACCTTATTTGACATTATAAAGTTTCTTCCGGCATCTGCCATTATTTATGCATAAGTGGGAATCCAAATTATTGCCATTTTGCTTTGTTCCTTGCTGTCCTCTATTGCCCCTCAAGAGCTCTTTGTAGCTCTATCCAGTCCATTTTGCCTATCTTGGTTGTGGCTCTGCTTTCTCAACTTCTGTACTGCTGGCTTGTATATTCTCCCTCAGCACCAATTTATCTCCAAATTTTGGCATGTACTATGCCACCCCCTGGTTGGAAATCTTGGAAGTTTTTTTGGACAATAACTCCCAAAGCTTCCCCAGCAGTGTTGCCATGGCTGCTGGAAGATGCAGTCCAAAAATAACTTCCAAGTTTTGAAAGTCAGAGAGCATATTCATGCATCTATATTTTAATTATGGAAGAATATTAAGGCATGCTAGCCATAGATTGTTAAAAATAATTAGAATTCTAAAGTAAATATCTTTAACTGAAGGTAGCAATGTTATAAATAGAAAGTTTTGAAAAACTGGATTCACGGTTGTTTTGGGAGAAAAGAGGGTACTGATGTACAAATTGCTAATATAGGTATAAAAAATCAAACATTATGAAAGCCATTTTAAAAATTAATCTTCATGTTCATCATCATATTCCAGACCCTCAAGATGGCAAGTTCTGTGGTGAATCCACGCATTCCTCATTTTTAAAACTATCCGCTCCAAGCGGGAGATACGTTGTTCAAAATCAGTCACTGCAAGGAAAAGCACATTGTTTTGAGTCAAATGTAGAGGGCAATGATTATTATAACAATTATCAGACGTGGGATTCATGCACTTTTCTGTTTCATATGTAATATGAAAAATATGTTCCTAGTTGACAGACACATATACACATGGCAGTGTGGAGCTGACAGTGGCGAAGAGCAAGGTCACAGAAGGTATGTAATGCAAAATGTACAAGCTGATAAGTAAATGTCTATATGGAGAAATCACTACAGTGATCATGAACAAAGCAGTGCTGGTAACACATGAAGTGAGAAAAAATGGTCTCTGTGCACATCACAGAACTAAAATTTCTGATAAACTAATTTGGTAGTTTCATGCTAAAGTTCCCATCAATTGCTGCTATAAAGACAGCATATTTTGTGCCTGTCGCCTTATCCTAACTTATCCATAAAGTGTTATGGATCTTATGAAACAGATTATAGTTCATGAAACTGTATGCCATTAATAAATATTCCATAAGTCTCTTTAAAAAGACCTATAGTAAAGGTAAAGGTTTTCCCCTGACATTAAGTCTAGTCATGTCCGACTATAGGGGTTGGTGTTCATTTTTATTTCTAAACTGAAGAGCCGGCATTGTCCATAGATGCCTCCAACGTCATGTGGCTGGCATGACTACATGAAGCGTTGTTACCTTCCTGCCAGAGCAGTACCTATTGATCTACTCACGTTTGCATGTTTTCAAACTGCTAAGTTGGCAGAAGCTGGGGCAAACTGCAGGAACTCACCCTGCTCCCTGGATTCAAACCGCCAACCTTTTGGTCAGCAAATTCTGCAGCTCAGTGGTTTAACCTATTGTGCTGCCAGGGGCTTCAAAATCGACCTATAGAATCAGAATCATAGAGTTGGAAGACACCTCGCGGGCCATCCAGTCCAACCCATAGAGGCATAGATTTGAACCCAAGAACTATCTAGTGAATAGGAATCCCCTCCTAAAGCACCCTAAAAGTTAATCAACTAAACCTCTCTTTGAAATCTTCTAATGAAGATAGTCACTGCTGGAACTCAGGAAGTTCTTTAATTTAGTCATTTGAATTCATTAGTTTGGTTCTTCTTCATGGTCTCTGTCACTTACAT
Organism: Anolis carolinensis; assembly: GCF_035594765.1. Taxonomy (NCBI): domain Eukaryota; kingdom Metazoa; phylum Chordata; class Lepidosauria; order Squamata; family Anolidae; genus Anolis; species Anolis carolinensis. Next base: position 27,560,898 of record NC_085846.1, on the reverse strand, counting down.
ACTATAAATGACTTTTCTGAGGTTCATCCACTATTTCTCATAAGGATTGGTTTCCAGACCTCACGTTAATTGCCTTTTAGACAAATTTCAGCTTGTTAATGTCCTTAAATATGGTGATCAGAATCAGGCACGTTATTCTAGGATAGATCTGGCCAACTTTTTGTTTTTTTGTGGGCAATATTTTGACGTGAATAATGTACTATCTGGATATGAACAAACAGATGTAGAAAGTATGTCTATATGTACAGGTACAGGAAGAAGGCTTTAGTTCACCAATCCATTCCACAGTACAAAACAAATTAACTCTTGGATTTTAGGCTTCTGCCATTTGATAAAAAAAATGGGAAGACCTTTTCACATACCTGTGTTATCCATAATAAACTGGATCCTTTGCATCCCATGCAGGATCTCATCCAGTGTGACCCTTCCTGGTGATTTCGGGAAATGATGTGGATTGGTTTGTGTTTCTCTGGTGTCCTTTTCCTCTGAGGTGGAGGGCTTTTGGAGATCGTCATCTTCCAAATGGGGAGTACAAAAAGGGAAGTTGAGTCAACAACATAGGTAATCTCTTTGCCTTGTAGAAATTTCTCATGTGTATTAGCAGAGAGTTTTGGGACCTTGCTACTAACTCACTAACAGGATTAAGCATTTGCTTATTGCAAGTTGGGAGTGAAGCAGTTGCCGATGTAACTTCTCTTCAGATCTGAGCACAGGATGCTGCTTTATATGGAGGCAAACTGTCTTACCCAGTATTGTTTATTCAGGCTGGCAGCAGCTCTCCAAGGTCATGGATAGGGATAGGTTTTTCCTATCAATTGCCACCCCGGAGATTGAACTTGGGTTTTTCAGCATGCCAAGCTACACAAAAATCCCTGACCAGTGAGGAGCAGGAAACTAGGATTGAACAACTTGCTCTAGTCATGTATCTTATTCAAAAAGAATTATGTACACTGATAGATGGGGTTATCACTTTAAATCTATCTGGTGAAATTGAGTAAATTATACTGTATAGCCATTTAAAGTCAGTAATTTTTTTTCTGTCCACGAACCTTCACCCGATGGTTCTATTTGTTGCTGCTTCACCTCCTGGACCTGGACTTGAACCTGAACCTGGATCGGGGGCTTTTCCTTGACCGGGGGTTTGATTGGGGGTGATTTATTTTCCGGTTCATACTCATCCTCATCTTCTTCATGTTTCAATACGTAGGCAACTGCCAAAAATGAATTATTTGCTGGGTTAAGTCACCACTTTTGGTAGGTACTGAATGCCCCAACGGCCACAGAGAGGCAAAGACCTCTGACTTTGGGCAACTCCTCCCCCTAATAAATCTTGCCTAACAAACCCCATGATAGGGTCAGCAGAAATCAGAAACAACTTGAAACTACATGTTAAAATCCCTACCAAAGAACATATGTATCTTTTAGAATAAAATGATCTTTTTCTGCATGAAGAAAAAAGATGTGTCTTTGCCCAAACATACCCAAGATGGTGGGACCAAGAAAAGGGCCTTCATAATCATCTCAAGGTCCAGGCAGGCTGAACAACATGCCCTTTCGTAAAGACATCTTAGCTCACAAGATAATATCTCAGGTAGGATTTTATTTTGAATATTTTTTTAGACAAAGACTCTCAATCTCCAGACAGCATTGTCTATGATCATGCTACCTGAGACATGATGGAGCAGCAAGGAAGGAGATGTTTGTACCTGGGATAACAGGAGGCTTAGGATGGGAAGGAAACTTTGGTTCTTCCACCACCTTAGGGCTGAATTCTGGGGGTTTCTTTTCTTTGCAACAGCTCCAGGCCATGTTCACATTTTCCCCATTCTCCACATAAAGCTTCTTATAGTTTGAGCAGAAATGAAAGCCCCTTTGTCCTCTGATTCAGAAATAGTTGTCTGCGATATCTGGAAGGACGCAATGCAAACTGCCAGCCTTTGGGTGGGTCACTGCTACTTCCCTGTTCTTCTGAACAACGTTGACATTCCTTTTTCAAAGGATGGATCTGCAACTTTTCTAGCCTAGAACAGAATGGCAAAGAATGTAAGAAGTGGAGTATGGATAGTTCAGGCTGAGTATCCCTTATCCAGAATTTCAAAATCCAAAATACTGCAAAGTCCAAAATTGTATTTGAGCTTATTCTTTACTGGGAGACATTATCTCAATGCTCAGAGATACTGTTACTTGATATGATCAAGGACAAAGTTTTCACATTCAAAACGAAGTACAAATTGAGTATTTCTGATTTGCAAAACCTTTCACACTAGTGGCTGAGATCGTGGTTGCTTTCTGGTGGTTCAACATACACAAACTTTGTTTCATGCACAAAATTATTAGGAACATTTTGTATAAAACTACCTTCAGGCTATGGTAGTTTCATATTTATGTGTTTCATATTTAAATTTGAATCCCTGTCTCCCAAGATATCTAATGTATATGCAAGTATTCCAAATTCTATTAGCTAGAATAGAAATCAGCTTTTCCCCTGAAGCTTTTCCTGCAGACATGCTACTGCAACCTAACAATGAAAATCTGTGTTTCTCCTGCCCTCCTTCACCATCATACCAATGCTAATGCAGCTCAATATCATTCAGTTAGACAGAGAATGAGGAGGAAATGAGAAAGCTGGGAAGGTGTAAAAAGACTTGCTTGGTTTTTTCATTTGAAAGAAGGAATCTTTGTCAGAGACTTTGTTAACAGAAGTATAGCAATATAGAAGGGTGCTGGAATGGAGTTGAATTTTACTTCCAAACTGGCAATGGGAGAGCTTCTGCCACTGTACCGGAAGACAGCAAGCTATCTCAGGGGCACCTGCCTGTCCTTCAACACATCTGCCCTAAGATCAGTGTGTGCCTTATCCTAACATCCCACAGCCATAACACATCGTATGAGTCTGGGAACCATTACTTGGGGAAAAGGACCCACCCTCCACCCTGCTCTGTTAAAGGAATAGAACTAAAACTTGGAAATCTTTAAGAATCCTCCTTATAATAATTATTTTCTCACTTACCTTCTCTCTTTCATTCACTCCTTTTCTTTTGCTCTCCAAGAAGACTTCATTGTCACCCAGGCAAGGCCTAGATAATGAAAGTATTTTTTTTCCAAATTTATCAAATTGCTAGCTAGCATTTATCCTGTGAGTTCAGGCATAAATATCAGGTTCAATAAGACCTTGCTGTGTATTCTACGACATGATTCTAAGCATGTCCTTGACATTTCTGTGAAATGAACATTGCTTGCAATTGTGTCAGGTCAATATTGGCTTCTCTGCATTTCCCCCAAACAGTTCTTCTCAAGCATGACACTTTTATGAGCTTTGCCTTTTTGGAGATTTAAGTCACTGCAGTCACCTTTATGCATTTTGTGAAGTTCTCCCAGCATTGCATTGAATGGATAGCTAAATAGATGGATGGACTAATATGAATGATGCAATGCTGAAAGACCTCATAAAATGCATAGAAGGGCTTGTGTGCACGTGTATACTGTATGTCATCTATTATAAGATTTCCTTTTTCCCATATAAACATCTCAAAAAAACGGGATGTGTCTTAGAATCACAGGCATTTTTATAAATAAAGCTTTTTTTCACTTGGTGGTAGTGTGTGCCTAGAATCAATATTATATATTAAATATGTGTGCGTGCAAGTGAGATATGGAGGTAAAGAAAGCCACAGTGTCCTCACCCTTGATTTAGTCCTCATAGAATAAACCCACTTCCTCCCGTACTTATAGAAAATTAAGCCAGAACCATAGTATCGTCCTTGTGGAGAATGTGAACACCTTGGAAGAAGAAAAGGCATTGAAGACTTACTATCAGAGAGGACCTCAGCTATATGGCAGGTGAACATGTAAGTGGAAGTGTCACAATGCAGGATATGTCACTGTTACCTTAGCAACCTGGCTCATCCATGGGCATTCTTAGTTTATGGGTTTTTTTGCAGCATTCATTTGTGGTCCAGACAAAATGATGTAAGGAATACCTACATAATGTCAGAGGCTCATTAAATGGCACTTGTGATAATGTATTTCAGGATTCAATGCAAACCCAAAATAGATGCAATGCCATAGTTAAGTGTCATTGTGATATCTCCATAGTACTAATAGGAAAAAAAATCAAACTATGAGTTGTTGGGCATTTTTGGCACCTCCTTGCACCTTAGAAAAATTACAAGTTTGTGCATCATTGGGAACACTTAGGAGTTCACCCAAAATATAGTTATGACCAGAGGCATGGATTTGTTAATGTTTTATTTATAAAGACTAGTCATCCAAATCAGTTTAATCAGAACCATGTAAAGGGGTCCATGAAGGAGACCCAAAAGCCCCTTTGCTTGTCATCTAAGTCCCCTTTGGGGAGATAGAGGCGGGGTATAAAAATAAAATAATAATAATAATAATAATAATAATAATAATTATTATTATTATTATTATTATTATTATTATCTAAAAGCCAGCAAAGAAGGATCCAAGAAAAAGTCTTCATAGAAAAGAGCGTCACAGCTTCCTTATCATTGTACAAAAGGCCCAGCTTCAGGTTCCCATTCACTTTGGATGCATCTGCTCTGTAGAACTGATGCAGTTTAATAACAATAATAAGATATTTCATTTATATCCTGCCCATCTCCCCAAGGGACTCGGGGCAGCTTACAACATAATACAATAAAATGCAATACAATAAAAATGGAATAACAATAACATCCAATCAATATAAAACACAAAATTAACAATAAAAATATGAACATTAGATTAGAGGCACAGTTGTTCCTATGAGATAAAAAGGGGGCTTTAAAACTGCTTTAGCTGCTGTGGCTCAATGCAATGGAATTGTGGGAGTTGTAGTTTTACAGGGTCTTTAGCAATTTCTGCCAAAGATGGCTGGTGCCTCGCCAGGCTATAAATCCCAGGATTCCATAGCATTGAGCCATGGCAATTAAAGTGGTGTCAAACTACATTAATTCTACAGTATAGACGGAGTCTGAGAAAAAGATGTTTGTAGCTTTTGGTAAACTCATGGTGGAGACCTGAGTCTATGAAAGATCATTCTATTAATGTCTTCTTCCCGGGGCCCTGTCACACTGCACTGTTATAGTGCTATTATTCCGCTGTAATGGCCATGGCAACATTATATACAATCCTAGGGTATGCACGCAGTTTAGGGAAGGGCATTGAGAATTCTCTGCCAGAGAGCTCTTGGGCCTCAGAATTCCATAGAATGTTGTCATGGCAGTTAAAAGTGGAATAGTAGCGCTATAACAGCCAGCCTTTCAACATTTTGGATTTTGGGATGTACATTTATGCCAATATTGCAAAATCCAAAGCAAAAAAAAAAAAAAACCTGTCGAACTGTGGTCCTGTGTATTTTGGATAAAGGATACCCAACCTGCAATTAATTTTTCCGAATACTAAATATTCTAATCATGCATAAGTGGGATTTTATTGATTAGCAGCAATTTGTAATAATTAACATTTAAGTAGAAAAAAAATAGAAAGTGGAAAACTGGTCTATCCATGTAATTTTTAAAAATACACCAAGCTCCGCCCACTCCCCTTAGGACACGCCCCTTGGACCCCGCCGTTTCCCCAAGTTGAGGTTCTTTTTCGGATTGATTTGGGGATGTCGCTTTCTATTGGCTAGAGGAAGGCCCAATTTTTCCTTCTGATTGGTGTATCTCCGTCTTCCTCTTGATTTGCTAGAACGTGAAAGAGGGCGGGATAGAAGACCATTCCCTTGCTTTGGATTGGTTCCTGTCATCTTCCTGCTGTTTTGTAATCGACCGGAGAGAGAACGAAAAGGCGGGACGGACTTTGACTCGCTCTATGTTGTCTACGCATGCGCATTAAATGGATAGAAGGTGAGCTGAATGTTGGCTTGCGGGAGGCGTTTCGGGCTCGGAATTTTGGCTCCCGTCGGCCTTCATAGTTCAGGCCAAGTTGGAAAGTATTCTTATGCGATGGATCTGGGTCCCTTTCGGAAGAATTACAGGGGAGACGACGAGGTGAGCGAGTAGGGATTAGGACCCAGAATCCCTTTTCTCCATTGCAGGGGCTTAGCATGAAGTAAAGGCCGAATAATTACAATTTATACAGTAGCTATCAATAGAGTTCCCGAGCATGTACAGAGTGTTGTCAAAGGCTTTCATGGCCGGAATCACAGGGTTGTTGTGAGTTTTCCGGGCTGTATGGCCATGTTCCAAAAGCATTCTCTCCTGACGTTTCGCCCACATCTGTGGCAGGCATGCTCAGACGTTGGGAGGTCTGTTGGAAACTAGGCAAGTGAGGTTTATCTATCTATCTATCTATATCTGTGGACTAATATCCAGGGTGGGAGAAAGAATTCTCGTCTGTTTGAGAAAAGTGTAAATGTTGCCACCTTGATTAACATTGAATGCAGTTTCAAAGCCTGGCTGCTTCCTGTCTGGGGAAATCCTTTGTTGGGAGGTGTTGGCTGGCCCTGATTGTTTCTTGTCTGGAATCCCACTATTTTATCAAAGTTGCTCTTTATTTACTGTCCTGATTTTAAAGTTTTTAATACTGGTAGCCAGATTTTGTTCATTTTCATGTTTTCCTCCTTTCTGTTGAAATTGTCCATATGCTTGTGGATTTCAGTGGCTTCTCTGTGTAATCTGACATGGTGGTTGTTGGAGCAGTCCAGCATTTCTGTGTTCTCAAATAATATGCTATGTCCAGGTTGGTTCATCAGGTGCTCTGTTATGGCTGACTTCTCTGGTTGAGTTAGTCTGCAGTGACTTTCATGTTCCTTGATTCATGTTTTGGCAACACTGCATTTGGTGGTCCCTATGTAGACTTGTCCACAGCTGTATGGTATATGGTAGACTCCTGCAGAGATGAGAGGATTCCTCTTGTCCTTAGCAGATCGTAGCATTTGTGTTCTTGGTGTCATAAATGTGTGTTAGGTGGCAATGTATTTTGTCCCTTCCCTCCTCCATCAAGAGTTATGAGGGGGAGAATTTTCTCTAGGTATGGAGATATTGTGAAAAATCCTAGGAAATTAGGGTTGAAATGACGTGGAAAGCTTCCATGGCTCTCCCTTTCAGAGGACTGCTCTCCACATGTTAAAGAAGAGGCAGAGATAATATAATCCCCGTTCTTGTAAATTTATAATCTTAAATGGCTAAATAAGTATTTTTTGAGGTTGAGGAAGCTACTAAAATGGAGGAACCCAGAAACTTGTTGTGTGGACAGATATGGTTAGCTTCTATGGCAATGCTGTTTGTTTCTCTTCCTAGGCCTTTGAGGAAAAACATCTCATCTCCCTTAATCCCATAAAGCAGTTCTCCGCATGGTTTGAGGAAGCAATGAAATGCCCATCCATTGGAGAAGTTAATGCCATGTGCCTGGCCACATGTACCAGGTAGGAATCCTAATTGTTTTCATTCTTTCCTTATTGTATAGATTCTTATTTGTGTGACTTACAACAAATTGTGTTTATTCCTTCCCAGGGATGGTAAACCTTCGGCTCGAATGTTGCTTTTGAAGGGCGTTAGTCAGGAAGGCTTCCGTTTCTTCACCAACCATGAGAGCAGGAAAGGAAAGGAACTGGTGAGTGTTCACTGCTTTAAGGGGGGGAAGCAGTATATAAGTAATAATAATAATAATGCTGTCCTGCTTGAGAAACCTATGGGAAAGATCAAGAATGTCATCAGCTGGCAATCCAAACTACTTGCTTTGGAGCTGACATATCAAGGCGTATTTAGAAAGGAGAGAACAAAATAAGTTTAAACTCTTGCTTCAGCGAATAAGTAAAAATGTTCACGATGATCACTATGTTACTCTGTGGCAGCAAAACACAGAGTTTTGTGGCACCATAAAAAGCGAAAAGGGTTTTTTAAATGTAAACTTTCAGTGATTCTGCCCAGTTATTAGTTGGATATAGTATAGCCCAGGCATGGATAAACTTTGGCCTCCCAGATGTTTTAGACTTCAACTCCCAGAAACTTACCAGCTGGCTGGAATTTCTGGGTGTTGCCCATGCCTGGCATAGCCTTATTTGTTCAATGTTAATATCACTGCTTGGTAGACAAAAAATGGAAAGTTGCTTAACAAGTGACTGTTGATGTGTTTTTTTTAATTAAGTGCTTGCATGAAGAAAGGTTGAACAAAACAACATGTTGGGAGTGATAAAAGCTTACAGCCTAGATAAACAGATTACTTATATATGAGGATGAGAAGACTTCTGCCAGCCAGAGTAGAAATCAGCCTCACAGTGAAGCCTAGTCTGTGGAGGGCTAGAAAAATGAGAGCTAGAGTGGACAGAAATTGGTAAGCAGCCAATGAAAAAGTTGGGTGTGAATACAGACAAACCTGTGTAAATGAAATGATTAACTTATCTAGTGAGGAAAACATTTTGTTTCATTCTTTTCTTGTTTTTTTTTTCTTCTTCTCCATTTACAGGACTCAAACCCGTTTGCTTCAATGGTCTTTTACTGGGAGCCCCTCAATCGCCAGGTAAACAATTTCCTTTTCATTAATTGAAAATAAGTTCTGCAATCAGACTGAAAGTTGCATTGGGGGCACAGGCTACTGTGAGAAGGAGTTTAGAAGCAACTTTATCATGCCTTCTTTCAGTATTCCAATTGCTCTGAAAATGCTTCAAAGCTTAGTTAAATCTGTTGAAGTCTTTGAGTAAATAACCAGAGAGTTTTCCTATGGCTCGATTTATGGAGGAAATTGTGTAGGACTAGAGAGTAGGGACAAAGAACTTCCAATACTTCAGCTTTGATATTGTGAATAATATCGGCCAGGTGTTAGTATCCATGGGAAATACATTTTCAAAGCTTAGGATGACGATATTGCTAGATTCGCAGATGAGTGGTGTTAGAAAATGAGAGGGACAATTCATCTGTGGAGCAGCAGCAGGGACTCCTTTGGATGAAGGACCATGGAATGGGATGGCCAATTAACTCAAAGAAATGAAAAAGTTAGCACAATTAGAACACAGTAGCAAAGTATGCCAAGAGATCAATTTACTTTAGGATGGGTCTTTCTTTTCCATTTATTCTGAACATATTCAGGGTTAGAACCATATACCATAACCCCTGATAAGTCTTCCCTCTTATCTTCCCATTAGTTATTTTTATTGGTTTCTTTCCAGGTGCGGATTGAAGGCTCGGTGGAGAGGCTTCCTGAGCAGGAATCAGAGAAGTATTTCCAGTCGCGTCCAAAGAGCAGCCAAATTGGGGCCATTGTGAGTCTGCAAAGCACAGTGATCCCAGATAGAGAGGTGAGGATTGTTCCTTGGGGCTCCTTTTGCTTGGCCATATACCTTAAGGCTAATAAAAGGCAAACACACAGTGCATAATAACATCCAGAAATAAGATATAAATAAATGTTAAGCATTAAAAACATTTTAAATTAAATACAGTTATTGTGGAGACACATCAATTAAATAGTATATTTTGCTAAGCTCAGTCAACAGTAATAAACATGAGCCAGCGAGAAAATTAAGAGAAGTCTTCACAAAATAAGTAAATAAATACAAATAAAATAAAATCTGAAAACAAAACAAAAGTCCCCACTAAAGCCCAGGAGCAACAGAGTTGAAAGTTGCGCGTCAGCAGAGAAGTCAGCAATCCCAGTGCAAATCAAACCCAGTTTCATTACTAAGTTGATGGTCAAAGAGGGGCTGGTTGGTAAAATTCCCCAGTACTGTCGTCCTATAAGGTATCAGTGACTTTAAGTAACTTCGGGCAGTGGCTACCTAGCGGCAAGAGCATGGTAGCGGGAAATGCCTGCGATGGTAGAGTGGCTTTGTTGCACCACCTTTTCCAGGCTGATGTTGGGCAGTGGGAGGGAAGGCCGAGTGGAGCGCAGCTCAAGGAAGGTTGCAGTAGTCTTTGCTCTTGCCGGTGATCGGGTTTGCATGAGACCATAGGAACTCCAATAGAATCAGGCCTTCAGTAGAACACTAGTCAGCCGGGCAACAGGTGGAAAAGGCCACCCTGGAGCAGTTAAAGATGGCGGGAGGGTCTCTCAGCAGCTGTTAGAGAGTGCCTAGTTGGTAGACTGGCTCTATATTAAAATATATTATTTTTCTCTTCTCCATTGATGGTTTGCTTAGCCAAATAACATTTTTGCAGCCTATGAGGTTAATATACATTAACTGTTAACTGGCAAAAAGGATGTAGGGATGCGGGGGCGGGGGGGGGGGGAGCTTTCCTTCCTTGGTAGCCAGCAGAGAAATACAAGATAATAAAATTAGCAACTGCAACTTATTTACATTACAGTACTAATTTAGATGTGATGCCAAGTTTCCTGTTTTTCTTTTGCTGTTTGCTTTCCAAAAGTATTCCTATTGCTTCCCTTCTTTGTTAGTTTTTAAGGAAAAAGAATGCAGAACTAGAGGAAGCATATCGAGAAGCCAAGGTGCCTAAGCCAACCTATTGGTGAGTTGGACCTTTGTATGCCTTTCAACTTTAGATTCACTTATATTATCTTTCGTTTGTTTGTTCACTGCCAGCCATAAACTGGGAAATGCATTAATATGCTTTTATATCCCAGTGAAATGGTAATTTGAGTTGTGGTAGGTAAGACTGTGTTGTCACTCTAAGGATAAGGGGTCATCAGAGTCTTACGCATAGTAATAATAATAAATAATAATAAACTTTATTTATATCCCACCACCATCTCCCTGAAGGGACTCGGAGCAGCCCACAAATGCACTCCAGGGTGCAGCCTATAGCACAAAATGGTACATGAGTATAAAACGATATCACATAAAATTATAATAACAACCACTGATTTTTTAAAAACTGTCATGCACCAGGATTTTAAAAAATGTCTTGAGTGATTTGTGGGTTTCTTTTTAACCCACTGAGAAGTCTTTTGTACTGAGGAATAGTATTAGGTTTAGCAATATGGTTTCAGATTAGGTCTTGCATTTCTTGAGCTCAGACTGAATGCCTGTGTTCTCTCTTTCTTTCTCACAGGGGTGGATACATCCTAAAGCCAGAAGTTATTGAGTTCTGGCAGGGCCAGACAAACCGTTTGCATGACCGTCTTGTCTTCCGGTACCGCCAGGATCCCAGTGCACCATTGGAGCCCATGACCCACAAAGGGGAGGGCAACTGGGTTTACGAGAGACTCTCCCCTTGAAAAGCCTGTAGGGTTCATTGTCGTTGTGCCATTCTTGCAGTATCTGTGCCAAAGTCGGTGTTTCTTGCTCCGCCCCCCTCCCGAGACAGAACAGGTTGGAGGTCAGGGGATAAAGACTGGATCTCCCCAGAGGAAGCCTAGATTCGGGTTATTGCACAAACACCTTGAATCAGCCTGATCTATTTCACAGAATTGTTGTGAAGATAAATAGGGCTGTCCCTATTTGAACCTGATCTCATTGGAGGTAGGTCAGGATACAAATTTAATGGCTCAATAGGTGTTTAGGTTACAATTTTATCTACTCTTAATTTGTTGAACTTTCATTCCTCCCAGACATGACATCTTAGGAATTTATAGTGAAACACACTTTTATGAGTAGAGTCAAGAATTCTATATCTCCTGGGGTTTGGGGGCATGGCCGTGAGAGATCATAACAGATTGGCTTCATTTTATAATGACTGCATAAATCTGTCTGGTTCTGCATTGACATGAACAGATAGGTTTCAGTTTTGTATCCCTAAACTAGCTGGCAAGAGACTTTTTTATTGAAACAGGCTTTTGGCATTTGACCGCCTATTGGAAAGAGGGGCTTTAACTGGAGGTGCTGTGTTTTTTTATCACTGTGATTTTATGCTGCTTTTAATCCTGTTCAGCTATAATTTGTTTAAATTTTAGAGATGTTGGAGATGCTGAGGCTGACAAAAGCATCCTTGGGTGTTTTGCATGTCGCCCAAAAGATGTACTTTGCCCACCACTGCTTTTGGAGGTGCTATGTTGAGACCATCAATCCTGAACACAGTATTAGGAACTTAGAAAAAAGGAGGACGTGAACTGCTCTAACTTCCCCTAACCCAGGAACTAAAACAGCTTTCTCTGAACTAGTAACATCCAGGGGTGGCCTGCTGTTCTGAGGGTGGTAGAAGTTTGTTCTGAGGGTGGTAGAAGTCATAATCCTACATGTCTGGAAGACAGAGCTAGAAGTTGTGAGAGGGACATATGACATTTCTGCTTGTCTTTAGCTTCTGATTTCACAGAGCATTGCTGTCATGTTTTTATTCTCTCAAGCTGTAAAAGCCAGGGAGTTGATTTCATAGGATTTATTTATCATGTCAGAAGCGAATTGAGAATACAGTTATAATGTATAGAAAAACCACAAACAAAGTTAAAAACTTGGCATTATACTATATTTCCTTTGACCAAAAGCTAGTCACTTGGACTGCTTCTGGTGTCCTTGTAAGACAATCCTCCATCGTGGATCTGGCAGGGCTCAGACTTCATTGTAGTAAGTGGTCTGTGGTTTACTCTTCTCCACACTCACATGTCGTGGACTCTACTTTGTGGCCCCATTTCTTAAGGTTGGCTCTACATCTCGTGATGCCAGAGCACAGTCTGTTCAGTGCCTTCCAATTTGCCCAGTCTTCTGTGTGCCCAGGAGGGAGTTTCTCATCTGATATCAGCCACTGATTGAGATTTCGGGTTTTAGCCTGCCACTTTTGACTCTCGCTTGCTGAGGTGTTCCTGCGAATATCTCTGTAGATCTTAGGAAGCTACTTCTTGATTTAAGGCATTGGCTTGCTGACTGATATCTGACCTGTTTTAACGTGGTGAGATGTATTCCACACTGGGTATGCATATTCAGCAGCAGAGTAGCAAAGCGCAAGGGTAGATGTCTTCACTGTGTCTGGTTGCGATCCTCAGCTTGTGCCAGTCTGCTTTTGTATGATATTATTTCTAGCACCCACTTTTTGCTTGATTTTCATAAGATATAAAGCATGGAAAATTATGTTCTCAGGATATTGAAATCTGATCAGGGCAGCCCATTTCATACTTGTGTCCCAGTCTCAAGAACACAAGGGTTTGATCCCAAATTGCTGTTTTGCTCCATGTAGCTGGTTCTATAGGCTATATTTCAGAGGAAGGAACTGGCTAAAGCACCTCTGAGTATTCCTTTCCTAAGAAAACCTTATGAACTTAATGCAGTTGTCATAAGTTGATAGGTGTCTTGAAATCACAAAAAGCACGCAAGAAAAGAATCTATTTCCACTCAGTCCCCATATGTTTGCAGCAGGAGTGGGCAAAGTGCAATTCTTAGTCCCCTTTTTGGGGTCCCAAGCCTCTTGGGTAGATTTTTAAAATTATTTATCTCCTAGAAAGTGGCATTTTTACCCATTATTTTAGCCCTGTGGCCATTTTAAACATAGGAAAGGGTTTTGTAAAAAACAAAACAAAAATAATAATTTCTCTTGGATATAAAATTCCTTCAAATGTGACAAAAATGTCTTATTCTCTATGGGGCTTCAGGAAATTTGGGAGACAAATTGTGGGTGGTATTGAGTTCTCCAAAGTCTCTTGAGGATGAGTTAATACTGACTCTTAGCTTCTCATAGTTGTCCCCTCGTGATGTTAAGCCCCACACTCTATTTGTCGCTTAACTGGCCTAGCCACAAGGATCAAACTTTGGGGGCAGCGTGGGAGTCTGCCAATAGTTTGAATCCACAAAAAGAAAATCAAGATCCAGTCCATTGCATCCACCAACACCAGTATTGACTAGACAACTCCTGTCTTGTGTTTTTGAGGTGCCTATCCAAGTATGTCGACCATTTATTATGTTTATGTTGAGGTAGTTTTCAAAAACTTGTAACTGGCTTATCCATTGCCATAAATGGAAGTGCAATAAAACGTCAGCTGATCCTAAAAGATGAGATGCTTGCTTGGTAATGTGCGTCATGTAATGTTTCTTATAAAATATATTTTAAGTGGTGTATGCTGTCCTAGTAATTCATGTTGTTGCTCTATCTGGTCCATCTGGCACCCGCTTGCTGCTGTGTACTAAGTTGGAGTCTGTACTTATGTACATTGGACAATAAAAGTTAGCTTGCAGTTGAAGGTGAGTGTGGTTTAATATTAACTTTTGTCCAGTTTTTCTTTTCCTTTCTTCCAAAGTGGAGTGTGTCTCAATTTTCTCAAACATTTCAGTTGGAGAATGTTTCCCTCCTGCAGCCAGAAGGGCTCTTGTGTCTATAATCAACTACACTCCAGATACAAATTCAACCAGGAAAACTGGTGAGAACTATCCCATTCGGTTACTGCGAGTTTCCAGGCTGTATGGTCATGTTCCAGAAGAATCAATGTTCCACCTTGATTAGCATTGAATGGCCTTGCAGCTTCAAAGCCTGGCTGCTTCCTGCCCGAGGGAATCCTTTACTGGGAGGTATTAGCTGGACCTCATAGTTTCATGCCTGGAATTGTCCTGTTGTTCTTTATTTACTGTCCTGATTTTACAGTTTTTTAAATACTGGTAGCCAGATTTTGTTCATTTTCATGGTTTCTTCCTTTCTGTTGAAATTGTCCACATGCTTGTGGATTTCAATGGCTTCTCTGTGTAGTCTGACATGGTGCTTCTTAAAGTGGTCCAACATTTCTGTGTTCCCAAATAATATGCTGTGTCCAGGTTAGTTCATCAAATGCTGTGCTATGGGATTCCCTAGGCAGGAAGCAGCCAGGCTTTGAAGCTGCAAAGCTATTCAGTGCTAATCAAGGTGGCCAATTTTAGCATTCACACTTGTCTCAAACAGACAAGAGTTCTTTTTCCCACCCTGGACATTCCACAGATATATAAATCCCCACTTGCCTATTTTCCAACAGACCTCACAACCTCTGAGGATGCCTGCCATAGATGTGGGTGAAACATCAGGAAATACTTCTGGAACATAACCATACAGCCCGGGAAACTCACAGCAACCCAGTGATTCCGGCCATGAAAGTTTCAACAACACAACTATCCCATTCTTTTATTATTTGTTATTTTTCCATCATTTGGAAGTGTTTGTTGTACATCCACTTTCCACCAGGAGGAGCTAGGAGGAAAGCCTTTTCCGGTGTGCAGCCTAAGTATCGGTTTACTCTCGGTTGAGTTCTTGGGTTGCGTCCCAGTGAAACTGCAGCCTTGATAACTTTTTGACCTTTCTCAGCTCCTGGTGCATATTTGCCTTCTCAGTCATCAGTCCCTTGTTCAATCATCAGGGGTCAGGCTCTCCTGGGGCAGTTCACTTAAGAGAATGGGATTCCCTAAAGGCTGGAAGAGTCCCCAGCAGGCTTGCAAACACTCATTTGTGGAATGCATACAGAACACATTCAGTTTCCTTACTTCAAGCAGTGCTTTGTGCTGTCATTTTCTGAAGGTTGAAGTAAACCATGTTTGCAAAGCAAAACAAGTGGGACAGGAGTTTCCCAGCTTTGTGCAGAACAGCTTTGCCTGAAAGCAATCAAAACCAGACCCTACACACCATATTTCCTACACTAGGGATTGGAAATAAGTTCCAAGTTGCAATCCCAGCTTTTCTATTTTATCTTGGCATAGAGTTTTGTTTTGTTTTTGTTTTTTAAAAAAAACACTACAAATTTTAGATGTTTGCAATTTTAATTTCTAGAACTGACTCAGATTCTGAGATGTGTCATCCTTTCCAAACGACCTTTCCTAGCTCTGCTTGGGGTAACATTCCAAAGAAACTCAAAGGCTGTGAGATATGATTGTAAGATACAGATCCATCTTCATATCCCTGCTCAAGTAATAACCTTGAGCCTAAATCTTTATGTGTTTGTTTTCAAGTCACCTGTTGACTTATGGCGATACAAGGAAATTTAATAGAGTTTTCTTAGTCAATGAATACTCAGGTGCTTTGCCATTGCCAACTTCTGAATCTCATCTACAATAATAAAATTATACAAGAGAAGAAAAGGGACAGTGGTGCAGACACTATAAAATTAATGCGGTTTGGCATTGCTTTAACTGTCCAGGCTCAATGCTATGGAACTGGGATTTATAGTTTAGTGAGGCACCACTCTGGCAGAGAAGGCTAAAGGCTTTGTAAAAGTACAACTCCCACGATAACATACCATTGGGCCATGGCAGTTAAACTGATGTCAAACTGCATTAATTCTACAGTGTTGATGCACACAATTTTAGAGTCACTGATCTCCATTTTATTTCAGATATTATTTCTGTCGTCAGTTAAGTTTTGGAAGAATCTAAATGCTGGCAGCGGGCCGTCCACCTTAGACATGTGAGGACAGAATACAATAAAAGGCAGGCAATAAAGTTTCACATCCCTTTGTCCCCAATCACCACATGCACAAGAAAGGGAGTGCCCTCTACCTGCTTTGATATAATTTTTATTCTCCATGATTTTTATCCTCTGCCTGAAGAAGCCAGTGAATCTTTGAAAGCTTATCTAATGTATTTTGCACACTTTAGTTGTCCCACTGTTCTGTAGATCCTATTGTGTCTATTGTCATGAGCAGCCTCTGACTTGAATGGGCATTTAGCTTTACAAAGGACCAGTGGATATGAAAGCTGCTAGAACTGGTTTGTTGACTTTGAGAAAAAGTGTTTCTCCTTGGTACTGGGGGAAAATTAAATTCCTGGCAAATCTTCAGCTGGTGATCTTATGCTGTTTCAGGAGAGGTTATTTTCCAGTCTATGCCTTTCTTGCACTTTTTGGTCTCTGGACGAAGTGTGGTCTGCTTACTGCTACACTGCCGTTTGTTGTGCTCAAGTCGTTTCTGAGTCATGTTTCCCCTCAAAAGAACCAATAATAAGGTTTTTTCTACAAGGTTTATTTAGAGGTTTGCCATTGTCTTTCTCTGGGGTTGAGACTAAATGACTTACCCACACACTCCCAATGGGTTTCCGTGCTTAAGTCAAGATTCGAACCCTAGTCTCCCAAAATCCATGTGTTTGTGTGTGCCTTCAGATTACTTGTTGATTTATAGTGACCCCATAAATCTCATAGAGTTTTCTTAGGCAAGGAACTCTCAGAGGTCTTCTAGTTCCTCTGAAACAAAACCAACAGCACCTGCTATGCTTTGGCGGTCTCCCATCCAAGTATTCAACAGGTGTGACCCTGATTAGCATCAAGGATCAGATGCAATATGGTGCCTTTGGGGTATTTAAGCCCTTACTATCCTAGGACAACCACTAGCTCATACTAGCTTTACTACGTTGACCTTTGGCAGCTCATTGTTATGGGAATGTGAGCTGATCCTAATCAAATGATGATTATGCAATGAACTTCTGATCTTTGGAGAGGGGTGTGTATGCCTGCCAGCAAACTAATATAATACACTTATACAATATTATAGACCATATCGATCAACACATCTGCCTCCTCCTTTGGATTTACTAGGGTTGGCTACTTTGAAGCACTTCAAAATTTGTTAACCCATTAAGCCCAAGTGTAGCACAAACCAGCTAAAACCTCAGAGGTGCTACAGGTACTAATAAAGATGAGTATGTCCCCGAGCATGAACTGAGTATCTTTAACTGCTAAGTGAAATTTATGGATTTGGAAATAGGAAATTTAGGGTAAAGATCTGGAGCACAGCTGTAACTTGTACCTTACAAAAGTCCCCTATCTATCTACTATCTACTTGTATTTCATTCCAGTGTTTTCCACTTGTGATAACCCATAGTCAAGAGGTCATTGTTTTGCCTATTACCTATATAATGAGAAATCAAAGGTAGGTGGAGGGGTTTGGGATGTGTATAGAATGGATCTGGCTGAAAAGCCCTTTTGTTATTGTTGATTTAATGCAGGACCAGCTCTCTCTGTTTTTTAAAGGGATGGGTGTAGTCGGCTTTGAAATTGAACAGAAATAAAGCACAGGGCCTTTTGGATACAAAGAAAGGTTGCATTGTATGGAGCCGTGCTTTGTGTCCAGTTCTCACACACGCAGACAAGCCTATCCAAAGTTTGCCCAAAGGGAACTGTATTTCCTGCAACTGACTCTCTCTTTATTGTTTGTTACCAAAACAGAACACAAGATGTTCTTTTGTCATCAACTGAGAGTCCACCTACATGCTGGGAATATAGTCTCCTTTCAGTAAAAAGTGAACAGGAAATGTCTTTTTATAAAGCCAAGTCTGTTGCTTGGCTGTGATAAATTTCATCATCCCACTGCCTTCTTGTCTTAACATATGGCTGTTCTTATGTCAGCATTGCTGTTAATTTCCATCATGTCAGTTTATGGTGATCCTATGAACATCTTCCTCTTTTCCTACTGCCTTTCTCTTTACCTGGAATTGTCGTTTCTATTGAGGATGAATCTGCACTATAAAATAAATGCAGTTTGACACCATTTTTATTGCCATGGCTAAATGCTGTGTGATCCTGGGATTTGTGGTTTGGTGAGACACTCTTCTGCCAAGAAGGCTAAAAGCCTTGTAAAACTACAGTTGACATGATTTCATAGCATTGAGCCATGGCATTAAAGTGGGTCAAACTGTATTCTACAGTGTAGATGCACCGAGTCATCTCATCTCATTGTATGCCCAAAGTGCAATAGCCTCAGTTTAGTCAATTTGTTTTCCAAGAAGTCTTTGAGTTTGATTTTATCTTGGACCCTTGATATGTCTTTTGGCCAGTCCCACAAGGCATTCCAGCACTCTGTTTCAAATGAACTCTTCCTATCCGCTTTCTTCACTGCCCAGTTTTCACAACCATATGCAGTAGGCCTTCCATTTTTGAAGGAGTTAGGCGTGCAAGACCTCAACAAAAGTAGAAAAACTGTGAATTTAAAATGCGATGTTGTTTTAATTAGCAATAACACATCTCTAAGAATTTCAGCGCTGAGCTGCTGAACTTGCCGACCAAGAGGTCGCAGGTTCAAATCTGGGGAGCGGAGTGAGCGGCTGCTGTCAGCCCCAGCTTCTGCCAACCTAGCAGTTCGAAAACATGAAAATGTGAGTAGATCAATAGGTACCGCTACCTATCAATAGATAACGGCGCTCCATGCAGTCATGCCAGCCACATGACCTTGGAGATGTCTACGGACAACGCCGGCTCTTCGGCTTAGAAATGGAGATGAGCACCAGCCCTCAGAGTTAGACACAACTGGACTTAATGTCAGGGGAAAACCTCTACCTTTTTACTAGGAATTTCTATGTCCTCCAAGATAACTATATCAAACCTCTGGCCAAATCACATGGTCCTATATGATTCGACCATGGCAGATAGAGTGTCAACATGGTGCTATAATTGTGTAGAGTGAATGGGCCCTGGGTATTGTTAAATTGGAAGCCCCAATAGACCTAGTCAGTGGATCTAGTGGTGAAAAATGTTGGGAGTTGTAGTCCAACTGCATTTGGAAAGGCATATTATTTCCACCTCTGCTGTAAATGCTCTCAGATTATGAAAGAACTATAGAGCGGGGAGGGAGGGAATAAGGGAGTTTCTAACCACAATATATTTATTGTCTGATCCCTTCCGCCCCACTCTTTCTATATGCACAGTTATAAAGGTTTTACATTTGAACACAGCAGGGCTGAGCCAAGGTATTTTGGTATTAGATACTACTGTCACTACTGTACTAAATATAGAATCAGTGTGGTGGTTAGACTGAGATTTGGGAGATTCAGATGTTAATCCCCACTGAGTCATGAAATTTAGTGGGTAACCTTGGGCAAGTCACTTTCTCACTCTAACCTACTTCTCAGGGTTGTTGTTAGTGAAAAGTGGGGAGAAAATCGGAGTTTGAAGGCGGAAGGTGGAGGTTCTAAATATAACAAGCAAAGCAAGTAAACCTCTAAACATATCCCACCCTACATAGACATGGAACATAATCCACCAGGAAGTTTATCTCTCTTTGTGTGTATACACATCCAAACAGATATACATATATACATTTTACTAAAATTCACTATACAAGAGGAATGGGCTGCCTCTCCTGACCCATGAGAACCTCATCCTAGATTCCCCTATTCATTGGAAGATGTCTGAAAAATCAAAAGACTGACTAGCCACAAGCATTTGCCTTTGAAATGCTAGCTTCTAATAGCTCTGGTCTATGATCAAGGGAGAACACTCTGCACATGATCAAGAGAGGGTTCACTTAGCGGAAATATGATGTAAAAACAACTTCTGGATAAGTATCCTAGCAAGCCTTGGTAGATAAAGACAGATAGACAGTTTTTTAAAAATTGCTGGGGCAGAAAGACCTACTCTGTAGCCTTGGCACTTCTTTTCGTTCCTACCCAGACATATTTATTTGAGCTTATTCATTGCTGGAGAGGCATTCTGTGAATGCTCAGACACCCTGATACTTAGTGTGTTCAAGAACGAAGGCTTCACATTCCAAACAAAGTACAGGTCAAATACACCAAACCAAAACACCACAAAATTGTTAACTGACACCTTTGCATCCTGATAGTTCAGTGTTTGCAAACTTGGTTTCATGACTAAAATTATTTAAAAATATATTGTTTATCAAATTTCCTGCATGCTATGAGTATGAGATATATATGAAACACAAATTAATTTCATGTGTAACTAGCGTCCTATCTCCAAGATGTCTCATTTTGTATCAGCAAATATTCCTAAATCCTAAATCCAAAGCACTTCTGATCCTAAGCATCTCAGATGAGGTCTGGGTAAATAGTTGGTAGTTAAAGTTTATTACTCTGACTTGAATTACACTTTTTGTCCATACAGTAAGAGCACTTTAATATATATATATAGTCAAAGTCACAACTGGGAGGGGTATGGAGGAAGTCTTAATTTAAAATATACACAGAAAGAAATGTATCTGTACTGTATTGTTGTTGACAGACAGAAATGTAATTATGTTTCATCTATACCACCTAATCTATATACATCTCATCAGAATGGTTGGGTTATCAATAGACCTTTGTTGCAAGTATTGGAAGTACAATGAATTGGAGATCTTTCTCTGTTGTATGTGCCATTTAAGAGAAAACCAGATGTTTTAGTGGGAGAACTTTGCTAAGATCTGCTTCTCACATAATTTTCTTCCTCAAAATGGATCTATAGCAAATTCCAATTTGGATAAGGCTATGACACAGCAGCAGGGGAGCCAATCCCCTTTCCTCGGCACCATAACCCCAATCATACATGCCTCTATATTGTTTCTGTAAGTTTTTCTCTCTCTGGCCTGAAGGCATTGGATTGCATCCCTTCTACAGGGATCAGAATTATACATCCCTTCCCTCTGTGACTTTGATCTAATTTGAGACACCCCACACCTAGTTGCAGAAAAAATTTACACTGGATGAACCAGCCTTGGGACTTCCAGTATACAGTAATGATTCTTTTTAATGTTTTGCAGCAGGCAGGAGAAAGCCCAGCAACCTTGCTAAACTGGGGAAGGGTGGGGACAAACCTATCAATCAGGCTGTTCATTTTTTTCTGTCTCAAATCTAGAAAGGGCTGTGGAGCGAGGCTTATACATATTCTTAGATTTCAACTCCCATCATCCTTGATCATCAGTCATGCATTATTGAGCCTCTGGTGGCGCAGTGGGTTAAACCCTTGTGCTGGCAGTTCTGCTGACCCAAAGGTAGGAAGTTTGAATCTGGGGAGCAGGGTGAGCTCCTGTCTGTCAGCTCTAGCTCCCTGTGCGGGGACATGAGAGAAACCTCCCACTGGATGGTAAAACATCAAACATCCAGGAGTCCCCTGGGCAACGTCCTTGCAGTTGGCCAATTCTCTCACACCAGAAGTGACATGCGGTTTCTCACACATTCATTCTGGTGTAGCAGAATTTATCAACATCAGGAAAGCCGCAGGTTTTTGGCCCTTGTTGGGCAAGAGTCAGTTGTGACCATGAAGAGAGCTTAGGAAAGGAGGGGATGTTGGAGCACAATTCCCAGAATCTCAAATCCAGCAAGGGAGTTGGCAGTGTAATCCAAAATATTTTTTCTAAGATCTAGTCAGGATGGCAGTAAACCCTTAAGACTGCAATAATTCATCTGGTGAGGTGAGCAATCATATCCATAGACACACATATTCATATGCACACATACATTGTTATGCGACTTTAAGTTGTTTCTGACTCATGATGACCCTAAGAAGCGTCCATCACAGGGTTTTTGTGGAAATATTTGTTGAGAAGAGGTTTGTCATTGCCTTTACCTTCCTCTGAGAGTGTGACTTGCCCAAGGTCACCCAATGAGTAGCCATGGTCAAGTGCGGATTCAAACCCAGGTCACCAGAGTTCTGGCCCAACCCTCAAAGCATTACACCACACTGGCTATTTATGTTTTGTTTTTGTTTTTTCCTTCCTTTTGGTAACTGGACCATATGGAACAACAGTTGGGACATTAGAAATGTAAATAGCTACAAGGCTTAGGAAAACAGGAGTGCAAAGTACAGCAAAACTGCAGCTTTTTTACAAGCACATGGTTGAGTTATTAATACAATTCTTTGCAGTGAAAGTTCACTTGGCTTGCCAGGCTGAGTTGGCTGGAATTGGCTTGGAGGTGACTGAACTGAATGTGAGAAAAGGACAACCTTGAATTCAGTGTGTGAAACAAACAGCAGCTTTATCAGATCTTTCCTACATTTTAACAGATGAGAGTCAGGACTAATACAAAAGTTTGCCACAAGTTTGGGTGAAGCTTTAGGCATGCACCTCAGGACAGAGTTGAAAATCCTTCTGCTCATATATTTCAATAGGATTTAACCAGAAATGCAGACTCAAAATATCCTCTAGTCCAGGCTTGGAGAATGCATGACCTTCCAGACGCTTTTGAAGTGCAACTCCCATTAGTCCTGGCCAATAGAGTCATTGGTGATACTTAATGGGAGTTGTAGTCCAGAAGATGGCTATATATCCCCAGTCTCACTTTAGTCTAGCTCTCCTTAGAAGGGACATAGAAGGGACATCTACCTGCCACCAAAACTCCTGTCCTTGTCCAAAAAATTAATCCTATCCTCTGTGTCACAAAAATATGCAGTATTAAGAATAAGAGGTCCCTGAAGATTCAAAACTAGTGAGCCCTGGCACATGGCAGAGAAAATCCTTCCTCCTTGAGGTTTAATGTTCAATTTGCGCTAGAGACAAACAATTTCTCATCTCTGAAGTACAGCAATTTTGGCTAGCATGAACAAATCCCACCCTAAGGGAAAGCATCGGGGTTGTTACTTATGAGTCAACCCCACCAATAGGCAGATTATGGATGTCATGAAAGGGTATCAAATTGTTGCCTATCTGTATTGCTTATTATCATATTGTATTTTTATTGCCAGGATTGGGGAGAAGTACTTGTACTTCTCCCCAATACTTGAGTACTTCATCCTCATGTGCCAAAATGACTTGCTCTGGAAACTATGGACCTTGAATTGGGCAGTGGGGATGTCATTTAGTGCTCCACCTCAAATGGCAAAATATCTCGGTCCTGATTCTACTGCCCTGTTCCAAGCAACACCCTGATTCCCTTTATGAAAGCCTTTGAGGGGGCCAAGGAAGGCAAGAGGCATATAATTTCCCAAATGAAGGGAACAAAAGAACCAGTTTTGTAGTCAAACTTGGTTGTAATCATAATAAACGGAGTTATACGGGGCGCATTATACAGATGTTATGGATTGCTTTGTAGCTAGTTACACAATATGTAGTCCATATACACCCCTGTTAATCTCTGAATCTAATCATCCATGACCTCCAACATTTAGCAGATGAAAACCAAGACACTTGTTGTCGAGCAGATCAGAGTATGGTCAAAATAGCAAATATTATAAATGAGGAAGAATACACAAGCTAGGAAAGGCTGCGTAATTTTTTCAGAGCTTATAGGGAAATGTTAGATTCCACCTGCTCCTCTCATCCTGATGAATTAGTTGAGTGGAAATTGTTTTGTTTTTCACTTTGGACTCAGTTTGTAGCAATTGAAATAAGCTGCGGGCAAAGGGGAGAAATGTGAGCAGGAGGAGGCAAAAATGAGCATTTTTAAATAATCTGAAAAAGTGTGGTGAAAGAGGATTAATTGACACCATTTGTGCCAAATAGGGACAGGCAGAGGCTATGGGTTTGGTTGGCTTTGGAACTATGGAACTTGATTTGACTTGGGGTGCAGGGAAGGGAGATCATTTCACTCACTGCTCTGCTTCAGGTGGCAAATAGTCTCAGTCCAGCTTTCTGTTGCACTAATAGCCTACCTTTATTAAAATATTTTATAGGAGAGGTAGGACAAAGGTGGCTCAATGGCACACCACCTTCTCCCTCTTGGTGCCACTTCCCAGCATTTGCGACCCAAGATGAGTGACCTTGTCTGGTCTGGCAGGGTTAATATGAAGCAGTTCTGCAAATGTCCTCTCACGCATTCCGCTTTTCATTTTTCCACTGCTAACTATGCAGCAGGTTTGCATTTCATGTAAATATTCTTTTTATTCCTTAAATTAAAAAAAGTAAAGAACAATAACAATAATAAAGTTCATTTCCCTCTGAACCTCCACTCTTCATGTGAAAATCGGGACCTAATCCTGGAGCCCCAGACAGGCCTCTCGTTAACTTCATTTGCAAATGTAATGGAATTGATTCACAGTCGGCTTCTCAGGGTCAGAGAAGCGTCTCCAAATAACCACCAAGGGTAATGAATGGGCACCTCCTTCATTCGCCCATCATTTCTCATCCCGGTCATTGCCAGCAAAAAAGTTGGGGTTTTCCGACAACGTGGCCCTGACTTTCTTCTTTTCCTTGAAGCGCCCGGAATTGGAGACCTTGACGTGTTTGCCTTTGGTGCTTTTGTCCACAATCTTCTCCAGCCGGGCATTGAATTCCTGCTGACTGTTTGCGTCGCTGCCACCATCTGCTCGCATCCCTTCTTGTTGGTTTTCATTATTAGCAACAGGATAGATGTCAGGGCTTTCATACAGCACCTTGGGAGTGGATTTCTTCTTCCGGAGAAAAGTCAACTTCCACCAGCTATAATTGTTTTCTGCCATGGTGAACAGAGAAGGACTTGTCAGCCCTGGAGAGAAGGAAGACCAAATCTGTTATTGCTAGCATCTTATGAATTGGATTCACTCTTTCCTCTTCATCTAGTGGGTCTAGATTCTGAATTTCATGCTTACCATTCCCAAACCCAATTTCATACTTTCCAACATGTCACAGAGGAAAACTAACATACATGTGGCCAAGTAAGAATATGTGGTCACGCTAGTGAGTTATTACTGAGAAACTGTACACAAGTCAGCTGAACAACCTTACAATTTTGGTGCATGAAAACTTGAAATTCATCAGTCAGAACAGGCAACTGCCCAAGATTATGGGGCTACACATTCACACAATTATTGTTGAAAGTAGTCCTTCAAGTAGATCTTAGATGACTACTTTCAATACCCATAGCACAACTTCACTTCTATTGTAGCTGGTGAAGGGGAAACACATTAAAATTGTCCACATGACAGTTTTAATTTTACAAAACAATAACATGAAGCCCAATATTCCCAACCCCAATACAAATATTTTGTTTTGGAAAGTACATATTGACATTCCTACTGACAGGAGAGTGTGTCCCTAAACCCTATTTCTGGATTAAGAAGCAGTGAAGCAATGGGTTAAACCCTTGTGCCAGCTGAACTGCTGCCTTGACGGTTGGGTTGCTGACCTGAAGGTTGGCAGTTCGAATCTGCGAGACAAGACAGGATGAGCTCCCGTCTGTCAGTTCTAGCTTGCAGGGACTTGAGAGGTCTCCCAGCAGGATAGTAACACATCCAGGCATCCCCTGGGCAATGTCTCGGTAGAAGGACAATTCTCTCTCACAAGAAACGACTTTCAGTGTGTTCTCAAGTCGCTTCTGACATGATTTTAAAAATCTAGATTGACTGGCAGTATAACTGTGCCAGTACCAGAGTTGACTATGAGTCCAGAGCAAAGAAATTGTGATTCTTTTTTTCTCTTCCAGATAGCTGAGAGATTCTGGGAATTGTAGTTTCAAATAACCAAACCCACAGACTTTTCGATGCTCTTTGTGATAGGCCGCAATACTTGACCTTGCCACAGGAGTGAGGTAAGTCTTATCTCAGAAATCACCGTGAGGTTTCTTGGTCCAAAGCCAACTTCTGACTTGGGTTGAAGCGGCTTCTATCAGAGCCTCAGAAGGTATTTGCTCAAGGCGTCGTCATGCTCTTACTTTTAATCTGTTTGTAAGCAAACAGAGAAGCATGTCTATAAGAGGAAGTGTATGCATGTGTTTCTGTGTGTGCATGCATGCACCTCTTGCCAATGCCAAGGCACCAACTATGGAAGTAGTTAAGAAATTATTCAAGATGGACAACCTTCAAGATAACACATCCTGCTTTATTGTCTTCCTGGAGGTACCCTCTGTTTTAAACACTAGCCAGCCAAAGCTATTGTCTTCCTGGAGGTACCCTCTGTTTTAAACACTAGCCAGCCAAAGCCCTCTTTAAGGAGAAATAAAATCAAAAGGAGGGAGTGCAGGTAACTGAAGCTGCCCATCCACAGGAAGCACCTGGATAACAGATAAATCAGGTGCATACACAGTAAAGTTAATGTAGTTTGACACCAGTTTAACAGCCATGGCTCAATGCTATGGAATCATGGGAGTTAAAGTTTAGTGATGCACTAGCATGCTTTGGTAGAGCTTGTAAAACTATAACTTCCATGATTCCATTGCACTGAACCATGGCAGATAAAGTGGTATCAAATTGCATTAATGCTACAGTGTAGATGCACCCCTAATCAACCTTCCTTGCTACAGAGAGGTAATTTTTTTCTTTACAATTTTACATGGTAGGAATTAATTCTATGTATATGGTAGCATATCCCAATATTGTGCAAATCTCAGCACTCTTTCTTCCTCTTTTTCGGGTAATGTGTAAGTAAGTGGCTACGTCAAAGGATTATTACCCTTTCGTATTTTAATAGACTGCTTAGAAATACTATTGTAGTTCACATTATGTCCACTACGTAGGACAAGCCACTTTTAGGTCTGTGTTACATTTAAGATGATGTAACATATGGGGCATCCAGGGAAATATGAGTTTAGGATCTTTCTAGTCTCCTTAATTTATGTTCCCTACTGTGAGACCAGTAGTTTTTAACCTTGTCCAAGTTAAACTTAACCTGAAAAGGCTCACATCAAAAATAGGAAGTGGCAGTAGCTCTGTGAGAATTTATTCTGAAAACTGTCCAAAATTGGTAAAAACAATCCCAATTCCTGATTGTCCTACTTCTCCAGCTATTTTAAAATATCTCGGTTTCTATTACCTCCTCAAATCCCCACTTTGTTCTCAGCTTTCTTCAATTGCTTTAAACTGAGTTTAAGATGCTAAAGTAGTCTGCAGTTGATGATGATGCTTTTCTAAGTGCCAAAAGTTGTTGTTGACCCAACACAGGACATGTCTCAAAGCAAGAACTAAACTTTCCTGGACCTGAAACAAGTCTAGGTACAAAATTGTGGCAAATGTCCATCGCCAAGGTGGTGACCTTGCCTAAGGGTGCATGTGGCTTTTAAAAGTCAACAGCATTCTAAATTTTGGGGTGGGGTGTCAGGGAGGAGTAGGTGCAACTCTGACGTCTGGAGGAGGCACTATATGGTCACTGGATGTTCTTCATGCTTGCTTTATGCTTAAAGTATTGGATCAGGACAGTGGTTTTCAAGGTTTTAGTGTCTAAGACTCCTTTTCTACACTGAGTAGCTTGACTGACAAAGATTAGTGTGCCCTACGTCAAACTCTAATGGAACTGCAAAATATTTGAGGATCTATTCTAGGGGATAAAATAATCCAAATAACAGATTAATAATGCCCATCATTTGGAAGAATGGAGCCCCTGGTGGTACTATGGGTTAAACCCTTGTGCTGGCAGGACTGCTGACCAAAAGGTTGGCAGTTCGAATCTGGGGAGAGGGGTGAGTTCCTATCTGTCAGCTCCAGCTTCCCATGAGAGAAGTCTCCCACATTATGGTAAAACATCCGGGCGTCCCCTGGGCAACATCCTTGCAGACGGCCAATTCTCTCATACCAGAAGTGACTTGCAGTTTCTCAAGTCGCTTCTGACATGAAAAAAATGGAAGAATCCAAATAATGGGCATAGAGTCCAAAAAAATCAGGACTCAGGAGCCTTTTCACGTTATACAATTATCACATTCTGATTCCACTTTAAGTGCCATGGTGACCACCTAAAGCAGTGGTTTTCAACCTGTGGGTCCCCAGATGTTTTGGCCTTCAACTCCCAGAAATTCTAACAGCTGGTAAACTGGCTGGGACACATGCAGACCTTGATGTCTACAGTTTAAGAAGGAGTTCTCTAACACATAGCTTTAGTGCTTTCCCAAACTATAAGCGTCAGGAGTCGAGAGGACACAGAGGTAGGTGGCAGTTAAAGTGGGATAATAATGGTATAGTTGTGAAATAGTGTGAAAGGGTCCCTTATAAGGCTCTACTCCCCATTATTGCTCCACAACCAAGAGGAAATGCAACACAGAAGGGCAGCTGTCTTTGGGGTAAACTCATCCACCAATAGTGATCTAGGTTTTCAAAAAATCACTGAATTTTCCCTGAAAAGTATTAGGATTGGTTTCCCAATCATTTCATAGAATTCTCCTTCCTCAAAAGTATGTACTGTCTGTTTGTAGGAACAAATAGCAAGCTGTACGAAAACAAGCAATTAAGGAAAGTTGGGGAAATTTCTTTTTCAGATGAGAAAAGGTTCAAAGGGCATCTTTCAGGGATACTGCAGGTGTTTACAAACTGGATATCCTGTCTCTAGACAGAAGCTACTAGGATCTCCCTCCCCATGGTAACCCTTCCTGGAGGGATGAGGATGACAGTGGCCACACCACAAAAGAGGATGCAGGTTTCCAAAGAATTTGCATGTGCTACTTTATATGTATGCATGCAAATTTAGAAATGGTTACAATGATTTAAATAGAAAATCAATACCTCTCCCTATAGTAACCAGATTGACTTTATGGTTGCTTCCTGGGTGTGCTTATTTGGATGTTCACACTGAACAGACAACTTGAAGACCAAACCCTTCCTCCTCCTTATTTAGAAATATTGTCTTCTAAAAACTATAATTCTCAGAATCCTCGATATACGAAACTCGCTTCCCTTGCTGGTTGGAGGATTGTGGAAGGTATAGTCACCAAAAGTAACTCTTCTAAGCTATCTCTACGAGTGAAACACTTGAATTAATTGGCAAATCATTCCGACAAAGACAAGAGTGGTCAGCCAGACATCAATCTCCTTCCCAGCTCTCTACTAATAGAGATTTCCCTCTTTGCCTAGCTACACTATAGGTATCAATGTGACCCTGAGATGGCTGGAATGAGTTTATCTATCTCAGCTCCCTTATTCCCCTAGGTGGGATGGAATTCACATTTTTAGTAATCTTCCATTAATTCGTCAGCTAGATACTCCAGTCTTTCTTTCCCCAACTCCCATTGGCTCTAACCAGTGATGGATGGGAATGATGAGAGTGATGATCTACCATATCTGGAGGTATCTGTTTGGGCATGCTGCTATAGTCCCTTCATGGAAACACCACATCTAATGTTCCTAAGTTAGAGACTATGATGATTATATCATTTTCAAACGGGGTAAACTGTTCAGTATAGACAAGGGGTGAATCATATAGCAACTCATCAGATAATGTTCAATTGCAGCTGTCGGTATTCTTCAGACTTATTCGGAGGAGATTTGCCATTGCCTTCCTCAAAGGCTGAGAAAGAGTGACTTGCCCAAGGTCATCCAGGAGGTTTGAACCCTGGTCTCTTGACGGTCTAGTCCAGCACTCAAAACACCAGTTCTCTAACCCAACATTTATATATTGCAAATATCCCACAATTCTTTTAAGAAGATCAGAGCAGCATATTGGAGCCTCCTAAGCAAAAATGGTTTGGGAAAGTTGTTTATTTGGACTACAGTTCCCGGAATTGCTTCTTGGCAGTGGGTTGGACTGGATGGCCTACGAGATCTCTTCCAGCTCTGTGATTCTATGAATTTCCCAGCCAGTATGACCAATATGTTCAAGGATGGGTTGTCCAGAAAAGTAAATTTTTCAGCTTTGCGGAACTTTCTGCCATTCTAAAAGGGGATTATGGCAATCAAGTAATCATCATAGACATGGAGAAAATGGCATTTTTCTCTGTTCAAAAGATCGCATTGTGAACAGTTGGGGAACAGTTGCCACAAAAGTATCCTAGTAAGGAAAAGATATCTGTATTCTGTACAATAAATGACCAGCAGCTATACTTTTAATATGTGGACCAGGCAAAACTGGCAACTTTAAATGCATATTGTAGGAATTGTTCCTGAAGAGCCTTACCACCGTGATTTTATTTAGAGCATTTTAAGTGTACGTGATG
The DNA here is from genome assembly GCF_035594765.1 of Anolis carolinensis. Taxonomy (NCBI): domain Eukaryota; kingdom Metazoa; phylum Chordata; class Lepidosauria; order Squamata; family Anolidae; genus Anolis; species Anolis carolinensis. Next base: position 27,530,660 of record NC_085846.1, on the reverse strand, counting down.
CATAAAGCATGGACACATGGGATAAACCTGTGGATTCAAATAGCTCTACTTCACGCATATGAGGAACTCAGGATTAGAAAGATATACAGTAGAGTCTCACTTATCCAACATAAACGGGCCGGCAGAATGTTGGATAAGCGCATATGTTGGATAATAAGGAGGCATTAAGGAAAAGCCTATTAAACATCAAATAAGGTTATGATTTTACAAATGAAGCACCAAAACATCATGTTAGACAACAAATTTGGCAGAAAAAGTAGTTCAATATGCAGTAATGCTATGTAGTAATTACTGTATTTATGAATTTAGCACCAAAATATCATGATATATTGAAAACATTGACTACAAAAATGTGTTGGATAATCCAGAATGTTGGATAAGCGAGTGTTGGATAAGTGAGACTCTATTGTACCTTCATTAATCTGATTCTACAGTACAGGAAAAACACTATTAACAATTTAGTTGCTTCTCACACATTCTCATTTTCCATCCTGTCTCAAACATATCTTGCCGGCTGTCCTTACCTGAATCCTCACAGCAAGGCAGTAAATCAGATTATGCTGAGAAGATACATCCTGTCCAAACCAACATAGTGCCATTCCAAATCCAGAAAAAATGAGAAACAGTCTCTTCCAGACTTTGGATTAGTACATTTTTTGTACTAGCATTCCTAACCAGCTTAAATATTAGACCAGGTAGCTCAACACCTGAGGGGTGGTAATCCACCAAGCCACTTTCTGAAGCTCTGATCTTACACAGCTCGATACTTAACTCTGCCCACTCCAATACATTGGTTTCAGGCTTTCCATCTGTTGGACTGATCAATAAAACATTTGCCGTGGTGGTACTGAGGCACAAGACTCCAGGCAGTGGTTCAAGTTTCCCTCCTGACACCCCTTCCCGGTTGCCGCAAGAGTGCTTTTACCAACATACCTGTTCCCTGGGGCTTCTAAACTTTGTTCCACCACCGGATTGTATGTTCAGCCGTTGTGGGCAAAGACCAACATGAAGAACAGGTGGGATGGAAACCGGACGATGGGGTAGATCTCTGTGGCAAAATGAGCAGGTTCCTCTCCTGTAACCGGTAGCAAAGCGGTTTTCACATCACAGGTGTGTCGAGGTGCCACATACCTGTTCCTGCTGCACCTTTCTCTCTGTGTGTCTCCCTCCCTCCCTCTCTCTCTCTCTTTCTTTCTCTCTGTATGTCAAGGTTAACTGGAGACGGGGCCACTCCTGTCTAAAGTAAACAGGAGCAAATAGAGGCCGAGCTGAGAGAGATCTGAATATTCATGACAAAAGAAAACTAAGCATTTTCCTGCGGAGAGGTGCTCCAGTTCAACCCCATCAAAGAGGAGAAGAGGGGAGCATCTGAGGGTGTAGATTTGAAGCAGGTGAAATTCCAGGAAAGCAAAAAGTTGCAGAGAAAAAGCCCAGGCAACCCCAGCACATGACTCCTAGGTTACTGTAGGTATTTGTTTGTTGTGGCAAGACCTTTCCGAGATACACCCTACTTCCTCAGGTGTTTTGTGCTGACTCAGAAAGCCATAGGCAACATATATTATGCATTTGCACACACATTCATGCGGTATGCTGGAATGCTGACCAGGTTAACCAAGTTAAAATGTAAAAGACTAGAATGACAAAGATTGCATCCTGATAAATAGGGTGTAAAACATCTTACGTGTTGCCTAAGGCATGAAGGTGTAAAGGCCAAATAAAGATAATGACATTTTGCAGTGAGAGAAAACTATCATGACAAAATATAGTCCACATTCACTTGGGTTAGGGCATAGGACCACTATGTAAGTTAAAAAAAAAACACACAAATTAAGAAATTGCTAATTTTTTTATTCACAAAAACACCTCTTTAGGAAATTCTCGGTCTTCCGGCATAACTCTACAGTCAATCTCTATTGCAAGCTGGCCATAGAATCGCAATGGAAGACCCAGAGGTTCCTAGGGAAGTTTCCTCTTTAGAAATTTCTAGCGTAACTGGAAGAAGTTGACCATGGAGTCACACTGGAAGACCTAGAAATTGCTAGAGAGAACAATTCAAATCAAATCATCAAATCCACAAAAGTCAAAACTGCAAATGTGGAGGGCTTTCTATATTCATGGCACAGCATCTGATTTACAAGGACCAATTCACCTGTGCCGGTGTTGCAATGAGGTAAAACCCTTGTGCCGGCAGGACTGCTAACTTGAAGGTTGGGTTGCTGACCTGAAGGTTGCCAGTTCGAATCCGAGGAGAGCGCGGATGAGCTCCCTCTGTCAGCTCCAGCTCCCCATGTGGGGACATGAGAGAAGCATCCCACAAGGATGGTAAAAAACATCAAACATCTAGGCATCCCCTGGGCAATGTCCTTGCAGACGGCCAATTCTCTCACACCAGAAGCGACTTGCAGTTTCTCAAGTTGCTCCTGATACGAAAAAAAAAAAAGCTGTGTTTGTTCATCACTTGACATGTTGTCATTTGATTTTTGGCAGACAAAAATGTAAGATGCCCCTATTTCTCCTGTTCATTGGTAGTATTTTGCCTGACAAAGGAATTTGGACTTCTTGTAACCAGGTCCAAATCTTTCCTATTGGTTGGCCTAATAAAGCTATCGGTCAAAAATGATTTTAGGAGATTTCCTATGTCTACTAATGCCTTTTATTTATCCATCCGAGATTACTTTGAACACTGTGAAGATTTGGTCTGGAATGTATGTAACCTGTACACCTTTATAGGTATATATTCATCCCTTGAGGTTGTAGTCACCAGGGGATGATTGGCACACACAAACCAACCCTTAGCAAATTTCAGCTTAGGGACTGCATGCTCTAGTTGCCAGTTATTAACCATTTCCTTTATCCCCACCCAACTTTTCCGATAGAGCTTGATGGGCTGCGTGTATGATATTTTTTAACCCTCATTAACAAGCCTTAAGGTAGAAACACCAGCAACCATCCTTGTGACATTTTAAAAACTAACAAGTTTTATATGACATGCTTTTTTGTGGATTTCAGCTCACTTCCCAAGATCATATCAGCTAGACAAGGAAAAAAATGACAATTGGCTAAAGAGGTAATGATAGGCATATTTACAAGGAAGTAAACCTCACGAACTATATTTGTTGTTGTCATGTATCTTCCAAGTCATTTCTGATTTATGGCAAACCTAAGGCAAACCTATTATAGGGTTTCCTTAGCAGGGTTTCCTCAAATGTTTTTTTCCCCCATTGCCTTCTTTTGAGGCTGAGAGCATGTGATTTGCCTAAGATCATCTAATGGTGCAATGCCTGAAACCCTTGTGCCAGCTGGACTGCTGACCTAAAGGTTGGGTTGCTGACCTGAAGGTTGCCGGTTTGAATCCGCGAGATGGGGAGAGCTCCCATCTGTCAGCTCTAGCTTGCGGAAACATGAGAGAAGCATCCCACCGGGATGGTAACATATCCGGGCATCTCCTGGGCAACGTCTTTGTAGACAGCCAATTCTCTCACACCAGAAGTGACTTTCAGTATGTTCTCAAATCGCTTCTGACACAGTATAAAAAATCCATTGCCCTTCTATAGTCAAGCAGGGATTTGAATCCTGGTCTTCATTCAGGGTTGTTATCCAGTGGTAAAACTGCTATATCATGCTGGCTTTCCATATTTTTATTTTTTAAATCGTGTCAGAAGCAACTTGAGAACATACTGCAAGTCGCTTCTGGTGTGAGAGAATTGGCCATCTACAGAGATGTTGCCCAGGGGATGCCTGGATGTGTTACCATCCTGCTGGGAGGCTTCTCTCATGTCCCTGCAAGCTAGAGCTGACAGACGGGAGCTCATCCCATCTTGCGGATTTGAACTGGCAAGGCTCTCCAGACGTAAATAGGTTTCAAGACTATCATACTAAACTTACTTTTAAAGAAACATGCTTTGGATTATGCAGCAGAACCAGTTTAAGAAAAACTTTTCAGGAATTGAATGTGAGCTTCCTTAATCAGTCCATCACTTTTCATAGTCTTCTGAATCTAAGGACTGGTTTACGTGTGAATAATCCTCTAACTCTCAGTATGTTATAGTGACTCCCTTCTGAATCTGTGTCCGGCCCCCATTAAAAGTGTCATTATATTGTATGATATCAAGGATAATAAAATCTTTGTTCTTTGAGTGTGTCCTTGGACAAGCAATTCACACAGATGACCTCAGTGCTAATGAAATTGACCACAAAGATGTACGTGTGAACTTGTCCTGAGAATAGTGACTTTAAAAACAGAATGTCCCAGGAGATGGAACACCTCTGCCAGTGGCATTTCCCCCATTTTAATGCCACATTTGTGCCCATTAATTTTATTAACGAGAGACCAACTTGCTTTGCCTGTATAAAAAGCTTCAGGGCATTGTGGCAGGTGACAGCACCCATTAACAGAGCTTTCAAAAGTGACTTTTTGGACTACCTTACACAGAATCAATGAGCCAATATTGTCATCAGGGAAAGTTAAGGTGCTGTGATCCAAAATGCACCCCATTACGAGAAAGGAAAGCCCAGCTTTGTTCTGCTTCTCACTGAACTCAGGCTGGATCTACACTGCCTTATATCAGAAGATCTGATCCCAGACTATCTGTTTATCCCAGATTATCTGGCAGTGTAGACTCGTATAATCCAGTTCAAGCATATGGTGTTGTCGAAGGCTTTCATGGCGGGAATTACTGGGTTGCTGTGAGTTTTCCGAGCTGCATGGCCATGTTCCAGAAGCATTATCTCCTGATGTTTCACCCACATCTATGTCAGGCATCCTCAGAGGTTGTGAGGTCTGTTGGGAACTAGGCAAATAAGGTTTATATATCTCAGACTACACAGAGAAGCCATTGAAATCCACAAGCATGTGGACAATTTTTGGGATGTAGGACAATGTAGATCCAGCCACAGCCTGAGCGAGCCCTTTCCTTAATCATCCATGGACTTTCTAAAAGAGGGAAAGGAGGGATGCTTGCAGGCTCCTCCTATGATTAAAGTAAAAGGTAAAGGTTTCCCCTGACGTTAAGTCCAGTCATGTCCGACTCTGGGGGTTGGTGCTCATCTCCATTTATAAGACGAAGAGCCAGCGTTGTCCGTAGACTCCTCCAAGGTCATGTGGCTGGCATGACTGCATGGAGCGCCATTACCTTCCCACCAGAGCTATACCTATTGATCTACTCACATTGGCATGTTTTCGAACTGCTAGGTTGGCAGGAGCTGGAGCTAACAGTGGGCGCTCACTCCGCTCCCTTGATTCGAACCTGAGACCTTTTGATCTGCAAGTTCAGCAGCTCAGCACTTTAACACACTGCACTATCGGGGGCTATGATTTGGAGAATTAAAATTAACAATGCAAAAGCATGGGTATAAACTCAGATTGCTAAATTATTTTTTTACTGGTCATTTCAGTCTTCTTGGCATGGGGTTATTTTATAGCTGGTGATAGGCTACAACCCATTCACTGGCTAGGGAAAGTATGTTCCTTGCATCAGAAACTTTCCAGGTGAGGCGGTGCTCTCCCATGGTGTGGAATTGATTTCTATCAGAGGCTCATCTAGGCAGTCAGTGTGCATTTCGAACATTTTGCTCCAAATTTTTAATAACTGTACCTCTATCATATAAACCAGAAAGTCCTAGGGCGGAGAAAGTTAGGGCCAAATTCATATTCATCTATCTAGCCTTCTTGTGAACCTAGAGACCATTCCGTTTATGATGCCTCACAGGATCATTGTGAGAATAGAAAGCTGTGTGGGAAGGGACCACACACATGCTGTTGAGAATCTTATCAGGAAGGCAAGATTTAAATGTATTAAAGCAGTGGTTCCCAAAACTTTTTGATTCATGGAACCCTTTTTAGAATCTGTTTCTATTACGGACCCCCTTAGCCCTACCCTTTGTCTTACAAGTTAATGGTGTTTAGAAATAGCGATAGGGGGGAGGAAGAGAGGATAGACAGTAAGGGACTGTAAAGTAAAGAGATATCTAAACCATTGAGCAATTGGTTGCTGTGAGTATTCTGGGACATATGGCCACGTTCCAGAAGCATTCTCTCCTCACATTTCATCCACATCTATGGCAGGCATCCTCAGAGGTTGTGAGGTCTGTTGGAAACTAGGCAAATGGGGTTTATATATCTGTGGAATGTCCAGGGTGGGAGAAAAAACTCTTGTCTGTTTTAGTGTGATTGTTGCAATTGGCCAGCTTGGCTAGCAATGAATAGCCTTGCAGCTTCAAAGCCTGGATGTTTCCTGCCTGGGGGAATCCTTTTTTGGGAGGTGTTAGTTGGCCCCGATTGTTTCTTGTCTGGAATTCCCGTTTTCTGAGTATTGTTCTTTATTTACTGTTCTGATTTTAGAGAACAGAAAGGAGGAAACCATGAAAATGAACAAAGTCTGGCTACCAGTATTTTAAAAACTCTAAAATCAGGACAGTAAATAAAGAACAACACTAAAAAAAACCCAGAGGAATTCCAGAAAGGAAACAATTAGGGCCAGCTAACACCTCCCAACAAAGGATTCCCCCAGGTAGGAAACAGCCAGGCTTTAAAGCTGCAGGGCCATGTCATGCTAATCAAGGTGGCCAGTTACAACATTCACACTTGCCTCAAACAGACAAGAATACTTTCTACCACCCTTGTCTAGTTTCCAACAGACCTCACAACCTCTGAGGATGCCTGCCATAGATGTGGGCAAAACGTCAGGAGAGAATGCTTCTGGAACATGTCCATGCAGCCTGGAAAACTCACCCAGCAAAATATGGAAAAGAACCCAGCAATTCTGGCCATGAAAGCCTTTGACAACACAGTTGAGCAATGTCCATGCAATTAAATTGTATTTTGAAAACTTTGAAATTTACCATAATATCTCAATATATTCTCAGCTACCACCAATACACATGATATTGTCAAAACTTGGCCATACATAAAAATTATTCCAAAGTTGCAGGGTTGTTGTATGTCTTTCCTGACGTTTCGCCCACATCTATGGCAGTCATCCTCAGAGGTTGTGAGGCATGGATAAACTAGGCAAGGAAAGTAAAAATATATATCTGTGGAGAGATATTCCAAAGTTCAATAAATCAAACAATTTACATTACAACAGAACTAGAGTGCGCTGTTGTGCAGCAGTACGCCTAAATTAAGACATAACATAAAATAATGTTTAAATGTTTAATAAGACACCAGTGGTTACTTTTTTTTTTTGCAGAGTAACCAATTCAATTTAGCAAATTTCTATTAATAGAATCATAGAGTTGGAAGAGACCTCATGGACCATCCAGTCTACCCCTACCAAGAAGCACGAAAATCACATTCAAAGCACCCCTGACAGATGGCCATCCAGTCTCTGCTTAAAAGCCTCCAAAGAAGGAGCCTCCACCACAGTCCGGGCGAGAGAGTCCCACTGCCGAACAGCCCTCACAGTGAGGAAGTTCTTCCTGATGTTCAGGTGGAATCTCCTTTCCTGTAGTTTGAAGCCATTGTTCTGCGTCCTAGTCTCCAGGGCAGCAGAAAACAAGCTTGCTCCCTCCTCCCTATGACTCCCCCTCACATATTTATACATGGCTATCATGTCTCCTCTCAGCCTTCTCTTCTGCAGGCTAAACATGTCCAGTTCTTTAAGCCTCTCCTCATAGGGCTTGTTCTCCAGACCCTTAATCGTTTTAGTCGCCCTCCTCTGGACACATTCCAGTTTGTCAACATCTCCCTTAAATTGCTGTGCCCAGAATTGGACACAGTATTCTAGGTGTGGGATGGGGGTTTGGGGCACGTGCAGGGTCTGTGGTGTGTAATATGTTGTATGTCTTTGTTTGAATGTTAGGGTGAACTCTTATATTTAATTTTTTTAAAAATGAGTAGAATCCTAGATTGAAAATAGTGGATAACATGTAGAAAGAGCAATTCTATATGTTTTGAGTTACTGATAATATGTACTCAATGTTAGAATTAACCAGTTGATTGACTAATGTAGATGTGCATGTACATTTCAAAAGGATTGTTATCTGACTTGATCTCCTATAATTTGCTGTTTTGTTATGTAACATATCATTAATAAACTATTTATCCACCAAAACAAAAACAACAAAAAACACAGCATTCTAGGTGTGGTCTGACCATTCAGAATATAATTTCTAGTTTTCTTATTTTGATTCTACTTTTTGTTTTTTTTATTCTTTAATGTCATTCAATTTGTATTTATTTTATTTTCCTGGAGCGGCCACGGACCCCCTGGGAAGTGCATGAGGAGCCCTAAAGGCTTGGTGGAGCACAGGTTGGGAACCACTGAATGAAAGGAACTGACAAATTATATTATCAGTATCTGCTTTCGTGGATTTGAGTCTGACTGGCATGTTTTCATGGACTGGAAAAGCTCCCATTATAGGCAGAAGATCTCCAGTCCCCATCTCCCTGCTTCTCTTGGCCACTTAAGAGTTAAGACCTCCATCTCCCACTTTACTTGATTGGACTATTGTCTTTTCAAAATCTATTCTTTCCTTTTAGAAGATTAGTCAAACCAGACTCTGGCTCGGGCAGTTGCCAGACCGGTTCCTCTCCTCTCTCCCTTTTCTTATAAACTAGTGTGAAGGGGGAGCGTTCCCTTTCTCATTCAGCACATATTCTCACTACAAGAAAGGGTTCATTCAGCTGGTTTGCTTATGGGAGCTTATGGGAGGCAGATATTGTTGGGCTAAACTCTCATAGGTCCTGGAAAATCTAATTCAGGGGCTGATAGAACCCGGAGTCCAGCAGCATCTGGAGAGACAGCAAATCGCCCACCTGTGTGCTAGAACAACAAGTTGTTTGGGTGGGGATGGATGGGTGGATTCATAAACAAATTTTCTAAAACAGCACCTGCCTCAAAAAATCACATTTATATCCCTGTTTGAATTACATTAGGAAGGGAAGAGGTTGGGTCTTAAGAAATGTAGATGGTCATTGCCATCACATTTAGCCAAAAAAACAAACGAACTCCCCAGTAACTACTAAAACTAAAGATGCTATTACAATAGGTAAGAAGGAATGCCCCCTTCTTTTATAATCTTGAGCACTGGTTTGAATTTTATTTTAGCACTATCTTGACCGGGTTATTTGAAAAAGTCATTTTTTAATTGCACAAATTCATAAGGTTGCAGGAGAATTACAACTCACATCATGCCAGGTTAACCCCCTGACACACCATCAATGCTTAGTTTGTTGGGCAAGTTTGATCTCTAGATGCATCATCGGTGGGGTCCGTGGGGTCTCTGGCTGCAGGGTGAGCTACAACTCTCACCATGGTGAGTCAGTTCTCCTCAAACTCCACCAGTAGGTTCAGTTGGTCATGGGGATTCTGTGTGCCAAGTTTGGTCCTGGTCTATTGTCAGTGGAGTTCACGGTATCTCTGGATGTAGGTGAACTACAACTCCCAGAAACGAAGGTCAGTTCCCCTCAAACCCCTCCAGTAGGTTCAGTTGGTCATGGGGGTTCTGTGTGCCAAGTTTGGTCCCGGTCTATTGTCGGTGATGCTCATGGTATCTCCAGATGTAGGTGAACTACAACTCCTAGAAATGAAGGTCAGTTCCCCTCAAACCCCTCCAGTATGTTCTGTTGATCATGGGGGTTCTGTTTGCCAAATGTGGTCCAGGTCCATTGTCAGTGGGAGTCACATTGTTGTGTCTTGATGCAGGGTGAACTATAACTTTCATCCCGTTGAGTCAGTCCCCCAAAACCCTCCAGTCTGTTCAGTTGCTGATCAATTCATCTCTGTGTGCTGTGTGCCATAGGAAAGGGTAAGAAAGTGTTAAGGAAGAGGTAGTGAGCGGGGTCATGCAAATTCCACCACAATGGAGAGAGAAAGGAACCTTGGGATATGACGCTCACTGTAACCTGCAATGTCCTTGGAGGTAGGGCCATTGTTGGCTCCTTAGCACTGTGGGTTATAGCTGTCTGTGTGAACGAACACCTCTGCCACATCCACACATCCACATTTTCACTTTTATGATGTGTATAGATGTTTAATAAAGGATGCTGCTTGAATCTCTTGTGCTTAAACACAGTCTGGCCACCCTACATGGACTCTACAGGAAAAATTAGATGCACTTAAACCTCATTGAAATCAGTGGGTCCTGAATTAATCCCAAGTATAACGTTGTCTGAACACAGGCCAATGGATATACATAACAGGTTTGATCCTGGCTTGCTATATCCACACTGCACAATTATAGCAGTTTGATCCCACCATAACTGCCGTGGTATGAGACACAGAATACTAGAATCCTAGATTCATAGAGATGGAAGAGACTACAAGTGTTGTAGAAGGCTTTCATGGCTGGAATCACAGAGTTGTTTTATGTTTTCCGGGCTGTATGGCCATGTTCCAGAAGTATTCTCATGACATTCTCAGTGGTCCATGAAACTACAAATCTCAGGATTCCATCTTTCAGAGCCATAGCAGTTAAAGTGTGTCAAAGTGCAATAATCATATAGCAAGGAGATAATCAATGGGACACATCAGCCACAACTAAGGGAATTTCCATGGGTCTTCTAGAAGCATAACTATGTCTGAATCCTAAAGTAATTACCATAAGTTTGTTATCTTTATTTAGCCCAAGGCTTATGTGTAAGCACTGCAGTGTGAGGCAATTGCCTTGGGCAATAGATGCTGGGAAGCAGTAGCAAGGTGCGGAAAGAGATATCTTTGTGCCAAGTAGTGTGGAAGATGATAGGCCATTATCAGTTTTGAAGAAATATTCAATTGTCAATCCAATTCATCTTATACGTGGAAGAGAAGGTTTGCAGTTTTGCTCCCCACCTTATGAAGAAAACATCTTGAGCAGCCCTGTTTTTGATCAATACATTTTAACATAAGAAAATAATAATTTAGTATTTATTATATAATCTATAATAAAACTTATTACTGAGATGGTGATCTTCTTTACGTAGATGACATTTTTGCATCTCATTGATATCTCCCAGGCTCAGGGCCCTTTCACACAGCCATATAACCCAGAACATCAAGGCAGAAAATCCCACAATATTTGAACTGGGATATCTGAGTCCATACTGCCATATATTCCAGTTCAAAGCAGATAATCTGGGATGTTATTCATCTGTGTGGAAGAGGCCTCAGCAAGAACTAGAATTGTTAGAGCTACAGATGAATAACTATATAATAAAATTATAATGCAATAACTAGAGCATGAAAATTAATGCCTTCAAATCATTTCTGACTGAAGGCGACACTCTGGTGAACTTAGCAAGGGCTTTTCTTGGTTCAGAAAAGGTTGGTTGTTGTGTTCCTCCAAGGCTGAGAGAGTGTGACTTGTCCAAAGTCACCCAATGGGTTTCCATGATCAAACCGGGATTCGAACACAGGTCTCTAGTGTCACAATCTACGCTGGAACTACTACATCAAACTGGCTCCATTACTTAAGATCACAGGAGATTAGTGTAGATGTTACGGCATAGACTTTTCAAAGAACTTCCACTTCTTGGCAACATGATCACCTGATATGGAAATGATGGGAGAGATTGTGAGATAATTCAGACTGTTAAAATACTTAGCAGGGCTGACTCTACCAGTCTGATTGTTATACATGCAATCAGTGTTTGTGATGAAAACTTTGGCACTGTACCACGCATGTGATTCGGCGAGTTCTTTGTGTTTTTTTCTCTTACGTTTTCTTAGGACCTGTCCTGTAAGCAAATGAATGTACCGAGTCGAGAGCTGATGCTTAGCATTACTGCTATGCAAATATTCCACCAGCCCTACAATTTAATTTCCTTCTCTCTCCTTCTGCTTCACAGACTTTTTCCAGAGACACAATTCTAATAATAATAATAATAATAATAATAATAATAATAATAATAATAGTGCGGTTTTCAGGCATTGTATATTTCTGCCACTTCTGTGACTGTTCATTTGTATTTTGATTCTGTAGCCCACTTGTCGATGGATGTCCAGAATCAGCAGCATCCACCGCGGTCCTTTTTATCCTGGGTGATGACCGAGCCGGTATAGACTTTGTTTTGGTTTGATTCTCCATAATGCTAATGGGTTAGGTGCTCTTGGTTCCATTCTTCAGCTGAGGCCTCTCTGGCTTGGTTGGACCTGCAGCTAACTACCGCCAGCACAGCCCTCAGCGTCCTCGAAATGATTAAGCCCTCCCACCACTGCAAGGTGGCACCTACGGGGGGTGGGACTTCCGAATCCAGACTGACAAAGTTCTGGAACACAACACACCAGACATCACAGTTGTGGAAAAGAAAAAGGTTTGGATCATTGATGTTGCCATCCCAGGTGACAGTGGCATTGACAAAAAACAACAGGAAAAACTCAGCCGCTATCAGGACCTCAAGATTGAACTTCAAAGACTCTGGCAGAAACCAGTGCAGGTGGTCTCGGTGGTGATGGGCACACTGGGTGCCGTGCCAAAAGATCTCAGCCGGCATTTGGAAACAATAGACATTGACAAAATTACGATCTGCCAACTGCAAAAGGCCACCCTGCTGGGATCTGCGCGCATCATCCGAAAATACATCACACAGTCCTAGACACTTGGGAAGTGTTCGGCTTGTGATTTTTTGATACGAAATCCAGCATATCTATCGTGTTTGCTGTGTCATAATAATAATAATAATAATAATAATAATAATAATAATAATAATAATAATAATACCCGACTGTTTACGAATTCACATTGAGCTAAATGACAAACTTCTGCAAAGTTTTGTGTGGGGACTGTTAGACAAGTGTGCCTCAGAAAATCCTTGGCGATTTGGGGTGTATCTTTGTTGTTTCTTTGTTCAGTCACTTCCGACTCTTCTTGACCTCATGGACCAGCCCATGCCAGAGCTCCCTATCTGCCGTTGCCACCCCCAGTTCCTTCAAGGTCAAGCCAGTCACTCACTTCAAGGATAACATCCATCCACCTTGACTGACCCCTCTTCCCTTTTCCTTCCATTTTCCCCAGCATCATGATCTTCTCCAAGCTTTCCTGCCTTCTCACTATGTTTATTTATTAAATAAAATAAATAAAAACCATTGCTTGAACTATGCAGACCTTCATTACCAGTGTGATGTCGCTACTCTGAATTCTTTTATCAAGATTCGTCATTGCTCTCTTCCCAGGAAGTAAACCTCTTCTGATTCCTGGCTGCAGTCTATGTCTGCAGTAATTTTCATGCCTAGAAATACAAAGTCCTCCACTATTTCTCCCTCTATTTGCCAGTTATCAATAATTCTGGTTGCCATAATCTTGCTTTTTTATGTTTAACTGCAACCCAGCTTTTGTTCTTTCTTCTTTCACCTTGGTTATGAGGCTTCTCAGCTCCTCACTTTCAACCATCAGAGTGGTATTATCTGCATATCTACGGTTGTTAATGTTTCTTGCAGCAATTTTAACTCCAACCTTGGATTTGTCAAGCCCCGCACGTCGCATGATGTGTTCTGCATACAAGTTGAATAGATAGGGTGAGAGTATATAACTCTGCCGTATTCCTTTCCCAATCTTGAACCAGTCTGTTGTTCCGTGGTCTGTTCTTACTGTAGCTACTTGGTCTTTATACAGATTTCTCAGGAGACAAACAAGGTGACTTGGTATCCCCACATCACCAAGAACTGGCCACAGTTTATTATGATCCACATAGTCAAAGGCTTTAGAATAGTCAATGAAACAAAAATAGATGTTTTTCTGAAACTCCCTGGCTTCCTACATTATCCAGCGGATATTGGCAATTTGGTCTACTCATTCCTCTGCCTTTTTTAAACCCAGCTTGTACATCAGGCAACTCTCGCTCCATGTATTGCTGGAGTCTGCCTTGCAGGATCTTGAGCATTACTTTACTGGCATGTGAAATAAGTGCCACTGTACGAAAGTTTGAGCATTCTTTAGCGTTTCCCTTTTTTGGTATGGGGATATAAGTTGAGGGGTGTATCTACACTGTAGAATTAGTGCAATTTAACCCCACTTTAATTGCCATGGCTCAATATGATGGAATCATGTAGTTTTACAAGATCTTTCTCCTCCTCCGCCAATGGGCGCAGTGTTAAGTCCAACAACTTAGGAATTGAGGCAACACGTTATAAGACAAATTACTTGTACAGTATAACTTGTATATAGTGATAACAGGGTGAAACTATCCCTGGCATGTATACAGTTGTCACCAGTGAGTTACGTATGTCAACCAGCTTCAACAGGTTTGGGACAAAGAAGTGAGAAGTACAATTCCGGACAGAAGACCGAGCTTCCAATGTTTTTTTATTTTAAATTAATAACCTATTGTGTCTATTTCTGTTTCCTGAAATAAAGATATAGTAGGACAAGGAACTTTTATTTCCCCTTCACTCAGATCATCCCGTTGAGGGGGCCCAGGTTAAAGAAAAGTGACCGGTGCAAGGTCACGTTAATGTCACATAGCCAGAGTATAACAAAAGGTACTTCTACACTGTGGAATTAATTCAGTTTGACACCACTTTAACCGCCATGGCTCAATGCTATGGAATAATGGGAATTGTAGTTTTACAAGTTCTCCATCCATCCCTGCCAAATAGCTCTAATGCCTCACCAAAACCCCCTAATTCCATAGCATTGAGCCATTGCAGTTAAAGTGGTGTTGAACTGCCACCAGTGGCGCAATGGATTAAACTCTTGTGCCGGCAGGACTGCTGACTGACAGGTCGGTGGAGAGCAGGTGAGCTCCCTCTGTCAGCTCCAGCTTCCCATGCGTGGACATAAGCGAGACCTCCCACAAGGATGGTAAAACATCAGAACATCCTGGCGTCCCCTGGGCAACATCCTTGCAGACGGCCAACTCTTTCACACCAGAAGTGACTTGCCCTTTCTCAAATCGCTCCTGACACACACAAAAACTGCATCAATTAATGTAGACGCACCCCTATAGTGGATTAAGAGTAGTGGCAGAATAAGGTGTTCATCATATAGAGTCGATGACCTCGTAGCCTGACTTAAATTTCCCAGGCTCCATCTACACTGCTATATAAAATCCAGATTATCTACTATGAACTGGATTAAGTGGCAGTGTTGATTTATATAATCCAGTTCAGAGCAGATAATGTAGATTATTTGATTTGATAATCTGGATTATATGGCAGCGCAAAAGGGGCCTCACTTGCAATCTCTTCTCTGGTCACTAATCCTGCCCTTGGTTAAGACTGATTTATTTGGCTCCTGGTGTTGATCTACAATCACGCGTGCAGATTCATGCCTGAATTATTCATTCAAAGCTGCGACTCTTCAGACGCTCAACCTATGTTGTTCTACAGCGCCACCTGCTGGCTTGTTGCTGTTACTGATTCTTTCCCCTCTTGCCTTTCTCATTGGAGGGTTCCACTAGCCAATCAGGAAAAGAAGGATGCGTGGCCTTTTGCAGCGCCTTCATTTCATTTCGCAAAATGGGTGGGTATTGAGCTGTAGAGCGCGCCTTTGTGATTGGCTGCGGCGTTAGAACGCGGCCCAGCGTCTCTAGCGATTGGTTGCCGATGCGGAAGGGCGGAGTCGTGACTGGAGCAAGTCCTTTTGACGTCGGATGCGCCTGAGACCATGCAGGTGGGGAAGGGGTTTTAATAGTAAAGGGACGTGGGTGCGGGTGGGAGGGTCTACTTGCGTTGCTAAGCAACCATTTCCATCCTTGGCTGGGGTCTATGATCCCATGGCAGTAGAGCCAAGGCAGTTAAAGTAGTATCGAACTGCATTAATTCTACAATGTAGATGAACCCTTGAACTAAACTTTGTCATGAGCTTATCCTTTCTGTCATCTTCCTTTGGTCTCTACCAAATAACATAATGAGTATTCTCATTTATTCCAACCATGACCCTAATATAATTATCACCTTAGTGCCTTAACTTTTGTCTCCTTGGAAGAAAGAAATCAGGAAATTTCCATTATAAGTTTATTAATGTGTTTTGAAACTATGGTTCTCTCCAAATTCTATCTATGAAACTATTATGTGCTGCTATGTGTTTGTAGAGTTATTGTTATTGTGTTTCATGGCCGGAATCACTGGGTTGCTGCGGGTTTTCTGGGCTGTATGGCCATGATCCAGAAGCATTCTCTCCTGACGTTTCACCCACATCTATGGCAAGCATCCCCCTTCCAGACTCGAGTCTGGAAGAGGGGTGCTTGCCATAGATGTGGGTGAAACGTTAGGAGAGAATGCTTCTGACACATGGCCATACAGCCCAGAAAACTCACAGCAACCCAATTAGTTTTATTATTTATATACGGCTTTTTTTTCTCTTAACAAGATTCAAAGTGGTAAACGGTGCTGTATAATATATAATTAAAGCCTAATGGCTATAGGCACTCAGTGGGAATTAAACCTAGAGCTAACTAAAAATGAATAGTCAACCGGGCTTTAGCACAGCAGGTTAATCACAAGCTACAATAAATCTTCCCAACCAGAAGATTGAGAGTTCGAATCCCAGGTCAGGATGAGCTCCTGACCTTTAGCCCAGCTTCTGCCTAACTAGCAGTTTGAAAACAAATGTGAGTAGATAAATAAGAACCGCATTAAAGCGGGGAGGTATTTAGGCTCAGCATTTCAATCAGAAAAAGGAGGAAGTTTATGAACAAAGAAAGCTCTTTGGCAGGGAGATGGAGTGACAGCACCCGCAGTGGCCGGAACTAAGCACAGCCTCCAAAGATGCCAAAAGATGGGAAAGCCTACATACACATCTATCTGTTGTACAGTATATGTTTTGTCATTGTTATAATCGGCATTGAATGTTTGCTCTGTATGTGTTCTGTGATCCGCCCTGAGTCCCCTTTGGGGTCAGAAGGTGGAATATAAATACTCTAAATAATAAATAAATAATAATAGTCAAAAGTATTGAAGCCTATTTAAAATACATAAAAGCACCACACAACAGCCCCTGTCTGTGTCTTCCAAAATTTCTTCTTTAAAAGCCTGCCTGAATAAAAAAGTTTTAGCCCGCCATTAAACATGGTGACATTTTGAGGAGAGATATGTCTGTAAATAAGTAATATATCAGTGATATCTAGAAATGCTAGTGAAAATTCCCTTTAATAGTTGTGATAGGAAAGGGGAATTTCAGCTAAAGCAACATCTATGCAAATTTTCTCTTGTTTTAGGTCTAGCAACTCTTGCAGCCAATGGTACTCCAGATATGTGTAATATGTCTTTCATAACTCAATGGAAATATCTAAACAAACACCTGAAAAAAAATCTTGGGGTAATTCATTCTTTCTTTGTTTCTATTTCAACAGGACTATCAGAACTTACCAATTGATATACAGACGAGCAAATTGCTTGGTATGTTTCTTTTACCCTTAATCTTTGTGTACATTGAAGAATAATTGTTTTTAATCTTTGTATTTGCCATATTTTAACATTTTATTGGCATGTCTCATGTTAAGGAGCCCCTATGGGGAGAAAGATGAAATAGAAAAAAGTTAATAATAATAATAATAACAATAACTAATAATAATTGAAAGTAAACAGCTGCTCTATCTTATGCTGACTTTGGGCCCCTTCTACACTGCCATATAACCCAGATTCTCAAATCAGATAATCCACATTATCTGCTTTGGACTGCATTATATGAGTCAACACTGCCATATAATCCAG
The DNA here is from genome assembly GCF_035594765.1 of Anolis carolinensis. Taxonomy (NCBI): domain Eukaryota; kingdom Metazoa; phylum Chordata; class Lepidosauria; order Squamata; family Anolidae; genus Anolis; species Anolis carolinensis. The sequence goes on along the minus strand of NC_085846.1, from coordinate 27,513,090 downwards.
TTCAAAGCAGATAATCTGGATTTTATATGGCAGTATAGAAGGGGCCTTAGTTTCAATGTGTTGTCAAAGGCTTTCATGGCCCTGGAATTCCAGACAGGAAACAATGAGGGCCAGGAAACACCTCCCACAAAGGATTCCCCTATGCAGAAAGCAGCCAGGCTTTGAAGCTGCAAGGCTATTCAGTTCTAATCAAGCTGGCCAAATGCAACATTCGCACATACCTCAAACAGTCAAGAGTTTTTTCTCCCACCCTGGACATTCCACAGATAAATAAATAACCGCACTTGTCTAGTTTCCAACAGACCTCACAACCTCTGAGGATGGCTGCCATAGATGTGGGTGAAACGTCAGGAGAGAATGCTTCTGGAACATGGCCATACAGCCTGGAAAACTCACAACAATCCGGCCTTAGTTTCATTTATGGATGGGGACTTTAACTTAAAGCACAGCTTTCCAAACTGTCATTATACATTAGTGTGTCAGCTGCAGTGTGTAGGTGTGTCACACAAATGAAAAAGAAACTACTGAATCTATGTGAAATTAGCAATAAATCATTTTTTAAAAATATATGTAGAAAACATTTTCATGAGACATGTTGTGTCCTCGTATATTTCATTATTACAGTTTATGTATGCATACTATCTCTTATAAAGGGGTTGGTTAACTTCTGCTTTGCTGGTATATGTTGTGAATGATGCATCTCCAAAAAAGGTGTGTCACCAATATGAAATGCTTGGAAAGCTTTGACTTCAAAGTTGACCCTTATTGGAAAATGATCCTTTCTCCCTACATTATTTTCAAATATGGAGTTCATAACCAACCTTATCAGAAAAAAAAACAAAGCAGAAATTGGATTGTGATATTTTGTTTATTAATTTTATAATTATTGTATTTTCATACAGGAGATGTGGGAAGTGCTTGTGGGGTTTTCTAAGTCATGTCTGAAAATAAATAGCTCAAAAATTAATTTGGGTTGGTGGAAGTGTCATTTGCTGTTTTGCCTAGCCATTCCTGAGGCATTGGTCTTTCTGTTAGGTATGTAATGTGAATCCCTATTTTTCCTGCAGATTGGCTAGTGGACAGGCGACACTGCAACCTGAAATGGCAGGGTCAAGTCCGGACTGTCCGTGAGAAGATTGCTGCCGCCATCCAAGACATGCCAGAAAATGAAGAAATAAAGCAGCTTCTTTCTGGTTCCTGTGAGTATTTAAAGAAACTGTTAACTAGAAAGATTTCAAATTGTATTTCAAGGTGTCAAGCTCACCAAGTGTTTGGAACTTCTCAGCCTTGTTGGGATCAAAAATGAAAGACACAGAGCAGAATCTAACAGCTTTCTTTGTCATTTTAGATATTCACTATTTTCACTGCCTGAGGATTGTGGAGATACTTAGGGGGACAGAAGCTTCCACTAAAAACATCTTTGGTCGTTATTCTTCTCAGCGAATGAAGGTCAGTGAGCATGGGAGCTTCCTCTCTAGCATTCCATTTCAGGAAGTGACTCCCACATCGTTGGCATTGTCCTAGTTTCTTTTATCAGGATGTCTTCCCCATTCCTTGCCATTTCTCAAGAGCTTACAACAAATGTTATATAGAAAGAATGAGTAGGTTTCAGGTGTAAATTTTTACTAAAACCCAGACAGGCATTAAATGGGTCCTACTACAAAAGTAAACAACAAAACGAGATGCTGAGCCCAGAAAACTTCTTCCCTAGAAGATCTCATGCCATAGGTTTTTGGTGTCCACATATCCCCTGAAACTTTGAAAATTCAGCATAGAAAACATTTAAATAAAGAGTTGGGATAATTAGCTTTTTATTCAGCTTTTCTCACTTAGAGTTGTGCTTTCGGGATAAAACTTCACCCATTTCATGTCCCGGCTTTCGGTGGGGAGCCCTGATCCATTTTTGGGGAGCCTCCCGAAATTGGGAGGGCAGATATCTGTTCTTGCTCTGGAGTGCCGAAAGATCCATATACAAACAAATTACTAGTGGATGATTGAAGGAGGTTGCTATTTCCAACATGTTCTTTGGCTGAGAAAGCAAAATGTATTAGGTACTTTTATTCATAACCCAAAAGAGTAACGTTATGGCTCTCCTTAGCTACAGGCTTAGATTACACTGCCCTGTAGACTAATTAGCTTTGTCTCTCTTTTCTATCCACTTACAGGACTGGCAAGAAATTGTATCACTGTATGAAAAAGACAATACGTACTTAGGTAAGCTAATTTCTGTGGAAGGCACAGAAATGCCACATAGGTGTAACAGTGAGACACAGACAACATACTTCTACAGTCAAGGCTCACCATCTTGTGACTTTTTTATTGTGACCACTCCAGTACAGCACTTGTTTTTGTTAAAAACAGTTTGTATACAGATGTTAACCATGTATAGCTTTACAGAGGACTTCATAGCCTTCCCTTGGATCCCAGATCCGCTAGGTTTTCTGTAAGGACAAATTACTATTTGGGAGTATATGTGAATGAGGCATTCATGAGTGAGGAATCCTGGTGATATTAACATGAACGGAGAAGTTAGGCAAGCTTAGTGCCACAGCTCAGGAAGTATTATTAAGTGGGGTGGGGGGGGGGGGGGTATAAAAGAGAAATGATACAAAACTTGAGGCTTGTCTTTGCTGGAAGGCAGATAGGGGAAGAATGGCCTAGAGATAGGGGAGAGCAGGACAGTCAGGCAGAGGGGGAAGTGAATAGGGCTTTGATGAGATATGAAAGATTTTACCATTCAGGGTGAATGTGTTATCTAAATAATAAGCCTTAATAAACTTCTAGTTTAAAAAAAAATGTGTTTGGCTGTTCTTACTAATAGTTAATCTAGTTCCACTTACAAAAGTGGGCCCATTGAACAATACAGCCCCTGGTCCACTTAAGGATCACCTTGAGGCCCTTGAAGGATTAAGAAGGGAAAAGGGGGTAGGGTGAGTGACAGGACCTGAGGGTTGGAACTGTGGGATCAGTCTGAAGAGAGGGCTACCTATGACTTTCAGAGCCAAAAAGGGCCTAAGACTGAGACCAAAACTTTCAGGAGGCTAATGATACCTAGATGGCATGAATAATAATAATAATAACAACAACAACAAAACCAACAACTTTATTAATATCCCGCCACTATCTCCCAAAAGGGACTCGTGGTGGCTAAAGTACATAATAGTGCTGCAATTGGTACAGGAAGTCAATAAACCCGTATAACTTGATGGGTCAGAGATGTCCTACATAGCTTTAGAAAGAATTACATTGCAGTCCTATATGACCTTTTATGGAATGTAACTCTACATATACCTAGCTACATACAAGAGGTATTAAGAAACGCAGTTCTTGATTTGTGAAGATGCATAATGGGACACTGGCAAAAGTGCCATTTTCATATTGGGCCCTGATGTGCATTGGAGTGATGCATAAGGACCATTGTGTATCAGTCTCCTCACAAGCAGAACTTTGTCAGATCTGCTATGCAATAAATAATGGCAATCGTCTACTGGAATTGCCATTATGTGTGTAACTGCACAATTCTAATTTCCACTCGAGTTGAATGACACAACACACCAACAGGATTTTGGCTGTTCTTTTACATTTACTCTTAAGAGTCTAGAACAGGCATCGGCAGACTTTAGCCCTCCAGGTGTTTTGGACTTCAACTCCCACAATTCCTAACAGCCTTATGAGTTGAAGTCCAAAATACCTGGAGGGCCAAAGTTTGCCCATGCCTGATCTAGATGTAGCAGGAAGGGAAGAAGATTTAACATTACATTTCAAAATCAATGGACATGAGCTGTAATGTCTCATGCGAACAACTTTTTATAAGTTAACTTATGTTATCATTTGCATTCACTAATGTGGATCACCCTCCTGTAGAGAAGAGCAGTTACTATATTTTTCAAGGAATGTTCTAGAATTTGGTACAATGTGAGAAAGTCATGGTAAGTTAAAGCATAGTCATTCACACATGTTTGTTTCCCAATGTTTTCCTCCCCACAGTGGAACTGGCAAGCCTTCTGGTGCGAAATGTGAACTATGAGATCCCTTCTCTCAAAAAGCAGATTAGTAAATGCCAGCAACTCCAGCAGGAATATAGTCGCAAAGAGGAAGAGTGCCAGTTGGCGGCCACTGAGATGAGGGAGCGCTTCTATACTTCCTGCAAACAGTATGGAATTATGGTACAGAGTACTGTAGATATCCCACACCATACATGTCTGTTTTGAGAATAATGGCAGAATACTACTTCTGGTTAAGCCCTTAACTATGTCTCCTTAATCTTGGGGCGGGCAGAATCTTGTGGAAATGCAACTCTCCAAAGCCAGTGCTAAGAAATGCTGTGAATTGCAATCCAGTGACATCTCAAGGCCCATATGTTGCCCACCATACCCTACCTCAGTCTATCATTAGAAATACACATGATTGTGTATATCTCCAGAGTGCATAGTTTAGCAGAGGGGACCTATGGTACACAAAGATTTTGTGGTGTTTTCCACTAAGACTGTGGACTTCGGTAGTATTGTTTTAAAAAAGAGGAAGTGCACAGTCCATTTCAAAAGATAGTTCCTGATCATACAGTGGGCTTAGGCAAACCTCATGTTGAAAGTACCACTCCTCATGCAGCCCTTTGCTTCTGTATTCTTAGGGGGATAATGTGCACCGGGAGCTTGTGGCCTTGGTGAAAGACCTGCCATCACAGCTCAATGAGATCGGGACAGGTGCCAGTGGGCTTTCAGAAGCCATCGACCTCTACCAAGCCTGTGTACAATTTGTATGTGACAAGTAAGGTGCTAGTACATTAATTCATTTTGGTTAGTTACTGTCTTGCTATGTATTAGTATATTTATTTTGTAGTATATTGTAGTATTTTGCTCTGCATTCCAGAGCATGGCAAATTATTTTTACGAATTATGAACATAGTGATTTAAAACCATTCATAACATAAGCAATTATTCATGTTCTGGGTAGCGAAGTATCAATCCACGACTACTCACTTGTGAGTGGATTCAGCATGTCATGATGTGCATTTTTCTTTAAAATAATGTTTTGAGGTTTTTTGTTATTTTGTTACATATTATTTTGTTTTACAGATAATAATTTATAGATAATTATTTATTTAAATATTGGGTGACATCCTGTTATATATTTACAATGTTATAAGCCATACTGATAACACTGTAAATATTATAATTCACATCTACAATCATGGATCATTACAGAATTAGCTACACTTACCAAAGCCGCACCAAAGTGCTGGAGAATGGTGGGGGGGGGGGGGGGGCTCTGTGGTGATGTGTCTAGCCTCCTCTTGCCAAGTGAATCATGGTGTGAAATGTAGTTGTGCTGCTGTTCTTCATGTGTCACCAGCAGGAGAAGACTGACATCCCACTTTCCAGCACTTCAGAGCTGGAAAGTGGGGTGCAGATTTTGGTGTGGTTGCCTGGTTTCTAAAGTGGGATGAGGGTTGAATTTCAAAATATGAGGTACAGCCACAGTGACAGACTTCCATTACCATAGCTTCATTTAACAATGAAAGATCTTTGTGTTTTTAAACTCCTTTGTGTTATGTGAGTATAGCTGTGGAGAAGGAATTAAAAACCAATACAATATCAATCCTATTTCCTCCATAGAACATGATTAGGCTGAAAGAGGGTGACTGACCCAGGATAACCCACTGGAGTCTCACGACTTAGTGGGGACTTGAACCTGGATCTCCTAGGTCAAAGTCCAGCATTCTGACCACTATATATACTGTATTCATGAGACAGAGCTAGTCACCTTGGTTTTCTAGCAATAGCAAGTTTCAGTCTTTATAACAATTGTAAGAAAGAGACAAGCTTTGAGATGCTTTAGCTTTGTTTGATAACTTGGATGTTCTCTTTTTGCATTCTAGTTCCACAGAGCAAGTGGTCCCATTACTCAGACATATGCAGGTTCGGGGCAACACAACTATTTTTGAATGGAGGAGAGGAGTCAAGCCAACTTCAGTAGAACGGCCGAAGACAGAAGAAGTGAAAGAAGAGACAGAGGATGAGGCAGCGGTATGTTCATTTGGTGGAGGGGATCAAAGTGGATGCAACGAAATGTACAAGATTTCTAAATATATAACACCTGATAATGCAGTACTTCTTCGAAGTGAGAGTATTAAGGACCTAAACAAAGTGGGGGTTTTTTTAAACTATGGGGTAAAGATTGAAATGCAATTTGTGCCTGTGTCTCAATAAATCTATAAGTCTATTATTATATGTAATTATTAATCTTGCTCATGAGGTTTGTGCATTGTTGCACACAACCAGAGTCCCAAAATAGTTTGTTATAAAATAAAACAGGGTTTTATTTTTATTCAATGACATACTCATTAAACATGAAGATTTTCAATGTATCTTTTAAAATCATCCATCAACTTGTATAGAAATGAAAAATAGAATTAAAGGTTCCCTAGTTCTCAGAAAGAAGAGGAAAAAATGCCTGGTGCTGAAAAAATGGTACACTCTGTGTGCATGTTCATGTTTATCACAGGAATTTAAAATCATTATTTGTGAGCTGTCTCGGGTGCTATATTGAGAGAAAGGCAGGATACATCAAATAAATGAATATTAGAGTGGCACAATTGTTGGAGGAAATAACAAAAACCATTGTTGTATTGGAAGCTGCCCTGAGTTCCTCCGGGGAGAGAGGTTGGATTTAGAAATACATTATTATTATTATTATTATTATTATTATTATTATTATTATTATTATTATTATTATTATTATTAAGCCATCTGCAATATTAACTTTGACTTAGGACACTTACTAAGGTGAAACATCCAAATTCATTTGCCAAATGTTGGTTTCTGCAATATAACATGGTTTCTACTTCCTTTTTTGGTTACAGATAGACTGGGGTGACTTTGGAGCAGAGCCACCATCTGCCTCTGTAACAGACGATTATGGCATCTCAGTTGAAGGAACAAGTGATGACATAGACTGGGGGATTTCTTTGGAGTCTGAAACTCAAGTGAGTGTTTTCTCTGCCTCTACATTTAATTGGTGCTTGTCTGAGCTTCAGGGTTTTTTGCCCAGGAAAACAGACTGTTAGCCCAAGAGAAGTAGGCAATTGGATTGGTATACTTTGGATCCTACAAAGCAAAAGCCCTCTTCCTTCATTCCTTGTGTCCCATTGACTTCTGTTGTTGTTGTTATTTATACCCCACTTTTTCTACCTGCTTTATCACTCATCAGAGCATCCACATGTTTGTAAGTTTGTGTAGAGGATAGCAGTAGAGCTCCAACATCATATCTAGCCTCCCATTCGTAAATCCTTTGGATGGTCCTGAAGTAAACATTAAGGAAACCCTTTCATCCAAATATTAGGTTGTGTAGCCAGCTAGCTATATTACTACCACAAATAATAAATCAAAAGTCTCTTCTTAGTGTTTTCTTTTGTACATATAAGAGCCAGCTCCTGTGAGTAAGCCAGTTTGCCTCTTGATATGTATGAATTGAAGGGGATGTTTCTGGAGTGGTTTGGTTACTAATTTTTACATAATGTCATACAATGTGATCAGAGCTGTTTACACTTCAAGATCTACAGAATGACAGCCATTAGAGTACAATTGGCTCTCCGCATTTGTGGGTTTAACTGGTGCAGATTTGATGATTCATGAATTTGATGAACATGTTATCTCTAGGAACTTCTAGGTCAGGCATGGGCAAACTTTGGCCTTCCAGGTGTTTTGGACTTCAACTCCCACAATTCCTAACAGCCTACCAGTTGTTAGGAATTGTGAGAGTTGAAAGTCAAACATCTGGAGGGCCGAAGTTTGCTCATGCCTAAATCCTAGGTCCTCCAGCACAGAAATTAGCATATAATTGTGCTGGAGGGTTTAGAGGTTTTTAGAGTAGTGTTCTCTTAGGGTTTTTTTTTCAAAAGCAATATTTTTATTGAATTTCCTCCCACTTTCATGGGGTCCCTGCATAGTATAGTCTGGTTTTCCCTGCCTTAGGAGAGCAGTGCTGCTGGCATAGACTGGGGAGATCAGACCGAAGAGGCTGCTGCTCAGATTGTGGTGATGGAGGCTAGCAGTGATGGTAAGTGCTTTTGCCTGAATGAAGTGGATACTCACATGTACAGAGCTGGATCAGGGAGAAATGTTCTATAAAATAAGACTGGATGGTGAATAATAAACTCATGAATTCAAGACAATAAGAATTGAAGACAACACACCACATTTTAGAAGAACAAAATATGTGCAGTCACTAAAATGTAAAATTGGCCAAGACTTAACAGTTAATGTTTCTAGAGACAGATCAGATTTGACCTGTTATAGCCCAGAACGTAGATTCTGTAGGCTGCATTAAAGAAGATCTCTCCTTTCTGAAATGCAGAAGCATTTTCTGTCAGACCTTCACCATAAGAATGATGGAAAACTTGAGATTCTTCCTCTGCTTCTGTATGAGTGGTAAGGTAAAGGTATAGGTTTCCCCTTGACATTAAATCTAATTGTGCCCAACTCTGGGGGTTGGTGCTCATCTCAATTTCTAAGCCGAAGAGCCAATGTTGTCCGTAGACACCTCCAAGGTCATGTGGCCGGCATGACTGCATGGAGCGCAGTTACCTTCCCACCGGAGCAGTACCTATTGATATACTCAAATTTGCATGTTTTCAAACTGCTAGTTTGGCACAGTGTGTTAAAGCGCTGAGCTGCTGAACTTGCGGACCAAAAGGTCCCAGGTTCAAATCCCGGGAGCCGAATGAGCGCCCGCTGTTAGTCCCAGCTCCTGTCAACCTATCAGTTCGAAAGCATGCAAATGTGAGTAGATCAATAGGTACTGCTCTGGTGGGAAGGTAACGGCGCTCCATGCAGTCATGCAGGCTACATGACCAGGAGATGTCTATGGACAACGTCGGCTCTTCAGCTTTGAAATGGAGATGAGCACCAACCCCCAGAGTCGGTCACAACTGGACATAACGTCAGGGGAAACCTTTACCTTTACCTTAGGTTGGCAGAAGCTGGGGCTAACAGTGAGAACTCATCCCATTCCCCAGATTCGAACCACCAACCTTCGGTCAGCAAGTTCAGCAGCTCAGTGGTTTAACCCGCCACACCACTGTGAACTCCTGTATGGATGATATCTCAGCAAATATCACATGGAATTGTGCCCTTATTTAACCTATATGTCAGAAAAGGGCAAAGTGTGGCCCTCCAGATAATTGTTGGATGGTATCTCTCATATGGTGCAGCCAACATTTTTAATGGTAAGGAATGCTGATGATTTAGCAACATTTTGGAGGCTCACCCTTCATATATGGAGGTTTTGTTTTTTTATGTGTCAGGAGTGACTTGAGAAACTGCAAGTCGCTTCTGGTGTGAGAGAATTGGGACACCGGGATGTTTTGATGTTTTTACCATCCTTGTGGGAGGTTTCTCTCATGTCCTGCATGGAGCTGGAGCTGATAGAGGAAGCTCATCCGTACCCTTCTCGGGTTGGATTCGAACCGGTAACCTTCTGGTCAGCAACCGAACCTTCAAGTCATCAGTCCTGCGGGCACAAGGGTTTAATCCACTGCACCACCTGGGGCGTATATGGAGTGAGAGAATTAGAAGAAAAATAGATATTAATGTCAGACACAAGAGGGCGCTGTTGGATATAAATTTCCTTCTCCATCAATGGGCCCTTCTCATTGACCAATCTGTTTTCAATACTACTTCCTCCCTTGCTTAATTTATTTGAATTCTTTTCTTTTCTTTGCTGTTTTTTGTCTGCTGTAGTGATATATACTCATGTACTTGTCAATTCAGAATATTTCCATGCAAACTTCCTTCTTTCTAGTTTCAAATTAGCAGTAGAAGCTGGTCTGCTCACAAGCGGATTTGCATCTGCAAACTTACATGTCAATATTTGTTTTCAAAGGCAAACTGAAATGAGCAGATTCTGTATTGTATTGGGTTTTTTTTAGCTATATAATGGAAGATTACAAACAGAACCAAAAATAAAGAAATATTTTGCCACTACCTTTTTAATTTAATATATAGAGAGCCCCTAGTGACACAGTGGGTTAAACCACTGAGCTGCTGAACTTGCTGACTGGAAGGTCGGCGGTTCAAATCTGGAAGCAGGGTGAGCTCCTGCTGTTAGCCCCAGCTTCTTCCAACCTCGCAGTTAGAAAACATGCAAATGTGAATAGATCAATAGGTACTGCTCTGGCAGGAAGGTAACGGCGCTCCATGCAGTCAAGCCAGCCACATGACCTTGGAGGTGTCTACGGACAACACCGGCTCTTTGGCTTAGAAATGGAGATGAGCACCAACCCCCAGAGTCGGACACAATGAGACTTAATGTCAGGGGAAAACCTTTACTTAATATGATATATGCTTCCCCACAAAAATGTTTTGAAGTAGAATGTATACCCAGAACACTTATCCAAAAATCTATAGCTTGGGAAGTTACTTTTTAAAGTTACAACCTGTTGAAGGCTTCTTCCATTGGACAGTGGTAATACATTGGTTCTGTGGCATTATGAGAATTCAAGTGCAAATATATGAATTCCAGCTTTAAATAACTGAGATTGTAGCAGCATTAGTAGGGCATGTTTTGGGGGAAAACCATCAGATGGAAGTCTTCATTTCTAGAATGGGGTCTTTCCTCCATTTTTTTTTTTTGAGAAGGGGAGGATAAAAGTGAAGAGGAAAGACTGAATAACTTGGTATTTCATAATGAACGAATTCTAGTTTTCTTCCTTTTCTCCACTTTCAGCCCCAGAGGGAATTGCAAAAGGACCTGATGCTCTCACCATCCTAGAAACTCCAGACACCCGGAATCAGTTCATTGATGAGCTCATGGAGGTAAAAGGATTTTATGTAGTGCTAGCTTTAGAGCCATTATGGTATGGTGGTTAAAGTGTCGGGTTGGGGCTTGGGATATCCATATTCTAATTGTTACTGATTTATGAAACTCACTTGGGTAATATTTGGCCAGTCCCTTTCTTTTAGCTTGGCCTACCTCATAAGTGCTATGAAAACAAAAGTGGGGAGAAAGAGAGCCAGGTATCCTGCTGGGAGCTCAATAAAGGACAGACAGGATACAAATGTAACTAATATGATGAGTATGTTGGATTGATTTAACTGCTACCTTTTTTATATTCACTAGTTGTTTCTTCTGTTGCCCTAAATATTTCCCACATTACTTTTTTTCCCCACTGGGAAGGATTAGAGGAACTTGTTAAGCTTTGCCTGTTTTTCCCAATGAGGGATATTATGACTTAAAGGTCCCACTTCTTGCTTTTAATTTTCCTTCCTTTCAGAGTTTTTTGTCTATACAAGGAGAACAAAAAGCCATTGTTTCCACTTATTAGTAAACACGCCTAGGTCTCATTGGGATGGTAGCCTCTGTCCCAACCAAGCTGTTCTTCTGTGCAGAGATTTTTTTTTATTTAGAGAATACCCACTTGTCTCTTAAACTTGCTATAGACCAGATATAGATTTATCACCTTAGTAAGCAATGGTTCTAAAGTGTGTGTGTATCGTGTATGTATCATCTTGATTCTTGGCATCCAAATTAATCTAAATGAACTGCTTCGTTTTTGGGTCACTGGTGTGCATTGCAATAGACAAAATGTGAAAGTTTGTCCTATGGTCCTGTATCCCGTGTTGTCAAAGGCTTTCATGGCCGGAATCACTGGGTTGCTGTGAGTTTTCCAGGCTGTATGGCCATATTCCAGATGCATTCTTTCCTGACGTTTCACCTGCATCTATGGCAGGCATCCTTAGAAGTTGTGAAGTCTGTTGGAAACATCTATGGGAGGCACCCTCAAAGGTTGTGAGGTCTGGAAAGCAGATAAACCTTGAAGATGAAAGGCTATTCAATGCTAATCAGGGTAGCCAATTGCAACATTCACACCTGCCACAAACAGACAAGAGTTCTTTTTCCAACCCTGAACATTCCACAGATATATAAACCCCACTTGCCTGGTTTCCAACAGATCTCACAACCTCTGAGGATGCTTGCCATAGATGCTGGCAAAACATCAGGAAAGAATGCTTCTGGAACATGGACATACAGCCTGGAAAACTCACAGCAACTCAGTCCTCTATCCTACCTCACCTCAGTCACTTACAATATTTATTTGAAGTAATGCAGATTTTACATACCCAAAGCTACAAAATAATAAATCAGGACAGGCAGTTTTTAGCCCTCAGAAATTCTCTGCAAGCTATCATTTCAGGTCTCTGAGAAGAGAGGGCTCTCTTCCCACTGCCCTGAAAGCTCTTTGCTCGTGAACAGGAAAGACAGTGATAGCAAAAGGAGTGGCAGAAATAGTGGAGAAATCAATAGCACCATCTGTCACTAGCCTTATCCCTTCCCTCCCACCCCCTTGCTGCCCACAACAGGTAATCCACCCCAGAGAATGAGCCCTAGGGAAAAAAGAAAAGATTTCCCATAGTATATAGATTTGTGAGGTTACGCTGAAAACAGTTGATAAACATTTTTCTTTTGCCATGTGAAACTCTGACCATTCAGTCCATGATGATGGAAGTGTATCACAGCTGGGATGGATAACCCTTTTGGCCACTGGGATTGCACATAGGCAAGCAGTCATGGGCACACGGGAAAACATCCCTCTGCAGACATGCAGAATATATTTCCTTGAGGAGCTGACCCACTTTATGCTGAGAGCCGCATGCTCCTCTGTACTTGCTCACCAACATGGGAAATGCCCAAGATAAGAACTGACTGAAATGTGAAAGATTGCTAACTTTCTGCTAGAAGACTACCATGTTTCAACCCTTCACTGTTGGAAAGGGTATATTTGGGCAGGGGACAATATGGCCACACCAAAGCTCATGTCAGCTCCAGACCACTGGGAACAAATTGCTCTTTTACAGCCTCCTGTTGCTCCAACTTCCCTTAAGATGTTAAGTCTCGCTTAGGTTTCTTGTGCCATGTGGAATCTACTAGTCAGGATAGAACAACCATAGCCCATCCCTGTGTGGTAAATACATGCTATATTTCCTTTTTCGCAGTACCCCTGCATCTAATTACTGGGTTCCATGCAAGACCTTTGAGGGACGCTAACCAGAAGTCAGCTTTATGGAACAGCTCCCCTAGCTTTAAATAATGCATTTAATTGGTGACAGATGAAGGATTAAGGCAAAAGCAGGCAGACTGAATGGGGAACTGGCAGGCTGCATCCCACCCAGGGGATAGACAGTGTCCATCCTTGGTCTAAAACTTCTCTGCTCCAGAGCATATTGAATATCTGTTTCTCACAACCACCAATTATTGATTTTTAAAATAACATTCTTGCTTGGAAGCTTAGCACAGCTTTAAAAGTGTGAGGAATTCTGTCTAGGCACAGAAGTCTTCCATTCTTCATAGCACTGAATGTTCTCAAACTGAGCTTTAGTACTGATAAGAGGTTCTTGAGTTATGGTCTAGTATAGGACTGACATGGAGCCCCTGATAGCACAGTAGGTTAAACCCCTAGCTGCTAAGCTTGCAGACCGAAAAGTTAGCAGTTTGAATCCGGGGAGCGGAGTGAGCTCCCGCTATAAGCCCCAGCTTCTGCCAACCTATCAATTTAAAACCTGCAAATGTGAGTAGATCAATAGGTACCGCTTTTGCAGGAAGGTAGCGGCGCTCCATGCAGTCATGCTGTCTACATGACCTTGGAGGTGTCTACGGACAACGCTGGCTCTTCGGCTTAGAAATGGAGATGAGCATCAACCCCCAGAGTTGGACACAAGTATACTTAATGTCAGGAGAAACCTTTACCTTTACTACAAGACGGACAAACTCATTTTCATCAAAGGCCTCATCAGCCTTATGGTTGCCTTCAAAGGGTTGTTAGATCCATGGACAGAGAATCAATGGATACAGGGGGCCAGCTATAATTTTTTTTTACATAGTGGTCAGTTCTCTGTAGTTTTTACCTAATTTGGGTCCCCAGATGTTATTGAACGGCAACTCCCATCACTTTTAATTATCCACCATGCTGACTGGGGATAATAGGAATTGCAACTCAACAGCACTTGTGTCTTTGTGGTTGGAGAAAGGTTAAAGAATGTTTTAAAGTGAGACATCATATCCACAAACCCTGTACCTCAATTCTAATCCCGCTATCCTAACTGAAAAGAACAAACTGTAGCCTTCCAGATGTTGATGTATTACAACTCTAGCCATGATGTCTAATGATGAGGAATACAAGAGTTATAATCCAGCCTTTGGAGGGCCACATAAAATGAAATGGTGAACCAGATTTGGCCCATGCACCTTGGGTGTGACACATAGGCTTGTAGATTCTGGTTCAGAAGTGGCATGGATAATTGGTTTCCTCTGTTACTCCATTGCACCTTGCTTTTCTCACTTTATTCTTTTCTTCTGCCTCCTTCAGTTGGAGATCTTCCTTTCCCAGCGCATTGTTGAGACGAGTGAAGAGGCCGACATTTTAGCTGTGAGCCAGTTCCAACAAGCTCCTCCCATCCTGCAAGACCAGACCAAAGAGAAATTGGAGGCCATGGTGGCAACTATCCAGCATCTTCTTGGACAGTTGACCAGTCTAAAGATGCAACATCTTTTTATGATCCTTGCTTCCCCAAGGTTGGTATACTTTTCCTTTCCATCTAACCACTCTTCTTTAGGGGCACTGTCAGAGGAACCCAATCATACCACAAAGAGGCCAGAAAGTTGACAGATGTCTCCACTCAAACCCAGCTTCTATAGGCTCAGGTTGATATTGCAAAGATTAGCATTAATCCCACCTAGATTGAAAGGGAAGGGAGATGAGAAAGATTGGTTGGGGAGAGCTAGTAACGTGGATTGGCAATTTCAATGTTGAAACTTCATATAGTCTCAAAATCAATCTATAGTTTGGATTTCAGGATGATCTTGGGATTTGATTATGGAATATGTTTCTCATCTCATTGGCATGAGGAATTAGACATTATTACAAAATTTACAAAGCTTCTAATAATGGCCCAGTGTTCCAGAGTTGGTTTCTGTGTCCTCTATGGTTACATGCTCCAGTCTCCTAATCTTTTGAAGTCCTCTTTAATTAAGGCGATTTTAGT
Source organism: Anolis carolinensis (assembly GCF_035594765.1). Lineage (NCBI taxonomy): Eukaryota > Metazoa > Chordata > Lepidosauria > Squamata > Anolidae > Anolis > Anolis carolinensis. The sequence goes on along the minus strand of NC_085846.1, from coordinate 27,498,052 downwards.
TTGGAGTGAGGGCCCTATAACCCAGAATATCAAGGCAGATAATCCACAATATCTGCTTTGAACTGGATTATCTGAGTCCACACTGCCATATAATCCAGTTGAGTGTGGAAGGGGCCTGAGATGGTGATGGTGGATATCAGACTTTGGTGCACCCAAGACCCATGACAACTTTTAAAAGAGTTTGTATTTGAATGCTTTTATATTTTTGCATTGCTTTATGTGTATTATAGACAAGAACCTTTGCATTGCAGCCCATACATTTTTCCTTGGAAAAAATTCTTACATTGTTGATTATTTGATAATGCACAACAGAACTGAACCTGTGCAAATAATCCAAAATTGGGGTGATTCTTTTTAAAGATCAGATCTTTTCCAATGGTCAGGAATTCTGGGAGACAAAGTCCAAAACACCTGGAGGGCCACAGGTGGTGTAGGCCCAAACTAGAATGTTCTTGACTGGAATACTATGTGGATTTTACTTTTGTGTAAACACCTTTTAATATCAAACTGTTTGCTGGATCATTCTAATCAATAGAATACTAAACAATAGAACGGTGTAGCTTTTTCTATTGTGCCCTTTGTACATTTGTACATTTGTACATTTCCCCTGCCCTCCTCTTTTGCCCTCACAACTGTTCCTTCTTCCACAGAAACTATATCAGAGTAGAACATCTCCTGAATTCTGCTTCATTCTTTCTTAAGCTGCCACATTTGTTTTTAATTTCTATAAAATAACTAACTTCTATACCATCCATTGTGAGTTGCTAAGCAGTTCTGTAAATCATACTCCAAAAATTAAGGTTGGGGAGAGGGCAGTCTTGCCTGATGGGAAAGGGATTAGACAGGGTGGTCTTTTGGGCCTTTTTCTAATACTGCGGTTTTAAGAATTCTGGGTGGGATGAACATTGGTGGTGACAATTTTGTTGCTGGTGTTTCATGGATGTTTTGTGGTTTAGATATGTGGATCGTGTGACTGAGCTCCTTCACCAGAAATTGAAACAGGCTGACCTGTTGCTTCTGAAAAAGGATCTGATGATTAAGAAACGGCAGGAGGCACTGGAAGAACAGGCTAGCCTGGAGCCAAAGCTGGACATCCTTGTGCAGAAGACCAGAGAATTACAGAAACTGGTGCGTGTAATGAAAGCCACAAGGATTAGGACCTTTCTGTCTCCAACCCTATCTCCAGGTTCATCCTTTGTAAAAAATCTGTAGATCAGTTCCATCTCAGATGTGTGGCAGCATATAACATGCTTGGTGATGGAATTTATAGCAACTATATGAATGAATGTTATAGGAAGTTTGCAGGAAAAACTGGCAAACAGGAGATGAGATTCTGTCATGTTGAATGAAGTGAAGCTTTAAACACAATAGTTGAGTTTGTAGGTAACCTGCTTTTACTTTCCCTGAAGAAAATATACTGTATGTCTTAATCATGGGTAAGGAAGTAGGAACAGATTGCAATGCAATATGACCACTGTTGTGCCGCTGCCATTCATCTCCACTTCTCCCCTTGTTTGCACAAATGTCCACACTTTTTTACCATTTCTAATTTTCTACAAGTTAGGTTATTTCCCTCCTGGTCTTAGCAAGAGTAGAAGGGATTAGGGAGAAGCAGTGGCCCTTTTAAAGAAAAGACAGAACATAACAAGAGCAAGGAGACACTCTCCCTTGCTGGTCTTCTCCAAGTTGCTCCCTAAGCATAGCATTTATAGAGAATAGATGAGAGGAAGAGGTGTATTTTTTCAGAACTACACGTAACATGTGGTTCTGCACTGAAGACACCTAACATGGGGTTCTTTTGTCTTTCAGATTGAGGCTGACATCTCTAAACGATACACTGGCCGGCCTGTGAACCTGATGGGTGCTTCTCTCTAACACCTTTCATCGTGAACGTATTCACCTAAGACTCTGTGGGGTTGGAAAAACAGAATGTTAGCTACAGCCTCAACCAAAGAGAAAGGATGTCAAGGACAAGAACTAAGGAAAAGGGATGCCAACTGGATAATTTCCAGGAGTATGGGGCTACCTCCATTCTGCGTGGAGTTGTAAGCATTTCTAACAGATCATTGTTGGTTGAATAAAGCTGCTGCTTTCATAATGTTCTCCTGTGTTAATCTTACTTCGAATGTATACAATAGCTCCCACTTTGGGTGTCATCTGAACTTTTCCTTGCCTTCTAAGAAAACTGTCTTCAACTCCTTGGTAGCAGAGACTGCTGTAAATATCAGTGAGGGTTTTGTCATTGCTTGGCCATGAAGTAGAAGTCCCATTGTCTTTATTAGGACTCCATGTTTTGCCAGTTGTCTGACACCTCGAAACAACAAGCCTTTTCATTTCTATTTTGATACTTACTGAGTTGTCAACCTTTTAGGGAGCTGGAAGTATTAGTAGGATACAGAATGTCTTATGTGGTTTCAGAAAGACAATGGCTTGGGACTAGACATTAGTTATACTTTGGTCCATTGAAATCATATTTCCCTTTAGTTTCAGTTGGTCAGTTCTATATATAACTAAGTCTGAGTACATAGGTGGCTGTGGTCTCACCTTTTAAAAAAATTCCCACTTAGGGACAAAGCATTCCCACCTGGTCAGAAGGACACTGACTGCCCTCCCTAAGCTGCAGAACAATCCCTTCACTCTACAGACTTCTGTTTCTTGTATTTACGCTTATATTTATGGTTTCCCACCTAAGTCTGTAATGTGTGAATAAGTCCCATGTTTCTCCAGAAACTAAGTCTGTTTATAACCTTGGGGCAAATGATCCCTACATAGATACCTACAGCCCTTTCATGTTTGCCTGAAATGTTCACATCACTGGGTTTCTGTGAGTTTTCCAGGCTGTATGACCATGTTCCAGAAATAGTCTTTCCTGACGTTCTGCCCACATCAGGAGAGACTGCTTCTGGAACATAGTCATACAGTCTGGAAAACTCACAGCAACCCAATGATTCCGGCTATGAAAGCCTTTGACAACACGTTTGCATCACTTTTTCTAAGACAGAGTGAACAATCTTCCTTTACACATCCCATTCTGTCCTACTGGCTTTGGTATGACAAGGAAGTAATAGCCTAGGCAGATACACCATGACCCATTTCCAGCCACCCACAGCTTGGCATCCAGGAAGTGACTGGATCAGATCTTCATTGGACTGGGTGAACAATACGGAGGGCAATAGTGCCAATGAGACCGTTCTTGTCTTGCCTGAGAACCATGCCCATTGTCTCTTATCCTGGCAGAGGATACTGTGAGAGTCTGTACCACCGTCCTTTTTCACTTATTTAGGATGGGGAGGGTGAAGAGAAGGGTGATCAGTTTGGATGGGGAGGAGGTGATTCGATTTTAATTTCATAGGAGAGCAGTTGATTCATTGCTCTTTGTCGGTGGTGTTGACTCTCGTAATGACTTTCCATCAAAATGAAAAGTGGAATGACAGCGTTCATTATTCCTGCTGCTTGTTATCTCAGCGGAGGGGGGAGGGCCACCCCCTCCCCCCCACGCCGCCTTTCAGCCATCCTGGACAGTGAGTGATGGGCCCTATTAATCACCGACCCCGCGGACTCTGGCGGACACACGCTACCCGGCAGAGAAGGGGAGAGAGATAAGGCACCAACAGCCGCTCCAATCAATTAACGTCAAGCGGGACTCTGCTGCCCCTCCTTCATTCCCTGCCTTCACCCTCTTGTGGTTGCAGAGGTGGACATCTCTTGTGGGACAGAAGGAGAAGCGGGGAAGCCAAGTGTGCTGTACCACACCATCCGTGGAATCTGTTCCATCAAACCAAGTGACTGAAATTTTCTGTGCCAAAAACTCAGATTTCTACTGCTGCCACCAACCTGCGAAAAGGGGTAATTCTCTTCTCCCCTTCCCAATTTTAGTCTCCTGTGAGACACGCCCTCTCTACAGTTATTGGCCTTTGCAGATGTATTACATTCTTAAAAGTCTACAGGAATTATTTACTCTCTTCTAAACAAATGTCTGACTTTTAGTTTTGTGAAAAAAGGTAAAAGTCATAGGTTAGAGCAGTGGTTCTCAACCTGTGGGTCCCCAGGTGTTTTGGCCTACAACTCCCAGAAATCACAGCCAGTTTACCAGCTGTTAGAATTTCTGCAGCCTCCAGTGGCTCAGTGTGTTAAAGCACTGAGCTGCTGAACTTGCAGACCGAAAGGTCCCAGGTTCAAATCTGAGGAGCGGAGTGAGTACCCGCTGTTAGCTCCAGCTTCTGCCAATCTAGCCATTCGAAAACATGCAAATGTGAGTAGATCAATAGTACCGCTCCAGCGGGAAGGTAACGGCATTCCAGGCAGTCATGCTGGCCACATGACCTTGGAGGTGTCTAAGGACAACACCGGCTCTTCGCCTTAGAAATTGAGATGAGCACCAACCCCCAGAGTCGGACACGACTGGACTTAACGTCAGGGGAAACCTTTACCTTTACCTAGGATTTCTGGGAGTTGAAGGTCAAAACATCTGGGGACCCACAGGTTGAGAACCACTGGGTTAGAGATTCTTAGCTCCCCTTCATAGAACAGTGGCTCCCTGAATTCCTTAATAAATAAGGTTAGACTTTTAAAACAGTTTGTGATGTATTTTTACCTTTGAAACCTAGGTATGCTTAATGCTGTTGAATTTTTAAGAAGACAACCAGAGGCAGACGTGACCTCCTGGTTTGTATGTGCTAAACTAAAGTGTCTAGCCAGTTTTACCCACAGCAGAACTGCCATGCTACGTTCTATTCATCTGGAGTTTAGTTCACTTAGCTGTTTACATTTTGTTTTTATTATTGTAACAATAAACAATTTGTTGTTTAAAAATATATGACAAAACAGCAAGAAACAAAACTAAAGCAGTACACTTCAGAGTTTAAATCAAATTGATACATTGTTGTTAACTGCTGTCAAGTTGATTTTGACTCATGGCAACCCCGTGAATATAATACCTTCAAGTCACCCTATCCTCAATAGCTCTGCTCAGGAAGGTAGCTTTTTTGATTGAATATATCCATCTGGAATGTGATCTTACTCTTTCGCTTGTTCCTTCTACCTAACCAAGCAGCATTATTGCCTTTTCTGGTGAATCTTGCTTTCTCATAATACGGCCAAAGTACAACAGTCTCAGTTTAGACATCTTGGCTTCTAAGAAGAGTTCAGGCTTGTGTTGTTAGAGGCTTTTATGGCCGGAATGACTGGGTTGCTCTGAGTTTTCCAGGCTATATGGCCATGTTCCAGAAGCAATCTCAACCTCTGTGGATGCCTACTATAGATGTGGGCGAAACTCCAGGAGAGAATACTTCTGGAACCTAACCATATAGTCCGGAAAACTCACAGCGACCCAGTTCAGACTTAATTTACTCAAGGACCCATTTATTTCTTATTGTATTCGTTCAGTAGTTCTTGGGATTGGTAGAACTTTTCTCCAGCACCACATTTCAAATGAGTTAATTTTCTTCCCATTAGCTTTCTTCACTGTCCAACCTTCACAACCACATAGAAATTCAAAATACAGTGGCCTAGATAATTCTTACTTTAGTATTCAGTGATATATATTTACATTTGAGAATCTTGCCTTGTTCCTTGACAGCTGCCCTTCCATGTCTCAGTTTTCTGATTTCTCGACAGCAATCCCCATTCTATTGATTGCTTAATGATATAGAAAATCTTAAACTCTTTCGACATCTTCATTGTCAACCATGTGAATTACGGTATCGGTTGTCATTATTTTTGTTTTCTTCATGTTCAGCTTTAAACCTTACTTTGTACTTCCTTCCTTGACTTTCTTTAGTAATCATTCCAAGCCTTTGTTATATTCTTCCACAAGTATTGTGTCATTGACATATCTTAAAATGGTTGATGTTCCTGCCTCCAGTTTTCTTGCCCCCTTCCTCCAAGTCTACTCATCCTTTATATATGATATGTTTAGTGTATGAGTTAAGCAGAGATGACTTGCCAATTGGAAACCATTCAGTTTCTCTATATTTTGTCCTGGCAGTAGCCTCTTGTCCCGAATACAGGTTAGGCACCAGGACAATCAAATATTGTGGCACATCCATTTCTTTAAGAGTGGTCCATAGACTTTTCATGATCTATTCTACACAATCAAAGGCTTTGTTGTGATCAATAATGCACAAACTGATTTTCTTTGGAAATTCTGGGTTGTGCCCCATCATGCAGCATATGATTGCAGTATGACCCTGGTGTCACTTCCTTTCCTGAACCAAGGTTGGACATCTTGCATTTCTCTCCACATATGGTAAAATCTTTGTTGTAAGATTTTGAGCATTATTCTGCTGACATGGGAAATTACCACAATGGTTTTGTGGTCATTGCAGTCCCTGGTATCCCCTTTCTTTGGAACTGGAATGTTTCCAAACTGTGAGCTGTTGCTTTGCTTTAAACTAGCTAGATTAGATCCTGTCTCTGTAACCTGAAGTAGCTATATTGGTATGCCATCTGTTCCTGGTGATTTCTTTCTCCCAAGTGCAGCTTTAACTTCCTTTTTTAAAATTGGAGGTTCACATTTAAATAGTTCTTCATTGAATGAATCTGTATTTTTTCATCTATTTTATGTAGTTCTTCTGTATATCTTTTCCATTGCCTTTTTATTTCAACTTGATTATGTAATGTTTTCCCGTTGGTTGCAGAGCATCCCCACTCTTGGTTTAAAATTCCCTTTGATTTCTGAGAAATTATGGAAGAAATTTCTTGTTCTTCCTTTTTTTGTTGTCACCTCCTTTTTCTCTGCATTGATTATTATATAGTAGTTCTAATAGTCCCTCCGTACGTCTATTTCTGTCACCTTTTCCTTCTGCTTCTCATTTGTCCTTAACTGCTTGTATTTTTTATCTGTTATCTGTTTTTCTTTTTGGCTGCAGATAGTGCCATTTTACATTCATCTCTGACAATATGCAGAACCCTTCTGGCTCTTGGTCAATTAGATTTAAAAGTACAAATCTGTTTTTAACATTACCTTTAAATTCTACAGGAATGTTCTTCAGGTCACAATGGTTCTTCTTTAAACTTTAATTTTTGATATTAGTGGTTCCTGAACTGTGCCACAATTTGCTCCTGATCTCATTTTTGCAGAGAGAATTGAGCTTCTCCATCTTCTGCTTCCAATTGTGTAATATATGTCATTTCTATATTGGTCTACAAGTGATGTCCAATACAAAACTAGGCTGGATCCATTGAATCAATTGTTGAGTGGTAAGTCAACCAATTTCCACCAATTTCATGTGTATTCCCATGGAACCCTGGTAGCGCAGTGGGTTAAACCCTTGTGCTGGCAGGACTGATGAAGGTTGGGTTGCTGACCTGAAGGTTGCCGGTTCGAAACCAACCTGGGGAGAGTGTGGATGAGCTCCCTCTATCAGCTCCAGCTCCATGTGGGGACATGAGAGAAGCCTCCCACAAGGGTGGTAAAAAAAAACCCATCAAAAACATCAGGACATCCCCTGGGCAACATCCTTGCAGATGGCCAATTCTCTCACACCAGAAGTGACTTGTAGTTTCTCAAGTTGCTCCTGACTAAAAAATATGTATTCCAATTGAACTAGGAATTAGATCAGAAATGGGAATAATGTGACTGAACTGCATTTCCCAACAGTCAACACAGCCAAAAGTGAGAAATGCTGGGAGTTGCAGTTCAACAACATCTGGTGGATCGTATGCTATCCACCTTTGATCTAAGCTATTATAAATACAAAAAGTGCAGCTAACATTTAGTTGGCATCTCCTTGCTTTTAATGTGAATGGTTGAGTTCTATATTCTGAAATAGCAGAAAACAAGCTTACTCCATTAGCCATGTAACAACCCTTCTCAAACTTCTCTTTCCCATGTTGAAAATACCTGGCTCACTCTATCATCACTGGGTGTTTGTTTTTGATCCCTTATCATTTTGATCTTTCTTTTCTTGACATGTTTCAGTTTGCTATTGTTCTCAAAGTTTGTTGACCAGGACACTGTACTTCTGTTAATGTAATCTAGAATTCTGTTAATACCTTTGCTGTTGCACCATACAGATGATTTATTTTTGATTCATAGTGTACTAGGACACTATATCTTTTTCATAATAGTGTTATCAGGCCAAGTGTCATCCTTCTTGTATTTGTGCATCTGATTTTAACTATTTAAATGTAGAACCTTACATTTATCCCTATTGAAATGCACTGTATTACTTTTGGCTCGATTCTTCAATCTGTTGAGGTCATCTTGAAGTCTTCTGCAATATTATCTACCCCTCCCATTTTGGTGTCATCTAGAGACTTGATGGCCATGCCCTCTATTTCTTCATACAGGTTATTTATAAATATTTTATAATTCAATAGGACTCAAAGTTAGTCATAACTTAAGTCCTACTGGAAACAATTGTTTTGTACCATTTTAAGGAGAGAAAAAATACACAGAAAAGTACAACAAACATTAGTTAACCAATGTTAGCATTATGATGTTCTTTGAAGCAGGAAGTAAATTTGATCCTTGATATTTGCAGGGATTTCTAAAGAGACAACTGCACTAATCTGTTGAGACAAAAAGAGGTGGTGAGTAGGAATATCACAAGCTTCATGTATGATCTTATTCTTTGCTGTGTGTATTTATGTAGCCATAAGATGAATGGAATGTGGTTTCTACTCAAAAAAGCAGCTTCTAGCATTCAAATCATTAGCATTTAAAGCACTACATTTTCGTTATTTTTGCAAAATCAATGAATTGCATTCAAGAATTACGGCTGGTGTTCTCTAACACAGTTATAGAGTTTTAACCTAGAGTTACGAACCCATAACTGCTCCATGTTCAATACGTTTTTTTAATCATGTCAGAAGCAAATTGAGAACCTGCTGCAAGTCGCTTCTGGCGTGAGAAAATCAGCCATCTACAAAGACGTTGCCCAGGGGATGCCCAGATGTGTTACCATCTCATGTCACTTATGTTCAATAAGTGTGTATTCACAATTATGGCACTGTTGCTATAGTGGTAAATGTCCCTCCAAACCGATCTTAAGACCCAACAGCATCAAACTGCATCAAGCAATGGGGGTCTGCTCTGCTAGCAATCGGAAACAGAAAAAAGACATTCCCAGCCCCCTGCCATTGGCAAACAAGGCTATGACAAGGAATTGCAATGAGTTCCTTCTACTGATAGTTGCAGCCTCACTTGCAGGGAAAAGAGGGCTGGAAATGTGATCCTCCAATTGTGAGCCAAACAGACATTCCTTGCTCAGTGGGGTTGCTTATTGTTAAGACAGATTTTGGAGAGTCAGACGAGGAGATGTTTACTTAGTGGCACATTCATAACTAAGTAGATACTTTGAATCGTTGGAGAAAGAGAAGGTACCAGTACATTGATGGTGTAGGATATTGGTATATGATTGTGACAGTACAACTGCTTAACTTTTGGGAGATGGGTATTTTGACCTGTAAAAGCTTATGCTATACTAAAAAGTCCCATGTTATTCGATAAACACTTTGTGGCGTTGTCATTTGGTCCCTTAGCTATGTTGCCTTGCAGCCACAATTTACTTAACTGTCTGATTTCATGCAGCACCATCACAATGATGCTGTATAGAGGCTTTTTCTTTTGGGAGGAGGGTGTTTTGTATCTCAATATAATTAGTGAGGAAAATGTGAGCCAAGAGAAACATGTGCTATGAATCTCAGCAAACATGTCTTCCTATAATCCCTCACAAATGTACTGGATTTTGCTACACTTCCATTCAACTAATAGGGTAACATACATTGGGAATCACACCACTTTGTGGATGAGTTGGCCTTAGGAACAAACAGGGTGTATCTACACTGTAGAATTAATGTAGTCGGACTCCATTGTAACTGCCCTATCTCAATGCTATGGGCTGTGGCGCAGGCTGGTTAGCAGCCAGCTGCAATAAATCACTCTGACCAAGAGGTCATGAGTTTGAGGCCAGCCTATGTCGGGGTGAGCACCCGACAATTAAAATAAAAATATAGCCCCTGCTCGTTGTTGACCTAAGCAACCCGAAAGATAGTTGCATCTATCAAGTAGGAAATTTAGATACCACTTATATGTGGGGAGGCTAATTTACAGCACCATAAAAATCACCCAGCCGCCATTGGAATGAGAAAGTTGCTGTCACAGTGGATGATGAAGTAGCTCCCCCTGTGGCCGGAATCAAGCATACCCTCAGGAAAGCTGGAAGCTGGAGAAGGTTTAAATTACCTCTGCGTCTGTCTCTGTTCTATGTTATATGGCATTGAATGTTTGCCTTATACGTGTACAATGTGATCCGCCCTGAGTCCCCTTTGGGGTGAGAAGGGCGGAATATAAATACTGCAAATAAATAAATAAATAAATAGAAGTCATCGTTTTACAGTTTTTTAAAACATTCTCTGGAAACACAATGCTTTACCAAATTGCAAATCCCATGATTCTATAGCATTGAGTCAGGGCAGTTAAAAGTGGTGTCAAATTGCATTAATTCTACAGTGTAGAATGATGCTCCCTCAGTAGTAGCACCCTGGTGAGAATTCCTTCTCAATACAACTACGGTTGACCTGAATGGATCTGTGGCATCTCAACGTCATCTGAAAACATATGGAGCCCCCGGTGGCGCAATGGGTTTAAACCCTTTTGCTGGCAAGACTGCTGACCGAAAGCTTAGCGATTTGAATCCGGGGAGAAAGGTGGGAGTTTAGAATCTGGGGAGCAGGATGAGCTTCCGCTTGTCAGCTCCAGCTTCCCATGCGGGGATATGAGAGAAGCCTCCCACAGGATAGTAAAACATCCGGGCATCCCTTGGGCAACGTCCTTGAAGACGGCCAATTCTCTCACACCAGAAGCAACTTGCAGTTTCTCAAGTCGCTCCTGATATGAAAAAAAAAATGAAAGCATATTTATTTGTGCAAACTTTTGGAGGATAATCAATTCATATATATATAATTGCATCTTATTTATCTTTGTCCTTGAAATTATGATTTCAATAATATCTTTGAACTGAATTGTTTTTAAGTTACTGTTAGCAGCTTTGAACTGTATATGAGGAAGTGAGGGATATAAATAGAATAAAACAGTAGCATTTCTTATTCTTTGGACGTGATAGTCCCTTCAGTATACACTCCTGGAAATAATGTACATTTTACAGACTCTATTGCATTGCCCATGTTGCCTGTTTTTTATTGCTTCGGCTCTTTTTGTTTTCTACTTTCACTTTGTCTTTTTATCTTAGCATCATTTCTGTTATGTTATAGAAGCCGGCTTGGGAATTGTTGAAAGTGAAAGAGGCCATATAAATATCCTTTATATGTGCAGCCAAGTGTATTGTGCCGCTTGGGAACGCAAGTTTGGGACCACGTCCATAGGAAGGCAATTCTGTAACTAGAGAAGCTATTGAGTGTGCTTCTGTATGCATCCGTATCATTTAGACTTATTACTAAGAGGGAAATTTTAGAATTAATTGGGAGCTGAGGATCATGAGTACTCAAAGCACACACAACATTCCCACATCCATATGTTCAGCAGGCAGCTGTTACTTTGCTTGAATGTCAGCCGTGAATTAGGGAGTATGCATTAATGATCGTATTCTTTTTTTCTCTCCTCTAATTAATCTGGAATAATTAGCAACCTCTAGTCTGGTTCTCAAAAGCACTAATATGAACCAGAATCCACAAAGCACTCATAAAGCATGCATCCAGTGCAAAGGAGACCCATCCTGCGATATTTCTTAATCCTTTCTGAATGCAAATAAATACAAGTTAGTTAAGGCATATTAGAAAGAGAAGAACTAATCCACATTTTGTCCCCGTGTCTCTTGCCAGGGTCCTTCACTTTAAAATAAGTGTGATTGTACAGATTTTCTTAGACTACAACTGCTAGCATTCTTTACTATTATTATACAAGTGGGGAATTGTAGTCTGGCAACATTTACTCTTTAAAGATTTAAAGTTAAGCAACTCCTATTTCTCTACTTATTTCTGTACATAAACTGATATTTTTAAAACTTCTTACAGAAGACAAAAGTTGGGGTACTAGAAGGCATTTGGGGGGGAACAAAAACCTTTTTTTAATTTGAGGGGGAGCTCTATATGACACACAGTCACTCTGTCTCCCACCTCTACTTTAAGGTATTGTAAGACTTTTTTGTTTGTTTGTTTAAACAGATTTAATACGATAGTTGCCTTTTTGAAAATCAAATATTGAGTAAACCAGTGGAATAAATGTATGTGTAAACTGCACTATAGTGTCTCAGTTTTACAGCCACCTGTGTTAATGGGCTTCCTTGTATCTTACTAGCATTTTATTGTATCTTACCTGGGGATCACAACAAGATACAGTGAAGACATCTGCCCTTGCGCTTTGCTCCATCCCAGAATGAAATACATCTCACCACGTTAAAACTGTGGATGTGGCTCTTAATGAGACATGCCACATTCTCACAGGATGTCTACGCCCTGCAATGCTGGAGAAATTTTACTGTTTAGCCAGTATTGTACCACCTGACATCCATCAAGAAGTAGCAGCTGCAATGAAAGGACCAACGCATTGACATCTCCAGCCCATCCTCTGTTCGGATATCAGCCAGCATGCCAATGACTTAAATCAAGAAATAGCTTCATAACATCCACAGAGATACTCGCAGGAACACCTCAGCAAGCAAGAGTCCAAAAGTGGCAGGCTAAAACCCGGAACCTCAATCCATGACTGATACCAGAGAAGAAACTCCCTCCTGGGCATACAGAAGATTGGGCAACTTGGAAGGAGCTGAATAGACTGCGCTCTGGGACTACAAGATGCAGAGCTAATCTTAAGAAATAGGGCCACAAAGTGGAGTCCACAACATGTGAGTGTGGAGAAGAGCAAACCACAAACCACTTACTACAATGCACTCTGAACCCTGTCACATGCACTATGGAGGACCTTCTCACAGCGATACCAGAGGCACTCCAAGTAGCCAGCTTCTGGTCAAAGGAAATTTAGCATAATGCCAAGTTTTTAACTTTATTTGTGGTTTTTTAAAATTCATTATGACTGTATTCTCAATTTACTTCTGACACGATAAATAAATACGAGCAATAGATTTAATGAGTGATACTCAAATTCAAAAAAGATGTAGATGCATTATTAACTTGAAACGAAGACTACTGGACCGTAGTGTTTTCCAATGGGGGTATTATGCAGTCACTCTGACTAAAATATGAACTTTTATCCAAGGAAACCCTCTCATTTCTTCTATAGCATCATCCATCTTTATGACAACCCATTTTGATGTTTTAAATTTATTGTTTTGAAACCTGTGAACAAGTGTTAACTGCTCTTCAAGGTTATCAATATTCTACTATCGTTTTTGACATCTATCATTCATTTAAATGGTAGCTGTCCGTCACATTATTCCTAAGGATTATAGTCCTTGTCTCATCTCCTCCAACATTTTGCAGATGAAAACCGGGGCACCTGTGGCCAAGCAGTTTTTCCAAGTATGCTAGCATTTCTTTTGCTGTCTTAGCACTTCTTACAAACTCAAAGGTTCTTTCTGATAGAGAACTTGAAATTATTCCTCTCACCCATTTGTCGATTTGGAACCAGTCTGCATATCCGTCACTTTTGGCTGCTGGCAGATCTTGGCCACAGACCTCAGTCTGTTTGACATTCAGGATCAATTCCAGTCGGCTTAAGGTAATTTCCACCTTCATCCACCAATTTAGGAACAGGCCAAATAAATTCTTGCTTCCTTTCCATGGTTCTCAGCTTCCAAAAATGAAAATGAAATCCTTCAAGAAAATCCAAAAAATAAAGTTCAAAATCCAGAAAAATAATATCCAAAAATCAAAAGGCTCAAAAATCCCTTTGAGAAACCTTTCTCTGCTCCTTTTTCACCTATCCTTTAAAGCTATTTCCCTTTTCATTCAGCACGCACGTGTCTGGGCCCATAACCCTTTGCTGGGGAATCTGAGCTGTTAGGCTCAAAATAACCCTCAGTTGGGGTGATTCCACCATAAATATAGTAGAGTACCAGAAGTAAACTTCTCAACCAGCAGAAACTTACGTGTGTGATGCCTCATGGGCCTTGTAGTCCCGTTCCTAGTGTCACTGTGGCAGATGAGGATGAAAACATGGGGTTTTCTCCGGATCAACAACAGCCGGACTCCTTCAAAATGCCTGATGTTGATGTTCTTGCCCAAAAGCCAATTAAAACCGACCTTGAACAGCTCTCACCTCCCTTCGCTAGGAGACATTCCTTTACTGCAGACAGGGGAGTTAAAGAGCGGGTTCGCAGGAGTTTACGAATTGCTGCCAAACAAGACACTGATTAGCCATGTTTCCCCTGGGAAAATCCAGAGAGTCTCACATCTGCAAAGTTAGGTTTCGTTCCCTGTTCTCTAGGGAAAGAGGACGCTGAACACCTGTTTGGCGGGAAAACGAGACCCCAATATAGGTGCCTGGCACGTTAGAATTGTTGCGGAGCCAACTGAGCAGCTCCAGAAGCAACTTCGTGTTTCCAGCCTTGTGTGGACTTCGCAAAGTCCGCAACCCCAGTTCCTTGCTTCACGGATCAAGTATTCAAGATTGGTCTAGCCTTGTTTTTAGCCACGGACCTTGCTCTTAAAATCTCTGCTTCACCTTGTTCCTAGTCACTGACCTTGTTTAATGATTCCAGTTTGTTTCCAGCCTTGTTCTCAAGCTACCTTGGACTTCAAAGACTCTGGGCGCTTTCCCCACACTATTGCTTGGCAATAGTGTGTGTTTCGGTTATTGGATTTAAAACTTTGAACTCTAATATCAATTATTGGACAATACATTTCTGGACTTTATTTGACCTCATTTGATAGGTCAGTTTCTGAACTATATTCTTCACTTGTTTTTATTACTTTTATATATTTACTTAATAAAGATATTAGATAGATATTGGCCTCTGCATCTGGTTCTTGGTGCTCCGCTGCCTAGGGTCTGACAACGTGTGATGAACTGGGATAACCTTCTGTTCATTAGGATGGTTTAGGATTGCACAGTCAGAATTTAGGTTCAAAAATGGAAGTAAAAGAAATACATTCTTGAACCATCCTAAGGAATAGAAGCTTATCCCAGCTCATCACACATAAGTTTCATTTTGGGCCGCGTAACAATAAGCAGGTACTGACAGAGGTCTGCTTTCCCATGACAGCTGATCTGTACCAATTGGTGTTAATAATAATAATAATAATAGTACTCTCAGGAAGACCCACGCGTTTTAAAAGTTAGTGGGCTTAAAGGGGTCGAAATGCCCTATAACCAAGTGGGGGTGGGGGGCGGGGGCTAAGCCTTGGAAGCCCTCCCATTGCTGCCAATGGGAGAAAAAATTCGGGTTTTTTTCGGACGTGAGACGAAAATTCTATTTGTATAGGCGCCCCATTTTTGGAAATGAGGATGAAAATGAAACTGAGACAAAATGAATGAAACTAAAGAAAACGAACAGCGATTCCAAAGAAATGCACACCACTACTCTCAGATTGGCTCTATACCAAGCATGGGAAAACTTGGGCCCTCCAGGTGTTTTGGACTTCAACTCTAAAAATTCCTATCAGCCAACTGGTTGTTAGGAATTGTGGGAATTGAAGTCCAAAACACCTGGAGGTCCCAAATTTGCCCATGCCTGCCGTATACTGTAGAATTAATGCAGTTAGACACCACTTTAGCTGCTATAGCTCAATGCTATGGAATTCTAGGATTTATAGTTTGGTGAGACACCAGCTCACTTTGGCAGAGAAGGCTAAAAACCTTGCAAAACTACAGCTCCTGTGATCCATTCCATTGAACCATGGATGTTGGTGTGAAATTGCATTAATTCAGAAGTGTACACACACCTTCACAATCCCTGAGCCAGCATGGACACTGAGCCACATTGCTAAGTGATTCTGGGAGTTGCAGTTTTTTTAAAGAAGTAACTTGCTGAAGTTTTGGCTCGGGCCCAGACAGTTGTGGGGAAAGAGTCCTCAAGCTTCCCTTCTGTGGATCTTGGGGCCTGCGAAGAAAGCGTTAAAGGTGCCGCTTAATTCATCCGTTAATCACAGTTAAGAGGAGTGATGAGTAGCTCTCTGGAGCCTGGGTGTTTCTCCGCAGATTAAACACCAATTTACATAGCGCCTTTATTCATGTTCACCTTCCCCTGCAGTGGCACGGTGTCCTTTCAGACACAGCCAAGCAGAGCTCCCGGGAATGTTTTGACAAATGGCTTTGCTGTGGTAAAGCTGCTGCTTTTTCCCCCAGAAAAGGGGGGGAGGGAGGACACAGAGGTGTGGACGATGCACTCGGGAGAAATGGGACGTTGCAGAGACACTTTAATGGATAGCTGTGGCGAGTCAATTGCAAGAACTCCTCTTCCCCATCCTCCACAGCTACGCCGTTCCATATTCAAACAAATTAGGGCTTCATCTTCCATTACAATGCAAACAGAATAGGGAAGGGAACGCCTTTGTTAACAACACAAATATGTAAATGGCATAATGCACACAACTTGAATTCGATGTCACAACTGCAAGACAACAAAAATAACATCCTTTGGCCATTGGTCCAGCCCAGTGCTGGAAGACAGCCGTTGTGAACATCTCTTACATTAAATTTCACTGTTGAACTGAAAGTGGCTTTTCATCTTTACAGGAGAGTAGGTCAGTATTTTGCAGATACGGAGACTGAGGTTGAGGGAGAGTAGTTTGAGAACCAGGAACTTCCTGTGTCTCTTTGCTATTATTTTAGATCAGCAATGTAGTCAAAGTTTGCTTCAGGTTCTGGGGAATGCTTTTGAGAAGATACTCTAAGGCAGAGCTTTTTTGCATTGCAACACGTTCGTGTGTCAGCTGCAGTGTATAGGTGTGTTGCGTGAATGTAACAAGAAACCTCTGGGTCTATGTGAAGTGAACAATAAATCATATATATTTTAAAATACAAATGAAAGGTTTTCATGAGATATGTTGTGTCCCCATACGTTTCATTATTGCAATTTATGTATTTCTCCCTATCTCTTATAAGGAGATGGTTTAACCTCCGGTTTGCCACTAAAACCAAATTACGGTATCACAAAATGATGCATGCCTAAAAAGTGTGTCATCCATATGACATTTTTCTAAATTTCTTCTCTAAGATGATGTACCTTTTCGGACACGCCTAGCTGCAAACCTGAGCCATGGTGGTGCAATGCATGAAACCTTTGTGCCGGCTGAACTGCTGACCTGAAGGTTGGGTTGCTGACCTGAAGGTTGTCGGTTCAAATCCGTGACACAGGGTGAATTCCCATCTGTTAGCTCTAGCTTGCGGGGACATGAGAGAAACCTCCCAGCTAACACATCCAGGCGTCCCCTGAGCAACATCTCTGTAGACAGCCAATTCTCTCATACCAGAAGCGACTTGCAGTACATTCTCAAGTCACTTCTGATATGATAAAAAAGCTGCAGACCTTTGAAGATTAACTTTTAAAGAATGTAACATTCCGCATTACTCTTTACTCGATTTTATTCATCAGTCATTCAGTTATTCATTGTGTTTTGTTCCTTTTGAGTTCCTGGAATGGGAATCTGCTTCAGAATTAACAGCATGAAAATTTGTGAGGATTTCTTGGTTGCAGCAAGTCATGGCAGTTAAAGTGATGCCGAACTGCATTAATTCTACAGTGCAGACACACCCTTTCCATCACACAATGAATATGGCCAGTGAGAACTTGCACATCACATCAGAGACAAAAAGCCCTTGTTCTAATGTCATTCTTAGTGTTCATACAGATACAGTAGATATGTAGCTTGCCAGAGATTGTGTGGTACCTTCTGGTCCTTGTGTATTCACCTTTAAGATTATTTCCCCTGTACAAAAAATAATCCAGTTTTTCCAGCAGTCCAGCCAGCAAGAATACAAAATGGTCTTCCAACAGAAATTTATCCTTAACATGAGAAGGGCCTGGGACCAGAGCCATGAAACCTCATACAGTATCCTTCTTGATTTTAAGGATGAGTAAATCCTGAGTAGAGCTAATGCTTTTCAAGGAGTAATTTCACACATTCAGATCACAGGCACCAAAGGTAAGCTCAGACATCCATATTAATCTCCTAATGACTGCCAGTTCGAGTGTGATGTTTCCAATGTACAAACAAGCCATCACGCCTTGGCGTTCCTCCCTCTAAGAGAGAAGTCAGATGGCAACTGCCAGTATAAATTGAGTTACAATGTGACCACCAAGGAAATGTCAATCATGCTTTAAAAAATCCTAAAATTTGCTGAAATATTCATTTTTTAAAATGAAGGAGATAATTGTCCTTCCAAAAAAAAAAAAACCAGTCCAACAAAAATGTCAAATACTCAGTGTTTGTTGGAAAAGAAATCTGGAAGGGAATGCCCTGCTTGAACAGGAATCTATTTGGGAGCATTTCCATGAGAAGCCTGGGCTCCTGCTTCTTCCCTCTTGCAGTAAATCCAGATAGTCAAAGTTTATCTATTTGAAAATGAAACTAGTTTATCAAAGCAGAACAATTGTGGTTTCCATTAACTCTGGGGACTTTTGTATATATAGAAAATTGATAAATTGAAAATGTAAAAATCTCAATGGGAAGGAGATAATACCTGCTTAGACTCCAAATAGCTGATTGTAAGAAAAGGGAAAGGTTTAGGGTTAGTGAATTTGTATCATTTATATCAAAAACGAAAGTAAAACAAAAAAAGAAAAGAAAATAGGGCACAGATTTGCATCCTATTTCAGTGTGCGAATGTATATGTCTATCCTGCATTTTTTCCATCCCTAGGAATCATGTTTTAATTACACAAATTAAAATAGATACAATTGGCTCGACAGCAGTATGTGTGAAAAAGAACTTGGAGTCTTTGTGGACAACAAGTTAAACATGAGCCTACAATGTGACATGGCGGCTAAAAAAGCCAATGGGATTTTTGCCTGCATAAATAGGAGCATAGTGTCTAGATCCAGGGGTCATGCTATGCCTCTATTCTGCCTTGGTCAGACCACACCTGGAATACTGTGTATTCCAGATGTGGAATACTTCTGGGCACCGCAATTTAAGGGAGATGTTGACAAGCTAGAATGTGTCAAGAGGAGGGCGACTAAAATGATCCCCAATAGAAATACCCTCGCACCCTCAATGTAAATTATTCTATTTTAATATGCTGGTGACTTTAAATTTTATTACATTTTAACTGTTGTGAGCCACTTTGCATCTCAAACACAAAAATAAAGAGGAAATGCAAACAACAACAATAACAACACTATGACCACATAACATAAGTGATTCTTTTCTTCCTGCTCCTCCTGCTCCTCCTCCTCCTCTATATTAATTTAAATTATGCTCCCCTCCCCCCCAAAAGTGAACTAAAGGCACCTTACAAAGTATTTTTAAACTGGTAAAAATAATAAAAAAATAATACAGAATCATAAAAAACAGAAAGATGTAAAATTTGTTGTCAAAGGCTTTCATGGCCGGGATCACAGGATTGTTGTGTGTTTTCCAGACTGTATGACCATGTTCCAGAAGTATTCTTTCCCGACGTTTTGCCCACATCTATGGCAAGCAACCTCTGAGGATTCCTGCCATAGATGTGGGCGAAATATCAGGAGATAATACTTCTGGAACATGGCCATACAGCCTGGAAAACACACAACAACCCAGATATAAAATTATTTATATCAACACTATTTTAAATTAAAAGTTGATACAAAAAATCATCACAACAGCACAGCATGCTATTCAAAGGTCATCACATTCAATGCCTGAAAGTCTTATAGAATAAGAATGTCATAAGTTGCCACGGGAAGGAAAGCAAGGAGGGAGAAATCTGAGCCTCCAAAGGAAGGAAATTACAACGTCTTGGAGCAGCTACCAAGAAGGCCCTTTTCTTTGTTCCCACCAAACAAGTATGAGAAGTAGTGAGAGAAAAAGGCCTCACCTTGAAGATCTTAGAGCTCAAAGAAGCTATATACAGAGATACAGCCCTTCAAATAGCCTGGTCACAATCTGTATAGGATTTTATAGGTCATAACCCCCATTTGAATTGCATCCGGAAATGAACCAGCTGCAAATAGAGCTATTGCTGTAAGGGAACTATATGCTGCCTCTACCCAGCTGCAGTAAATATTTTGCCTGCAACTCTGTGAATCATTTGAAGTTTCCAGGAACTTTTCAAAGAAAACCCCATGTGAAGCACATCACAATCATTCAAGTGGGATATAACCAAGGCATGTGCTGCTGTGGCCAGATCCGACTTCTCCAGGAAAGGGCACAGCTGGAGCACTAACATTAATTGTTTCAGAAATGTAATTTAAATCTTTGAACCAGATCTGTATATGGCAGTCATTCAAACTGAGGACTGTTCTCCATAAAACCATTCAAACTGAAGACTGTTCTCCATAGGACACATAGCCACTTTGCCTGGTCTATACATGAATATCTCAAGGTGATAAGGAAGAACAAGAGACACTTTTCCTATTCCTGGTCTCTAGAACCTCTTTTGATATACAATGTTTTGCTCTCTTTCTATAGTGCAGCAACAAATACATAGAGAAAAAGGAATTTGAGGTGACAAGAGGGCACCCTTTCCATTTCCCCCACTTCTTGGACACTATCCTGCAAGAAGTCCTGAAGATGAATTAAGGTTACAGGCTAGCATTTCTCTTAGATGGTAATGGTATGGGAAATATTGCAAGATTTTGTACTTTGTTCCAACAAAATTCTTTCAAATGCTATGTTTTCATAGGCAGTACTGCTAGTTTTCAGGTGCCAATTTATTTAACATCAATACTGAATATCTAATGCGAAAATCAATGTGCATTATAAATCCAGTGGCAAAATTCAGCAGTTCAATGAATATTTGAATACTTTTAAAGTATCCTATGAATATTCAGCACCATCAAGGTGGTATTTTGAGGATAATTTATTTCTGCTGAAGCAAATTTGTTCACAGACTGAATCAGAATAAACCCAACTATCCATTAAACCCTTCTTAACCTCAAGCACAGAATTATTACATGGCCCAAAAGAAGGTATTTTTTCTGAGTAGGATTTCAGTCCTATATTGCAAGTATGGAGATAATAATTGGCCAATTTCCAAGGCCAAAGAAAAGATTATTGATTATTGGTGCTGAATGTTGTTATTAATATGGTATTATTTATTTTACATTCATAAACAAAAATAACTGCTAATACGGTTATCAAAATCCTTTTGGATGCTTTTGCTCTGAAAGTTATTCCTAGGGCCAGGGAATCCCAAATAAATAATGTTGTAGAGAAGGATGACTAAAGTGAGCATAGGTCTGGAAGCCAAACCTTTAGAAGAATAACTCAGAGAACTAAATATGCTTAGCTTGTAGAAGAGAAGACTGAGAGGTAACATGATAGCTATATTTAAATATCTGATGGGGTATCATGTCAAAGATATTGCAAGTTTGTTTTCTGCTGCTCCAGAAACTAAAGCAGAAACCAAGAGATTCAAATGACAAGAAAACAGATTCTACCTAAACACTGGGCAGCCCTTCATTAATATAAGAGATGTCAAAGAGTTTCATGGTCAAAATCACTGAGTTGCTGTGAGTTTTCCGGGCTGTATGGCCATGTTCCAGAAGCATTCTCTCCTGACGTTTTTGCCTACATCCATGGCAGGCATCCTCAGACCTCACAACCTCTGAGGATGCCTTCCATAGATGTGGGCGAAATGTCAGGAGAGAATACTTCTGGAACATGGCCATACAGCCTGGAAAACTCACAGCAACCCAATAAAAGAGATATTAAACAGTGGAATGAATTGCCTTGGAGGGTAGTAGACTCTCTTTGAAGATCTTGGATGGACATCCATCATGGAATGCTTTAGTCCTGCAGGAAAGGGGTTTGGAGAACTAGATGATGATAATAATAATAATAATAATAATAATAATAATAATACCTTTATTGCTGTCTCGAGTTGTGGGAAAATACATCTTTAAAACAAGAGATAAAACACTATTAAAAGACATGCAACAAGATACATAAAGTTAAAATACAAGCTAAAATCCATTGATAAAATGCAGATTAAAATTAACAACTTAACAATAGATGACCTTGTAGTCCTTTCCAGTCTCAAGATTTGATTATTTGGCCTCATGTTAAGGAAGGCATGCAGGGCCTTCCCCACAATTTTGAAATTATCGTTATGCAAGGAGGGAACAGGGGAGTTGGATTTAAAAATGGAAAACTGTCACATCAGGAGAACACTAATGTAGAATCCTTCCCCAGACACATTCATACAGTGGGAAATGTTATTTGTGGTGAAGTATATAGTCTGTGAGCTTCTGTCTGAAGAATGAAGTTATTCATCCTAAACAGAAGTTTTAACATAAATAGGAAAATGGTGAGACAATGTCACTAGGTTACATTGGCATTAAAAAAAATAAACCAAAATATATTGATGATATTGATGTTGAAAGAGGAAGTTTATTTTAATTCCATTAGTTCTAATTTGGGATTTAAATGTTCTTTACATTACTGTGTTCAAGCATTATTAGAATGCAGATGAAATGTCCCATCTATCATTTCATCTGTATTGGCTGGAATTCTGTATTTGCAGGAGAAGAAAAATTAGGTTGCATTCCCACCTCCTTCCATCCTATAAATGGTTATGGAAGGCTTTAAAGACACCCTGCAATGAAGGAGCATGGAGTTGTGGATCACTATGCTCTTTGTGGTTTTGATTGGTGTATGTCTTGAAGTAAATACAAACACAATTTGGGTAATTCCTTCTATTAGCCCTCCAAAATACATTTTCATGCATTATATTCATTGGAAATGAAGAAGCATCAACACCTCTATGTACAACGGTTGGGAAGAGAAGGAACCCTGTAATACTTATACCTGCTGTCTAGTTTTCACCTCTATTACCTAGATCTATGTAACTCAATGTGTTTTGCTCCCTGCCTGCATATAGAGATCCCTTGGCCCTTATTCCCAGAAGTTTTTAATGCAGTGGTTCTCAACCTGTGGGTACCCAGATGTTTTGGCCTTCAACTCCGAGAAATTCTAACAGCTGGTAAACTGGCTGGGATTTCTGGGAGTTGTAGGCCAAAACACCTGGGGACCCATAGGTTGAAAACCACTGTTTTAATGTGTTTTATTACCCTTTGATTGAGAAGGAATCTCCATGAGGTCTCTCTGCGTAAAAGATGGCTTACACAGAGACATCAGAGTCAGCATTAGGGACTCTTCCACCAAAGTTAAGTAACATTTTTTACTCTTTTATGCAACAATAAAAATACATTTTTAACTTTTTAAAGCAGGGGTCCCCAAACTAAGGCCTGAGGACCTGATATGGCCCTCCAAGGTCATTTACCCAGCCCCTGCCCTAAACCTTAGACTTAGGATTACCCTAAGTCTGAAACTACTTGAAGGCACACAACAACAACAACAACATCAACAACCCTAATTAACTTGATTATCTCATCTGCCAAAAGCAGGCCCACACTCTCATTGAAAAACTGGAATCTTCTAATTTATCTTCATTTTAAATATTGTATTGTCTTTTCATGGTTTTGTTTTGTTTTTTGTTTTTTTGCATTACTAATAAGTTATATGCAGTGTGTATATGAATTTGTATATGTTTTTTCAAGCTACAGTCTGCGGGACCATGAATCAGCCCTCTGCCTAAAATGTTTAGGGACCCCTAGAATCATAGAATAATAGAATTTGAAGAGACCACATGGGCCATCTAGTCCAACCCTCTTAGATGCGGGAAAAGCACAAAATACCCTGTTTTAAACTTTACCAGAGAATTCTGCGTATTTTATCTCCTGTTTCCCACCATAAGCTCAAAGATAGCACCTTGTATGTTGTACTTTGCTCTAGATACCAAATATCCATACACCATTTTGGTGGGATTGACACGAGACAGCTTTCAACCTTCCATAAATACGATCAGGATATTGGCACATGTTATATGTCAGAAGTCGTGCTGTACAATGATGCGTAGCGTGGCTGTGTTGCTGCGCAATGCTTGGTGGCGCTTTCAAAACATGCCAGAGCTGTTGCCACGAGGGAGTGGAAAGTGATTGAAAAATCTATTACGGTATCTCTACGAGACAGGGATGAACTGATGCACTGAGGGGAGTTTTGACACAGCACAATGTAAAAGCCATGAAAGATGCAGACGCAAATATTTATCCCAAGTGTCCCATTCATCAGTTGTCTGTACCAGCCTTTCTCTGACAGGAGTTTAGACCACAGTTAGAAAATCCCTTGCGGAAGAAGCACATTTCTGTATGAAAGAGGTCCCACCAATTCCCTCATTGGTGCAGAAGGGTTGGTTAGAGAAGTTGGTGCTCAAAGAGCTGGTTTAGCAGTTAAAAATGATGGACACTCCATCAAATTGAAGGGAAGAAGAAAGGATCATGTCCCATCTTTTATTGTGTCATATTGTCGATTGGGGGGAACTGTAAAAGAAAGCTAGCTTTGACAGTTCTGCTTTCCTCCTCTTTTCCATCTCCCCAATCTATTAAAACATACAGGGCTGTCAGGGATATTAAAGGGCCTTGTCACTCCTCCTTAAAACACTCATAAATACCCATTGGATACCGAATGGTTTCAGCAGCGGGTGGGGAGCCAGTCTGCAGGTGTTGCCGCCAGTCTCGGCCTGACGCCAACTTGTCTTGCAGCCAAGTCGGCAAATGCCAGATTCAAATGATCAGTGCCTCTATCTTCCTTCACAAGGGGCTATGGTTTTAGTGCAAAAGATATTCCTGGTCTTTCAAATAGTTGTGTAGGCATGTGGAGTAAGAGGTATTTTATTTCCATTTGGAATGTGAATTTAGTTAAGATAAATGTGAATTTAGCTAAGCCCTTAACACCAGTGGCTAGGGGCTAGGCTGGTGGTTTTCATTACATTGGGATGTGCAGTCTGCTCTGAGTTTTAATATGAACCTTAAAAGAGCCACCCAAAGAGCCAAATGTATACCCAAAATGCATTCAGCACCCTGGACTAGCTCCTTTAAATGCAGATGAAAACTCAGGGTGTATCTACACTGTAGAATTGGTACTGTTTGACCCCACTTTAACTACCATGACTCAATGCTATGAAACCCTGGGATTTGTAGTTTGGTGAGGCATCAATCCTGTTTGGCAGAGAAGACTAATAGCCTTGTAAAACTACAACTTTCCTGATTCCATAGCATTCAGCCATAGTAGTTAAAGTGAGATCAAACAACATTAATTCCACAGTACAGGTGCATCCTCAGTGGAGATTCATTGCCCCATTTGCATGCAAACTACTAGCTTCCTCTGTTTGAGATCTGTTTTACATTCCAGGGCTCAGTGCTGGAATATATGGAATAGTTATAGAGAGCATCTGAGTATGTGCAGTTTGAGTTTTCTCCTGTAATGTATGACTACAAAAAAAAAATCAAATTTAAAGAAAATACAAAGTAACAAGTCAGGAAGGAGGCTTCTAGTCACTAGGCATTTTGGAAATGGTAGTCCAAAAAACCAGTGTTCTCGAGCTCTGGCTCTACTTTAGAAATCTTTCTTTCACCATAAACTTGAAGTCTCTTTTTCAGATTGCAGCTCCCAGACTCTTCCACCAGTTACCTATCAGTTATTTCCTATGTTGGCTTGGGGATTTGATAGTTGTGGTCCAAACCCCATCCTCCCAATATATTCATTTCAGGAAAAATAGTTCTTAAAGAGATCAGGTTCTCTTCAGCTTTACATAACCAAGACTGCATTGTTACTTTGGATGATTTGGCAATATCGAGCTTCTTAATAATCACAGCTGTCATTTAAAACAAACAGAGCAACTTCCTTTGTGGTTGTGTAGGAAAACTCAGAACATAGCTAGTGAAATGAAATCCCAGAATGATAATTGAAACTGTAATCCTATAATTCCCACTAATCTGGAAATATGACCATTTATCAAGTGCATGGCCACACTGAAAGATAACCAGATTTCAGTGACAAGAGGGCTGGTCTTAACTCCTTTGTAAAGTATCTAGCCTTCTCCACAAACCAGAATAACAACAAAAATCATTAACATTTATTTATAACACCCTTTTCACCAAAGGGAGGAACATCAACTATCAGGGACAGGGATGACAAAATATAGTACTACAAATTGTGTGAAATAAATTATGACAAATACTAATATAGCAAAAGAAATTAGGGGAATCTTCCATAATTTATATAATTAATATGCAAAGGGATCATGTAGCACCTTTGACACTGAGAAAGAAGATGGTAGCATAAGCTTTAAATCTACTTCATCAGGTTAGAATGTGTCCTTTGCATATTAATTCAGATTAACACGGCTATGTCTTTGAATTCAAAACACGGATTACCTTAATGGAGAATATTGATCTTTTTTCATGGGTGGTATTATTATTATTAATGTTATTTATGCCCCACCATTAAGGGGCCGCGGTGGCGCAGTGTGTTAAACTGCTAAGCTGCAGAATTTGCTGATCGGAAGGTTGGTGATTTGAATCCATGGACAGGCTGAGCTCCTGTTGTTAGCACCAGCTTCTGCCATACTAGCAGTTCAAAAACATGCAAAGGTGAGTAGATCAATAGGTACTGTTTCAGCAGGAAGGTAATGGCACTCCATGTAGCCACATGACCTAGGAGGTGTCTACGGACAACGTCTGCTTTTCAGCTTAGAAATGGAGATGAGCACCAACCCCCAGAGTCGGACACAACTAGACTTGATGTCAAGGGGAAACATTTACGTTTACGTTTACCCCACCTTTTTCCCAGTGGGGACTCATTGTGGGTAAACATTGTGTCCAGATATGTAATAAATAGAATACTGTTACAGAAGCAGGATGTTTGTGTTTGTAAAATGTTTACCCAGTTCTAGAGCCTTTTTGCCTATTGAACCTGTTTGGGTTGATTCATGTGACTACCTGAAATGTTATCCTTGGGAAGAGTGTAATAAAATTGATAAGTGCATGATATTCAGAAAACATTCACACCAAGCTCTTCAAACTGCAGTAGTCTTCTTCCTTCTACCTTTGCTAAGAGAGGATGACATGACTGTAATATCATTTTTTTTTAAATTATCTTAATTTAGCATTCCTTTCCCTCCTGCAACACTTTATGGCCCAAGAGTGCCATATCTCAGGGCTTAGACTCCATTCAATACTTCTCAGGGGGAAGTGGAGGAATTCAAGACAGATATTAACAAGCTGAAAGATGTGCAGAGAAGGGCTACTGAAATGATCAAAGGTCTGGAAGCCAAGACCTCTGAGGAGAGGCTTAGTGAGCTGGGTATGTTTAGCTTGGAAGAGAGAAGGTTGAGAGGATACATGATAATAGCCTTATTTAAGTATTTAAAAGGAAGGAGCAAGCTTGTTTCTGCTGCCCTAGAGACAAGGATAGGGAGCAAGGGATTTATTTTATTTATTTATTTACAGTATTTATATTCTGACCTTCTCACCCTAAAGGAGACTCAGGGTGGATCACAGAATATGCAATGCAGAAAACATTCAATGCCATTTATACACTGACAAGACAGACAACTGTACATAGGTAGAGGTATATATATGCTTTTCCCATCTTTGGCTTTTTGGAGTCTTGTGCTTGGTTCCGGCCACGGGGGGGGGGGGGGGGGGGACTGTTGCTCCATCTCCCTGCCAAAGAGCTTTATTCATAAACTTTCTCCTTGATCGAATCACTGACATTTTTCTAGCATTTCCTTATGGGTGCCTTAATACCCCTGGCTTTTTTGAAGTAGCTATTTATCTACCCACATTTTGCTTTCGAAGTGCTAGGTAGTCAGAAGCTGGGCTAAAGGCCAGGAGCTCACCCTGACCTGGGCTTCAAACTGTCAACCTTTCAATTGACAAGATGAGAGAAGCCTGGGCAACACTTCTGTAGACGGTCAATTCTTTCACAGCAGAAGCAATCTCAAGTTGCTTCTAACATGATTTTAAAAATCTTTACATATTGTGGCGTGTTTGAATTTGCAATTTAGGGAAGGCTATTTAGAATTCTCAGACAGAGAGTCCTAATGGAGCGGGACAGTACAGGCTGTCTTCAACTCCTTTGAGAAAGGACAATGTGAAAATATAATTATTAGTACTTCTACCTAGAAGAAATTACATAGAACTGCTTTATGTTTTTCAACAGTACTCATTTAACACCAAAAGTATCTTCTTCATTCACGCAGTCATTTCCGACTCTTCGTGACCTCATGGACCAGCCCACGCCAGAGCTTCTTGTTGGCTGGCCGTTGCCACCTCCAGCTCCTTCAAAATCAAGCCAGTCACTTCAAGGATACCATCCATCCATCTTGCCCTTGGTCGGCCCCTCTTCCTTTTTCCTTCCATTTCCCCCAGCATCATTATCTTCTCCAAGCTTTCCTGTCTTCTCATGATGTGGCCGAAATACTTCATCTTTGCCTCCAATATCCTTCCCTCCAGTGAGCAGCCGGGCATCATTTCCTGGAGGATGGACTGGTTGGATCTTCTTGCGGTCAGAATTTTCCTCCAACACCAAAGTTCAAAAGTGTCTATCTTCCTTCGCTCAGCCTTCCTTATGTTCCAGCTCTCGCAACCATAGGTTACTATGGGGAATACCATTGCTTTAACTATGCAGACCTTCGTTGCCAGTGTGATGTCTCTGCTTTTCAGTATTTTATCGAGGTTGGTCATTGCTCTCCTCCCAAGAAGTAGACGTCTTCTGATTTCCTGGCTGCAGTCTGCATCTGCAGTGATCTTCGTGCCTAGAAATATAAAGTCTGTCACTGCTTCCACGTTTTCTCCCTCTATTTGCCAGTTATCAGTCAGTCTGGTTGCCATAATCTTGGTTTTCCTGATGTTTAACTGCAGCCCAGCTTTTGCACTTTCTTCTTTCACCTTGGTGATAAGGCTCCTCAGCTCCTCCTCACTTTCAGCCATCAGAGTGGTATCATCTGCATACCTAAGTTTGTTAATGTTTCTTCCAGCAATTTTAACTCTAGCCTTGGATTCGTCAAGCCCTACACATCGCATGATGTGTTCTGCGTACAAGTTGGATAGGTAGGGTGAAAGTATGCAGCCCTGCCGTACTCCTTTCCCAATCTTGAACCGGTCTGTTATTCCATGGTTTGTTCTTACTGTGGCCACTTGGTTTTATACAGATTTCTCAGGAGACAGACAAGGTGACTTGGTATCCCCATACCACCAAGATCGTGCCATGGTTTAATATGATCCACACAGTCGAAGACTTTAGAATAGTCAATATATCTACACTATACTTAATATTAATGCACGTTGATGCCACTTTAACTGCCCTGGCTCAATGCTATGGAATCCTGGGCATTGTAGTTTAGTGAAGCACCAGCACACTTTGGAAAAGAAAGCTAAATACCCTGAAATAAAGTTTCCAGAATTCCATGTCATTGGGCCATGACAGTTACAAGGGTGTCAAACAGCATTAATTCTGTAGTGTAGACCAGGCATGGGCAAACTTAGGCCCTCCAGGTGTTTTGGACTTCAAATCTCACAATTCCTTACAGCTGGTAGGTTGTTAGGAATTGTGGGAGTTGAAGTCCAAAACACTTGGAGGGCCGAAGTTGGTCCATGCCTGCTGTAGACTCACCCCAAATAACTAATTATCACTGTCCAATGCAAGGCAGTATCTTAACAGTAATTTGATGGCATTGGAAACGACATTATAGAAGTGACTTGTTCAGCATTGTTTGCCTCACCTTAAAACAGATTTGCTGTTGTTACATATTGGGAGGCAAGGAAGAAAACTATGTTGAGTCCCCATTCTGGGATTTCTTCCCTCTTATAGGCTGGTTTAGGATGAGTTTGCTGGGCACAGAACACAGTAGGTTTCCATTGTTAGTCTCTCATCCTGTTTCCCAGCTCCTTTCATGGAGTCAGGGAGCCTCCTGGTCACCATAGTAACTCAAAGGAGCATGAATCCAGAAGACCATTTTCTCCTTATCTATAATAGGCCCTTTCTCCTCATCTGCAGTGGAACTAATGTCTCCCCAGCTGCTGGGTTGTGAAAGGGACAGCACAGGGGGAAATTTCACACAGCCCCACAGGCCACCTCCCGTGACCCAGCGCCGCCATCGCCGGCCCCTGAGGTGCTGCAGCTGCTCCACCTGGGCCTGTTCCTTGAGCCCCGAGGTCAAGCAGTGACCTCCTCAGAGCCCGGCGCACAAGGGTCAGGCTTCCCCTGACATGGGTCAGTCAGCCCTGTGACTGACAGGCAGAGAAATGGCCGGCGGAAAGGAAGGGGGTGGTCAGGTTGTGTGTGTTGTGGTAATGGGGAATTAAAAGGCTCTTTGTATGTTGTGGAGGTTGGTGAGAGCCCAGGATGACAGCTCAGCACCTCCGCCTGACCTTTTAGCTTGGCTTGCTTTCTATTCATCTCTCTTTCTCTCTCCTTATATTTTGTATATCCTTCCTTCCTTCCATCCATCGATCCATCCTCATTTTCTAACCTTTCTCCCAATATATAATTTTCCTGTTCCAACTCTTTTGCCATTTGTACAATATAAGCAATTTATTTCTTGGGTTGCTCTGAGTTTTCCTGGCTGTATAGCCATGTTCCAGAAGCATTCTTTCCTGACGTTTCGCCTGCATCTATGGGAGGCATCCTCAGAGGTTGTGAGGTCTGTTGAAAACTAGGCAAGTGGGGTTTATATATCTGTGGAATGCCCGAGGTGGGATTCTCCTCTGAGGCTGCGTGCCATAGATGTGGGTGAAATGTCAGGAGGGAATGCTCCTGGAACATGGCCATACAGCCTGGAAAACTCACAGTAACCCAGTGACTCCAGCCATGAAAGCTTTTGACAACACAATTTATTTCTTTTTCTCATCTAGTATCCACTCATCATCTTTGGTTATCCATTTTTCATTTAACCTTGTTTATAACGGAGTCTATCAATCCCTAATTCTGTTTTGCAATTATTCATTTCTCTTCTGTCCTTATTCTTTTTGTTGTATATATGTCTATTCCATCTCTCAATCCTTTATCACATCTTCTTTATCTGTTCTTTATCTGCATGTTCTTTAATGAATCATCCATCCATTTATCCATCCATCCATAATCCTCCCTCCCTCCCTCCCTCCCTCCCTCCCTTCCTTCCTTCCTTCCTTCCTCCCTCCCTTCCTTCCTTCCTTCCTTCCTGTGTGTCTTTTGCATCTCATTATCTGTCTATTCATCAATAATGATGGTAAATTCTCTCTCTCTCTCCTAACTTCAGCTTAATTAATACTGATTATTGACTTGCAAAATACACTCTACAGCAGGGGCTGGACAAATATAGCACCTATTATTCTACTCAACATAACCAATGCTGAAGTAAGCTGGGAATTGTAGTCCAACAACATCTGCAAAGCCACATTTTATCCTACAATCACAAACCTGGCTATGCAACTCTTTGCTTGGACTATCATGACACTGAGAACTTCGTAGTAATTTTTTTTTCTTGTTTCAGAAGCGACTTAAGAACATACTGCAAGTTGCTTCTGGTGTGAGAGAATTGGCCGTCTACAGAGATGTTGCCAGGGGACACCCAGATGAATTACTGGGAGTCTTCTCTCATGTACCCACAATCTGGAGCTGATAGACTAGAGCTCACTTCATCTTGTGGATTCAAACCGGCAACCTTCAGGTCAGCAACCCAACCGTCAGGTCAGCAGTTCAGCCAGCGCAAGGGTTTAACCCATTGTGCCATCGTGGCTCCATTGTAGTCAGGATAAGAAGTGTTTTATTAAAATGCTGTTTGGTTTAGTTATTATCTTAAAACTCTCCCTGAAAAGCTGATTTCTAATGTTAATGAGTGTTAGTATTGTCAGAATCAGAGATGAGATGTAGGGAGAAAGAAATGTTGGAGTGGTTGTTTGTACAGAGCACTTTCCAACCATGCTCCCATTGACATAGATAGCTTTCAAACAATAAATAAATGCATGGGATGCAAGGTTGTCATGAGTATCTACTAGCCAGGATATCTAAGAACAAACATCTCTGGGGGCAGAATATATTTGACTAATATTTCCTGGAGAAAGACAAATAATTTTTCCCCTTGAACCTGAAAGCAATGAATTGCAAGTTACATAATTACCTTTCACTCATCACTTTTCAAGAGTAATATGAGAATCTAAAGAAGTGAGTTTTCAAAAGTAACATGACAGGTGGAAATTGTGTGTGTAATTGGTAATGCTTTCTAGTTACTTTTTTGTTTAAATTGGCTTTAAAGAGGCATTTACATGCATTTTGAGCACTATTTTCCATGTTTTGTGTCACTCTTTTACCAATTTAAAGTGTGTGTCTTAAGTTTTCAACAGGGTTCTAGCCATCTCAGGCTTTCCTTCCATTTCTATCCACACTCATGCTATTTTCCCATTTTTCTATTGTCAATAAATACTTCTTTCTGATCCCAAAAGTATTTTTCCAAACAAACTTTTCCCTTGGCAACCCTCCTCTTCCTTTCTCATTTTGTACAGGTTAGACTCCCCCACCTCTTGCTCCATTCCAGTGATCTTATCAGTGATAATTTGCATTGTATTGTTTTACATTTATTTATTGTATATTGCTAATCTGTTTAACTGTTCTAATTGCCCATGTTTTAATCCTTTATATTGTATATTGGCATCGGATTCTGCCGGATTGTGAGCCACCCTGAGTCCCTTTGGGTGAGAAGGGCGGGATAGAATGGCAGAAATAAATAAATACATAAATACATAAATAAATAGTTTCAGGCTCCCAAATCAGTGGGAAGGTGAATCTGCTGAAGGTTTAATGTGTGTGTGGGAGTATGCTTTCAGGTTTCCTGTTGACTTATAGCACACCCATGCATTTCATAGGGTTTTATTAGGCAAGGAATACTCAGAGGTGGTTTCACCATTTTCTTCCTCTGAAATGCAGCCTACAGCATCTGATATTTTTGGCAGCCTCCCATTCACATACTAACTAGTCCTGACCCTGCTTACTCTCAAGATTGGATAAGGTATGTTGTGTTCAGAGTATTTCGGCAATATACAAGGAGCTGAATCCTAATCCACAATTTGGTTCAATTTGTTGGATAGTTTTTAAAAAAATTCAGGCTAAAACTCATTAAAATTCACTTCTCCACTAACTCCAGAACCATGGACTGGCAGCACTACATCTTATGGTTCAAGAGATACATTCATGCTGGGAAATATGCCAGGAATTTGGCAACTGGAAATGTTCTTGAGTTTGAAAAGTATTGATAGACTCTTTGGGGCCAAGCTTTTTTGTTCTGCTTTCCTTTCCATTCCTGCACCCTATGGGTAGGTCTCAGATGGCGCGAGGCAGAAAAGCAGGCCATGGTCCTTCTCTTTTCCACTACTGCTTGTTTGCCGTTCCTCATTTGCATTCGGCAAAGCACCCAGCATTCCATCCTCATTTCTCAGAGTCACCCCCGCCTTCCTTTTCCCAAATGAACCGCACAGCCGCATGCTGGCAATGCATTATCTTCGCAAGATTGAGGAGCTAATGGAGAAGATCGCCGCCCAGCAAAGCAAAAACTCCCCCTCAGAAGACCAGGGAGAGGTTGAGCTGTATGCATTTCCTCTTGGGAATGGGTATTCCCTCTCCCTTCTCTTTCAGGGATGGAAATGGGTTCTTGATCCCTTGACTCTCTAAACCAGAATGATGAGCTATCCACCCCTACCCGGATGTGTCCTGGGTCAACAGCTTGCAGCATTTCTTCCTAATATGCTTTCCTCTGCACTGAGGTTCTCTCAATGGTCTCAGGTTTAGTGAGGCACCAACATTTTTTGGCAGAGAAGGCTAAAGAGTTTGTAAAACTACAACTTCCATGATTCCATAGCATCGAACCATGGCAATTGAAGTAGTACCAAGCTGCATGAATTCTACAGTATAGATGGATCCACTCTTGAACCCAGAAAACTGTGACAGGCAACTTGAAGGCACATGCACGTGTACTCCCAAAGATAGCTCTGTAGTTACTGCTGAAAAACAGGAAAGTAAATTATTGCTATTAAAAGATAGCAGCTATAATAATCACAAGCTACTTGTTTGGGGTTTTAGAAATATGCATATTTAAGGTTAAAATAATTCTCTAAACACTTATTTATGCTACTAAAATGAGATCCATAACCAGAAGGTCAGTGTTGCTAGCTTGCTCTCCTTTTCTGAAACAACCGAACAACAACTGAGGGGGGGGGGGGGGCTTAGGTTAAGAACATTGATGCTGTATTTCCCACCAACAAAAGATCCAGCTATTCCACATTGTCTGAAGTATTTGTCTAACACTTTTATAAGGAATACCAGTATGACTGACTACAGCTGGCCCACCACATTTGCGCTTTTATTTTTATGTATTTGATTATTTACATATTGGATTAAAATGTCTAGATCCTCTAGCATCCAGTGGAACTTGACCAGAAATTGATGCTGGAATACTTAGATATTCCTGCAGATATGTTCTCAGGTCAAAAAAAATCCGTATTTTTCATTTACAATTTTTCACTTTTACAATGCTCCTGTGTCTCTGAGCTCAGTAAATGTGGAGGGGATAGCTATATATCAGTTTATTCATAACAGAATTTTTGAATGTTGTCCTCTTAAGATGCCAGCCACAGATGCAGGTGAAAAGTCAGGAGAAAATGCTACTAGAACACAACCATAAGGCCAGGAAACCACACAACACCCCAATTATTTGTCAGATAATTATTGACAAAAAAAAAAAGATAGGCAAATAGTGTCTTAAGAAATCTGTCCATGGGGCTATCTTTGACCTCAGTTTGGGACCAGAGGTTTCCTATCAAGTGACTCACACTCTTGTGTTACATTCAGTTTTACAATAGAGAAAATGTTACTACCAGACATTCATCTTTCACTCTGTATAGTGTACAAGGGCTACATATTAAGATCAAAAGACAACACAAGATCAAAAGTTTCCCCATTAAACAATTAAAATTACCATTTAAAAGATGGGTGGGCATGGGGGCTGAATGTGTCCCTCCGGGGTCATTTTTATGTTTCCTATGGTCTTCTAGAGGGTTAAAACAGTTTTGCTTCACAACAGCCAGAAGATATGGAAGGAATTTCCACCATGTCAGGAGGTCCCCTAAACCCCTCAGAAACCAACCAAATAAAATTGAAAAGACTTCTCATCTCCAAATTCCCTCAATACATCTGCTAGGGGATATAAGGAACATTTCTCCCGATCTTGGGTGCACTATAACCAATTCAGGCCCCAAAGAGCAGTGATAGACTACGTAGTAACTTCCTGATGTTAAAGAAAATGGCCTCTTTGGCACCTAAAATGACACTGGAAGACTCCTTGTTGCTTTTAGAGAGCATTTGGAGTAGTAGGTGCCACTGGAGTTGTGGTCCTACAAGATACCTTGTGGGGCTAATGTAGTTTCCTTACACTTCCATAGTTTTCCTTTCTTGCCTAAAAAAAATCCAGCTGTAGCACTAGTAAGAAAACATTTTTGTTTCATTAACTGATATTCTAAGAATTGAGTACAGTGTTCCCTCATTTATCACTGGGGTTAGGTTCCAGGACCACCCGCAATAAGTGAAAATCCGCAAAGTAGGGACACTATACTTATTTTAATATTTATACATTATTTTAGTAGTTATACATTATTTTAAGTCTTTATCAACCAATTGTGTGTTGATAAATCGCCTCCTTCTCCTCCTGTTGCTGCTTGGGCTACTTTTCTCTTCCTTTGGCTTCTCCTTCCTCCCTTTCTTAGGCTGTAAATTGTAATTTTTAATGATTTATAATAATCTTTTAGAGTTTATTGAAAAACCGCAAAACAGCGAATTAGCAAAAAGTGAACCGTGAAGTAGTGAGGGAACACTGTAGTCCAAGGAATCTAGCTGTTTGCCACCCCGCCCTAGAGAGACACTGCATGTTTCCTTTTCTTCTAGCTCACTGCTATTTCCCCAGGTGCCAAGACTGTGCTCCAAACCTTCTCCAAATAGGAGGCAGCAAAGTAAGAGATAGATTACTCTGATCCACCCAAATGCCCCAATCCGCTATGAAGTTCTCTTGTAAATAAGCCCCACCAAAATGAATCTAACCCATGTTATGAACAGGGGGAGAACTTGATTCTCTTGCTTCCCATTGCCACTGCCTTTTCAATCTCTCTGTATCTCTTTCTTTGCTTTTGTCTTGGAGGGCCTGCATTCTGTTGTTGCAGACCAAACAACAACACAGTTATCAGGCAGCCACTGCTGTGGCTTCCTGATAAACCAAAATAAAATACCTGACCCTTCTGAACAGAGATCTTGTTAAAGGGCAGCAAGGACAGATGGATGATTGATCCTAGAACATCCAACTCTGAGTGGCAGATGATAAATGGAAAGAATGCCCTTGCATGTGGTGGGGGTGGAAGAAGATGGAAGAGGTCAGCCAGCTGATAGTAGCAGGGAGATCATCCTTTCCTAGATAAGTATCCTACCCCAATCTTGGTGTGTCTGTTTGTGTTTGTGCCTTCAAGTCGCTTGTTCACTTATGATGATCTCATTAACTTCATAGGATTTTCTTAGGCAAGGAATATACAGAGGTTTTACCAGTTCCTTCCTCTGAAATACAGCACTTGGTGTTGATTGGTAGTCTTCCATACAAGTATTACCCAGAACTGACCATGCTTAGCTTCCAGGATCAGATCGAATCTGATGCCTTTAGGATATTCAGCCCAGCAGTTGAAAAAACCTGTGAATATGCATAGACAGAAGAACAGTAAGGACTCAATGCTTGTTACTGAACCCTGGGACATGTAAATCAATAAAAAAACAATAATCTGAGCACACACAGAAATAATTTTTCATGACTCAATTAAACACAGCTCAGACAAAAATGTCTTGGATTACAGAGCAAATTTCAAGGGCAGAGGGCAGAACTACAGGGCAAATGCAAACCCTGGAAACTCTCCCTCATAACTCATAATTGTGGTGTATGTCTTTTGTATGTAAAAGAAGTTTGCAGATCCAAGATTTTTGCCTGAAGCAGGGACTTGTCTAGATAATGTGCTTTCTGATTCTGAAAATCTACAAAAGAAAAATATTTTTGTCCAGCCCTTCAAGGGCATGTTTCTTCCCCCAAAATGGTATTCAGTGCTAGTAGTTTCTAAATACGGAAGTGAGTGATTTAAAAGTTATTCTTATCATTGACTTGTGGGTGCTTAAATCTTGCCTCTCAGGGGGGATAACCCTCCAGGGATTGCCTAGATAATGCAATCAATGCAGTGGGCAACCCTTGAAAGGTATGCACCTTGTAGGTTGGAGTCTGATGAAGGATTGTTGTCAGTGTGGTCTGTTAAGCACCTAGCTAGCATGCACCACTATTCAATTTAATTTTGGGCATGAGTGAATCAGAGAGCAAGCTTGATGAAGGACTTTGGGTTTGTGGGTATGTGTCAGGATTTAACTGAACAGTCTGCTTCCTAATGCCCTCCGTATGGGACCTTTTAATGATATTCAGTGATAAATATGGATGCCACCTAATTCCAAAAGTATAGAGAACTCAAAGGTGAAGTATAAGGTAACTGCCTCATACAACTGC
This sequence comes from Anolis carolinensis, assembly GCF_035594765.1. Classification (NCBI taxonomy): domain Eukaryota; kingdom Metazoa; phylum Chordata; class Lepidosauria; order Squamata; family Anolidae; genus Anolis; species Anolis carolinensis. Next base: position 27,460,602 of record NC_085846.1, on the reverse strand, counting down.
CTTTCTTTGGATGGATAGAATTCACTAGATGGATAGAAACTCAGAAAGGCTTGAAAATGTTGCCTCGGTCTCGGATGTTTCCTGCATCCAGGCCCAACATGGTTTGGGTGTTACTGAAGTTGCCAGTGGCATAAATAATAAAAGTTTTTGTTTCCTGAGTCTTTTCTCTATGTGTCTCTGCATTTCTTTTCAACTTCAATCTTTTTCAGTGGGTGAGTGGATTTTTTTATTGTGTCAGAAGCGACTTGAGAACATATTTCAAGTTGCTTCTGGTGTGAGAGAATTGGCCATCTACAGAGATGTTGCCAGGGGATGCCCAGATGTATTACCATCCTTGGGGGAGGCTTTTCTCATGTCCCCGCAAGCTAGAGCTGACAGATGGGAGCTCACCCCATCTTGCAGATACGAACCAGCAACCTTCAGGTCAGCAACCCAACCTTCAAATCAGCAGTTCAGCCGGCACAAGGGTTTAACCCATTGGCTCCTAGTAGGTAAGGGGATGAGAAATGGATTTTCTAAAATGCATGGAACTATTTGTTCATTGAATAATTGGATATGTAGCACCAATAATCCCTTAACATGGCCATATTACATGGGGCTGTGACAGCTGAAGCTTAAAACAGCTTGGAGAGTGAAATATTCCCCAATATTTCAGTTGTTGCCATTATTATTGAAACAGCAGGTGTATTTTTTTCATACTTTAAGGCAGAGGTTCTCACAAACTCCAGATGCTGCTAGAATACAGTTCACAAAATCATTGGCTATTATGGTCTATGGTGGCTGAAACTGATAAGAGTTACAATTCGATAGCTGCTGGGACCTCAAAATCAAAGAGTCCTGCTCTAAAGCACTATATCAGTCTAACTCTTTATTGGGACCAAGTGACTTAAGTACAAAGATCTCTCTCTTAAAATGGCAGCAGTTTACCTAGTGCAGTAAAGTACTTTGCTTCTGCACTTCTTTCATTTGTAGCACTATCTTCTAGCAGGTTATTGTTGGATCTTTAATCACTAACTTAACATCAAGTTACTAATGGTCAGGCACAAACACCAAGCACCAGTTCTAGCAGTAAACTGTGGGAGTAAAGAGGCACACATTAATTTAGTTTTGAACAGCCAAGTCTAAATGCTTGTGTAGATAACAGCCAATTTACAACTTAAGGATAACACATGAGAAAGACTTCCATATCAATGCATGGTACAGTGTATTGCTCAGAGTGGGGGAAATGTATGCAGGGCACACATGGCCACCTTTTCTGTGCTCTAGGTTCTTCTGAAGAAAGGATACAAAGTTGTGTGGCCTATGGGAAGGAAAAATCTCAGCCCACACTTGTCACCTTTGTCCTGCCCTCACAAAGAACGGGTAGAATAGTATGTATATGGCAGATGAAAACTGAGTAGCTTTATATGTCAAAAGCAGTTACGTTGCAGAAGAAATGCAAGACTGTAATCTGGGAAACCAGCTTGAAAGCATCTGGATAAGAATCAAGGGAACCAGGACTCAAAAAGATCTCGTCGTGGGTGTCTACTATAGACCTCCGAACCAGGATATAGAAGTTGATGAAGCCTTTTGTCAACAGCTGACCAAACAGGCGCAAAGAAGAGATGTTGTAGTCATGGGCGACTTCAACTATCCTGATATCTGCTGGAAAACAAACTCGTCCAAGAGCACTAAGTCCAACAAATTCCTCACTTGCCTTGCAGACAATTTTATGGTCCAGAAGGTAGAGGGGGCAACAAGGGGATCAGCAACTCTTGATCTAATCTTAACAAATGTGGAAGACCTGATCAATACAGTAGAAGTCGTCGGATCCTTAGGGGCAAGTGACCATGTGTTCCTGCAGTTTGTGATACAATGGAAGGCTGAAACTAAGACAAGTCAAACAAGCATTCTGGACTTTAAGAGAGCTGACTTCCAAAAAATGAAGGAAATACTGAGCGGCATTCCATGGTCGCCAATATTAAAAGACAAGGGAGTTAACAATGGATGGGAGTTTTTTAAAAGTGAAATACTCAAGGCGCAAATGCAAACAGTGCCAACAAAGAAAAAAAATATGGCACGTGCGAAGAAGCCAGAATGGATGTCCAAAGAACTTCTAACTGAGCTAAAACTCAAAAGTGACATGCACAAGAAGTGGAAAAGGGGAGAAATCACCAAAGAAGAATTCAAACGTATAGCCAACTCCTGTAGGGAAAAGGTTCGCAAGGCTAAAGCGCAAAATGAGCTCAGGCTTGCCAGGGACATTAAAAACAACAAAAAAGGCTTTTTTGCTTACATTGGTAGAAAAAGGAGGCGATAGGGCCTCTGCGAGGAGAAGATGGGGTAATGGCGACAGGGGACAGGGAAAAGGCAGAACTGCTTAATGCCTTCTTTGCCTCAGTCTTCTCACAAAAAGAAAGCCATCTTCAACCTCAGCTACATGAAATGGACGAAGGATTTGGGGAAATCCAACCCCAAATAGGGAAACAAGTTGTCCAGGAACACCTGGCCGCTCTAAACGAATTCAAGTCGCCAGGACCAGATCAACTACATCCAAGAGTACTGAAGGAACTAGCGGAAGTTATTTCAGAACCACTGGCGATCATATTTGAGAGTTCTTGGAGAACGGGAGGAGTCCCAGCAGATTGGAGGAGGGCGAATGTGGTCCCTATCTTCAAGAAGGGAAAAAAGAACAATCTAAACAATTACCGTCCAGTCAGCCTCACATCAATACCAGGCAAGATTCTGGAAAAGATCATTAAGGAAGTGGTCTGCAAACACTTAGAAACAGATGCAGTCATTGCTAATAGTCAACATGGATTTACCAAAAACAAGTCATGCCAGACTAATCTGATCTCTTTTTTCGACAGAGTTACGAGTTGGGTCGATACAGGGAATGCCGTGGATGTAGCGTACCTGGATTTCAGTAAGGCCTTCGACAAAGTCCCCCACGACCTTCTGGCAAACAAACTAGTAAAATGTGGTCTAGACACAGTTAGGTGGATCTGTAATTGGCTAAGCAAACGAACCCAAAGGGTGCTCACCAATGCGTCGTCCTCATCTTGGAAAGAAGTCACAAGTGGAGTGCCGCAGGGCTCCATCCTGGGCCCGGTTCTGTTCAACATCTTTATTAATGACTTAGACGAAGGGTTAGAAGGCACGATCATCAAGTTTGCAGACGACACCAAACTGGGAGGGATAGCCAACACTCCAGAAGAAAGGAGCAGAATTCAAAATGATCTTGACAGACTAGAGAGATGGGGCGAAACTAACAAAATGAAGTTCAACAGGGACAAATGCAAGATACTTCACTTCGGCAGAAAAAATGGAAATCAAAGATACAGAATGGGGGACACCTGGCTAGACAGCAGTACATGTGAAAAAGATCTTGGAGTCCTTGTGGACAACAAGTTAAACATGAGCCAGCAATGTGATGCGGCTGCTAAGAAAGCCAACGGGATTCTGGCCTGCATCAATAGGGGAATAGCGTCTAGATCCAGGGAAGTCATGCTCCCCCTCTATTCTGCCTTGGTCAGACCACACCTGGAATACTGCATCCAATTCTGGGCACCACAGTTGAAGGGAGATGTTGACAAGCTGGAAAGCGTCCAGAGGAGGGCAACTAAAATGATCAAAGGTCTGGAGAACAAGCCCTATGAGGAGAGGCTTAAAGAACTGGGCATGTTTAGCCTGCAGAAGAGAAGGCTGAGAGGAGACATGATAGCCATGTACAAATATGTGAGGGGAAGTCATAGGGAGGAGGGAGCAAGCTTGTTTTCTGCTGCCCTGCAGACTAGGACATGGAACAATGGCTTCAAACTACAGGAAAGGAGATTCCACCTGAACATTAGGAAGAACTTCCTCGCAGTGAGGGCTGTTCGGCAGTGGAACTCTCTCCCCCGGACTGTGGTGGAGGCTCCTTCTTTGGAGGCTTTTAAGCAGAGGCTGGATGGCCATCTGTTGGGGGTGCTATGAATGCGATTTCCTGCTTCTTGGCAGGGGGTTGGACTGGATGGCCCATGCGGTCTCTTCCAACTGTACTATTCTATGATATGTGTGGCAAAGGGGACAGCTACACCGACCAATTACTTTGAAAGGGCAGCAAATCAGATACATGGTGGCTAAATGACACATGGAACTGGTTCACATTAATACAGCCTCAAACCACATTAACAAAAGTCATGGGTTGCTCTGAATTCTCCATAGAAATGTGGAGCAAACTGCAACTTTGAGCCTTCGTAAGCAGCTGGGCTAGTTCTGAGATGATGACCTGAGAACACAGGATGGCACTCACTATCCAAGAATGGGAGGGGGTGGTAAGGGTGACCATCTGGCAGTGCTGAGTTTGATTTGGTGCCACTAGACAGTCAGGACTCCTTCCCAGTCTGCGGTGACCTAGGGCTGATGGTCAAAACCTCCCATGGCCGATCTGTCATTCTCTACTTTGGATCAGCCTCAGGATAAAGGGTCTGTGTAGAGCTGCCCCAAACAACATCAGAGCATAGGCAGCCCCTGAGTTAGAAGCATCCAACTTATAAACGACTCATTGTTAAGAAGGGGGGGTGAGACAATAGAGGTGAGAGAAATCTACCTTAGGAAGAGAAATTCACTCCTGAAAGAGTTTTGGTGAAAAGTGTCTCTACTAAAGCTTTCTTACTAATCCTTGTTTCCACAACAAGCCTTTTTTTTTTTTTGCTAGAGCTACACTTAAAATGTACCTGGTCCGACTTATATACAAATTGAACTTAAGAACAAACTTACAGAACCTATTTTGTTTGTAACATGGGGACTGCCTGTATGTTCAGTATGGCAGGAGTTATTGATAAGGAAGAATAAACAGCCTGCAATATTTTGTTTTTTGCCAATGCATACTAGGAAGGGCAAGATTCCTTTTGCTCCTGTCCTCTACCTCAATGAGTTATAGAGTACAAGCAACTTTTGTACTCTGAATACAGTTTACAACAGACTAAGTAAACGGAAATTAAAATTGAAAAGAGGGAAGAGGAGAGAGAAACGAGGATATTTAAAAACTGAAAAGCGGGATGACAGTTGGGGTGGGTACAGATTGAGCAATTTCTACCTACCACTGTTTTGTTTGGGATGTTTGCTGATAATAATCTTATCCTATATAAAGAGTGGCTACACAATAATGATGCACTGTATAGAGGTTGGGAAGACAGCAAATATTTTTACACTGAGCCAAGAGCCCTGGCAGCAACTGAGAATGAGTGGAATTGAATGACCATTGGCGGCATTATATACCAGAATCAAGTTTCCTCCCCATCTCATGTTCCTCACTGTGAGATTTGTCTCCTTGTGTGAAAACCAGAAAAATATAGGAGTTCCCTGTGACTTCAGTCGGCATCTTGAGAACAGAGAAACCTATGTACTTGCTGCCAATTGTGAAGGGCAAGACGCTACTCCCACCTCTTCTTTCACTCCACCAATTTGAGTGCAAACTACTTTTGCATTTTGGATTCCATTTGCACCAAGTGAAGTCAATCAAGGGTGAAAGTGAAAGAGACAGAAACTGGGATGTTCTAAACACATCTGAAAAAGTGGGATGACAGAAAATTAGGACTGTTCCTGCTGAATATGAACATTGAAGGGTGTGCTGTATGTGATCAACTCTGCAAAAGTATCATGCAGTACTTTTTCTCCTTGACAGTTATGTCAACGTAACAACAATGCACAGATTAGTAGAGGGGAGCTATTTAAAATATAGGTATTATGGAAGGTCTTGTTTTTATTGTGAACTTTATAAATGTGGGGTCTGGATATGCTATTGCATATTCTGTGTCTCATATTTCACATCTATATGACCGTCCTGGATTTCTCAGTTGTTTTCTGTAAAGAATAATAATTTCTCCATTAAGATAGACCAAAATGAATTCAGAATGAAGCTGGAAGCTTCTTTTGAAGGCAGTGATGACTCTGCATACATCTCCATAGCTAACACTCAGACACTGTAAATCATTATTCTGACTTCATTTACTTTCACACACTGAAAAGAGACCACGGGATTCATTTTCTGAACATTCGTTTCATGTCTTTAGGTTCTACAAGAATTAAATTACAGATTTGTTCTTTATAATTTGAAACATGGGGATCTAGCTTACCTGGTAAGGCAGTTAGTGAACCCTTTGGTTAATTTGGTTAATCTGACTACGCATGTTTCAAAAGCTTTTTTTTAAAAAAAGAAAAGAAAAGCAGCAGGTATATATGCATTAATTAGATTTTTTTTTTAAATCTGTCAAAATCACAAGGACTAAACAACATAGTGCTAGGGATTTGGAGATATGTATTACATTGATATCACAAGTACTAATCAATAGACATTATTTCCAGCTTTTTTTCTCATTCAGGTGAACAACTGTGAAAATGATTCCGACAAAAGTTCCTTTTTAGAGCATGTTTGTTTACAAAGCAGTATAAACTTACCAAACTCCATTGTTATATAAAATTTTATGACCTTATTCACTTTGGACAGATCTAAGGAGTTGGCAGAGACGTTTTATCATTGATAGAGTAAGATATTTTTATTTTCTTTTTGCACTGTCAAGAATGGGGTCTGTTTTGCTCTGATCTGCTGTATTCAGAAAAATGGGTTGCTGCTATACACAATGCCAGTCCCAAAGGAGAATAAAATGTCACCTGGTAAGAAGAAATTAAATTACCAATTAAGGGCCTTTCATTTAGTTGAGGTTTGCCAAGGAACATGTACTACCCTTTAATTGGATTCTTGACAACAATGTCACATAATTAGATACCTAAACAGAGCACAGCACAATGGGCTTGGGGTTCCTCTTCAATCTGGCCATCTGGGTGTTCAGTTCAATGTTCTCCTGGTTGTATTTCCTACTTGGCTCCTCTCACTAAAACTGTATGAATTAATATGTATTTTTTGTCTAGAGGACTGTTGGTAAAGTATAAGGCCACAGAAACAAAACAATCTCCTTGCAGCTGCCTTGATTCAATGAAAGAAGCCACAGCCTTTAGTTTGTAAGACCTGATGCCCAGAGCTCTTGGACGTCTCTTATTCATAAAGTGGTCATACATCAAAACCAGCCTGATAGCAAATAACAACAGTAAAGTGCTACTCTGCTCTGCTGGAATATTTTTCCACCAAAAACTGGGCTGCACTAATTTCTGTGTATTCCTTAACTAATGTTCTAAGCCAGTGTTTCTCCAACTCTGCTCCTCCAGATGTTTTGAACTTCAGCTCCCACAATTCATAATATCTGGTAAACTAGCTGGGATTTCTGGGAGCTAAAGGTCAAAACACCTGGAGGAACATGGTTCGAGAAACACTGTCCTAAGCTATAGAAACATCATCTTAACAGAAAACTTTGCACATAACTACATTTAAAATACTTGGGGAACATATTTCTTGTGGAGTTGCAGATCCATGTGTAGAAATCTATCCAATGTGAGATACTAAAATTTCCATCTTTAGGGAAGTATACTAATATCACAGGATAATTATGGTCTTCCAGATGCTGTTGGATGTCAACTCACATCATCCCTTACTATTGGCTATACTATACTATTCATGGGAGTTGCAATCCAACGATGTCCAAAACCCTATTTTAGTGCTGACTAGATTCATTGAATCTACTCGAACTAACCATGTATTGGCTTACAATTCAAGGACTGATTGACAGGGTCTACTGTAGCTAAGACTGACCAATAGTATACCAGCCAACATCTCTAAGGCAATTCAGGCCTTACACAAAACATAAGAAGTAAACATCTTATTACATAACCTCTGCTTGGGTTATTGGTGAGCCTTTTAATAGTACTGAAGAGGATGAAGGGATTAACTGACTGCACAGAGAGAGAGAGGCACACAGAGTATTTTCTAGGTTTTGATAATATTAAGAGTTTGCATAAATAGATAATCTCCCAATACCAGGAAAAAGAGCATGTTTGTAAAGACATTACTGTATTTTCTTTCTAGGAATTAATAGTGTGTCATTTAAAGATAATATGGTAATTAGCTTTACTATTAAAACTTTCAGAACAGATAGATTTCATGCACGTATTTTCATTGTTCTGCGTGTTCATTTTCCATATCTATTTTCCAGTCTGGAAATAAAAGGGTTGTTTATATCCATTTGCCAAGACTATGAAGGATAACTTATTTCCTATAGCATCACCTTTTTTACTGTGTGTGAATTTTTCTTCTTTCTCATATCTCCTTTACTATTACCATTGCTTCTCATCCTAGCCCTGGTAACATTTGCTCTGCCTAAGCTTTCTTAAGTATATACAGTGCAGCTGCTTCAAGATCTCTAAATCTCATTGTTAAACAATGCTTAGCTGCATGACAGATGCCTCGGTGCACCTTGGGACAAATGTATCACTAGACTCACTCATTGCTGTAAAAACAAATGAAGTCAACATCATTTGGGAAGGTTTCTTGTAATCCACATTCAGGCCCCACCTCCAAAATAATTGAGTAGGTGGAAGGGGCAATTCATGCCAATCAAAAATTAAAATAAATGTATGCTTTCTCAGATAGTTAAATTGAACAAAACATCTAAGTGTTTAGCTATCATGTTCTTGTCATCATGGAAGAGAAGTTAGAAAATAGCAGGAGCTCAAACTTCTCTGTTACAGAAAGGGAAAAACGTTTACTTCTGGGCTGTTTACTTACGAGAGTGGTATTTAATTTAAGGAAATGAACCCTTCTCGAAAGAAAAGGTGCAGAATATGCTTTGTACATTAAAAAAAAGAGCAAGAAAGGATATATCATGATGAAAGGGGCATTCCTGAATATCTGCATATAAATTCAGTCTTGGTCAAAAAGAAGCAAAACAGACTAGACTATGACTAGAAATTGCTTTATAGAGAATTGCAGGCATCCTCAATGCCATTATGTAGATGGGGAAAATGGCAGGAATGAACAGGGAAATATATTAATTAATTTGAAGCAAATGTAAAAATCAGATTGTGGGCAGGGCTTCCTTTATTACCCTTCTAGTGAGAAAAGGAAGGAGCAATACGTTTGGACTGTAATTGAAACAATCCATGATAAAGGATGATTATTTAGTAACAAGGAGAAAAGCATCTGTCATTACTAATCTTTGGCATCTCAGTTTTTTCTGTCTTCTAAAGCTGAGCTGTGATTCTCAATGCAAATTCACAGATTAAATTTTTATTAAGCCCCAACAATGAAGTCCAAAGAACTACCAGGCTACAGACCGTTAGAAACCAAGGAGTTGGAAACCAAGTACAAGGGATTCATTTTCTCTTCTCTGGGTACATCTACACCAGGCATGGGCAAACTTTGGCCCTCCAGGTTTTTGGATTTCAAAAGCGGCTGAGGGGGAAAAGGAAAGGGCCTGAGGCTATTAGGAATGGTGGGAGTTGAAATCCAAAACATTTGGAGGGGCCAAGTTTGCCCATGCCTGATCTGCACTGTAGAATTGTGCCAGTTTGACACCACTTCAACTGCCATGGTTCAATGCTATGGAATCGTGAGAGTTGTGGTTTGATTAGCCATTCTATTGTATTCAAGGTGGCCAATTGCAACATTCACACCTGCCTAAATCAGACAAGAGTTTTTAATCCCACCCCGGAACTTCCACAGATATATAAACCCCACTTGCCTAGTTTCCAACAGACCTCACAACCTCTGAGGATGCTTGCCATAGATGTGGGTGAAACGTCAGGAGAGAATGCTTCTGGAACATGGCCACTCAGCCCAGAAAACTGAAAGCCTTTGACAACACAAAGTAAGTGTGCTTTCTCCTAAATTGCTACTCTTCTGCTCCAAGCTTCTCGGGCAAGGAGCAGGTAGAGACAGCGCCATTGCACAATAATGGCTCTTTAATTGCTTCTCCTCCCTCTTCAGCCACCATGCTCTATAATAATTTCCTTTTCTCTCTCTCTGAATACATAGAGGGCCGGCTGAAGATGCTCTGGATAAAGCAACCATTCCCTTGCGCCATCCAATTGTTGTCTCAACTATCAATCAAGTGTGGCAGCTTGAGGAAACGTGGACGGCTGGGGTGGGAAGAAGCGTTCTGCTTGCATAAACAGCCCCAATGCTTTGCGACTCCCCTCTTCCTCTCTTTTCCCCTCACCCTCTATTAAAAGGGGGGAGGGGACACAATCTGACAAGATGGAGTCCGGCCCATCAATCAAAGCAGCTGGTGGAACAACCTCTCCCTAGTGTTAATAAATACATTTCCCTCCCTTTTATTGGATGCTTGTCCTAATTTGTTCCCACCCCCCTTCCCGCAAAAATCCTTTTCCAAAAAAAAAAAAAAAATGAAATGCTGGCCCATTTCCTCCTTCGTGCCAGCTTCCAGCAGCCCTTGAGAAAGCAGATGTTGGGTTGCAGGAATGGAGCCAGGCCCAGGCTGGAGTGGCCCAGTAGGCCGCGGTTGCCATGGCGACCACAGAGGCCGCCTGCTGTCAGCCTGGTGCCTCGTCTCGCTGGCTCAGTGATTATCTCCATCTCAGCAGCCCTCGCCATACGGCCCGGGCTATCATCAAATCCCTCCTGTTCGTCCCCTCTGGAGAGCTGCGCTCAAACATCCCCGGCTCTCTTGATGCCCTCCATGAACAGAATGCCGAGCAAGCGTTCGTTGCGGAGGCCTCCTCTCTCGAATTTGCAATGGAAGAGAAATGGTGTTGGGCCAAGGAAAGCATGTCCACGTGCAGATTATAAAAAGGCATGGCCATGTACTTCTGCGTCCCTCCCATCACACTTCCTTCATCCAATGTTGACCCCACTGGGAAAAAGTAATGAATATAGAACAGTGGTTCCCAACCTGTGGACCGTGGACCATGGACTACCAGTGGTCCGCAGGAACTAAAATATTAATATACCGCTATTACTACAGATACAGTAGAGTCTCACTTATCCAACACTCGCTTATCCACCATTCTGGATTATCCAATGCATTTTTGTAGTTAATGTTTTCAATACATCCTGATATTTTGGTGCTAAGTTCGTAAATACAGTAATTACTACATAGCATTACTGTGTATTGAACTACTTTTTCTGTCAAATTTGTTGTATAACATGATGTTTTGGTGCTTAATTTGTAAAATCATAACCTAATTTGATGTTTAATAGGCTTTTCCTTAATCTCTCATTATCCAACATATGCGCTTATCCAGCATTCTGCCGGCCCGTTTATGTTGGATAAGCGAGACTACTGTAATAACAAATCATTTTTTTCTTGATGCCTTTGCTTTTAGGCCTATTCCTAGAGTTATTTGTGTGCTGATTCAGAAAATTTCATTGGCTACACCACATCAGCTCTAGATTATTAAATATGGTTTTCTGTGGGTGAGCAGATGGCAACTACTGGATGGCATATGTTCTGTATCAGAAACTAGAGCTGATGTGGTCTATCCAATGCAATATTCTGAATCAGCACCCCAAATAACCAAACCAAATCTAAAGTGGACCAAAAACTGATTCGTAACCTTTTTGCTATTAATGTTGGAGAGTGGCCCTTGGTCAAAATGGTCCCTGGTCAAGTGGTCCCCTGATCAAAAAAAGGCTGGGAACCACTGATATAGGAGGACATTGTGTTTTGCCATGATGGGCTAGGAATTGTGCAAGTTGAAGTCCAAAACACCTGGAGGGCCCAAGTTTGCCCATGCCTGGTTAGACCAAGATCTAGTCCTGATTCTGCTCTGACCAGAAGATAGTTGTTCATACTCAAAGTGGTGGTCAGCTTCTGCCCCAAATATCTGTTCTTTCCATAGAGCTTCAGTTTAGTAGTTCTCGTTTCATCCAGTTTTTACGCAACTAGGAAAAAATAATGAATACCAAAGTATATAGGGTTTTGTCTTGGTGGGTTAGATCAAGATCCAGTCCTGGCTGTACTTTGAACAAAAGACAGCTGTTCATAGTCAAAGTAGTGGTCAACCTGTGATCTTTCCAGAGAGCATACTCAGCCATCGTCAATGTATTTAAGATCCCCTTATATAGTTCTTCTTCCATCTGCTGTTGACCAAATGGGAAAAAGTAATGAATAAAGAAGTGCAGTAGACACTCGGGCCCCATCTACACTGCCAGATAAAATCCAGGTTACCTGCTTTGACCTGGATTATATTAGTCTACACTGCCACATAATTCAGTTCACAGCAGGTAATCTGGATTTTATCTGGCAGTGTAGATGGGGCTTCAGGGCCCTTCCACACAGCCATATAACCCATAATATCAAGGCAGATAATCCACAATATCTGCATCCACACTGCCACATAATCCACTTCAGTGTGGATGTTATACAGCTGTGTGAAAGGGGCCTCAGTTAAATGGCACTCATGGGGACTGTAGATTCTGGATAGGTTTAGTTTCTAATTTCTTCAGTGTGACTCTTAAAGTAGGCTTAACTATCAGTATACCTTATACTATAGCATAACATAAACTCTGTAGTGACTTGATATTAATATTGAAATAATATTGAATAATGAACCGCAATGGCACAATGGGTTAAACCCTTATGCTGAATTCACGAGACGGGGTGAGCTCCCATCTGTCAACCCTAGCTTCCCATGCACAGACATGAGAGAAGCCCTCTACAGGATGGTAACACTTCTGGGCATCCCCTGGGCAATGTCTTTGAAGATGGTCAATTCTCTCACACCACAAGCGACTTGCCTCAATTAGCTTCTGACACAATTAAAAAATATATTGAAATGCAATAATTAAAATCAATTAAGGCAAATAAAGACAAGCTAAACCTAATAAACATAACACAGTTTTACTGTTTTACTTTATTACTGAGCTTTTAAATAAATTAAAGTATTATTTCTTCATTTTTTATAGTTTCTTAACAGAGGCCCCCTCTGCACTGCCCTATATCCCAAGATCTGATTCCAGATTATCTGATTATCCTAAATTATCTGGCAGTGTAGATTTATATAATCCAGTTCAAAGCAGATAATCTGGGATCAGATCCTGGGTTATAGGTCAGTGTAAAGGGGCCTGAGAGATTACTTTCCTTACTGTTAGATGCTGTCATTACATCATTCGGCTTTTATCCAGTATTGGCCCAATTGGGTAAAAGTAATGAATACTGAAGTACATACATAGGGTTTGGCCTTGGTGGGTTAAACCAAGGGTCCTTCCAGACAGGCCCTATATCCCAGGACCTGATCCCAGGTTTTCTGTTTATCCCTAATTATCTGGAAGTGCGGACTCATATAATCCAGTTTAAAAGAGAAAACCTGGGATCAGATCCTGGGATATTGGGCCTATCTGGAAGGGCCCCAAGATATAGTCCTGATTGTGCTCTGGCCAGAAGATTGTTGTTCATAGTCAAAGTGATGGCCACTTGTGTTTCCCAAATATCTGGTATTTCCATAGAGCTTCAGTTTAGTTGGCCATCCTTAAAACAAAAACAATACTGGCAATTCACAGAATCACAGAGCTGAAGGGGATCCAAATGCAGTCTAGAGCATCAGAAGGGATTCTATCTAAACACCTTGTTATACTTAGTCCTCAGAAGAACTCCACTTGCTGCCAAATCAATGCTTTACCAATGCCAATGCATTCCCAGAGTGGTTAAAAGGGATATATTCTAATCTCATTTTAACATTAACAGCTGGCAAAAGAATTCTGGAGATTCAGTTTATCATTATCTGATGGAGCTTACTCATACTGGAGTAAGAAATATTTCCTCTCACACATAATAATAGATAGTGTTGTATTCTATAATATCTGGTAGCTCTTCTCCCTCCCATTTCTGTTTTTGTTTATCTGCTTTTAAGAATTATTTTTGCACTGCCTTTCTGCCAGAGCCACCAAACAATAAGGCATTACTAAATAATAAAAATTATAAACAGTAAATAATTAAAAAGAACAAAAATCTTTCTCATTCTTTTTCCTCTTGAAAAAACAACAATCCTAAAATCCAAAGCATAAACCTCTAAACAAAAATGGTTGTGTCACCAATAGTATAGCAGGATAATACATCACATGTATATTCCTGAACTGCCAAGACTTTTCAGTTCATCTCATTAGGTAGGCTGTAATCTATGAAAGATCATATTGTAATAAATCCATTAGTCTTACAAGTGACATGTGATTCTTTGTTGATTTAACCATACTGTAAGAATTGACATGGGTTACTGTCTGCCATTCAAAAATGAATAAGAGAACTGTTCTCAAACTTGTTTTTTCCCCCCGCTTAAGTAGGCCATGGTCTACAAATCAAAGCATATGCTCTAACAATCGTTTATTGGCATGTTTTTCTTCAGCGTTGACATCATGTCAAAATCAACATTATATTATGAAAATCAATTCTGAAAATCATGGTCTCAGAACCAGGACTTAATTGGTAACCAAACCTTTTCATGACAGAAAAGCATCAAATGCAAGGTTATGCTTCAAACCGTTTCACAATCAAGACTTCCCTCTGACTCTGGATCACAGCTTGAGAACTTTTGATTCATTTTTTTTATAGAGGCTAAGCAAGTGTCATCTTAATCTATGTACTGTGAAGAATAAATTAGTTTCTGGATGCAAAAGAAGTTAATGCAGATAATTTTTGGAATAAACGCTTTTTTAAATCTTAAATGTTATTGCATGAGGCTTATAAAACATATTGGTCATGAATGAAAACACTTTCAATTGCCTGATATCATAAGTTCACTGCAAACCAAGCTTTAACTCACATTGAAGCATTAGTTTTTGAAAATAGGCAGATCATATTTTAGGGCTGCTCAACATTTGTTCAACCAGTCTTTCAAAGTGTTTTCATCCACGGCAAGATGGAGCTGTGTCTGTCTATTCTTCTCTTCTGCTAAGACCGCAGCAGTGGCCATGGGGATGGAGGGATACAGTGCTCCAGTAGCAGAAAAATACTTGTAACCATTGCAACTATTGCATGGCAATTATGGTAATATAATTAATTGATCATGGGTCATTGTCATTTCCATTCAAGACACTGCAAAACTTGAAGAAGAACCTCCAAATGGAATAATACATTTCTCATTAATGAACATAAAGACAACCCATGGGGAATGTTTCTGCAAGCCCCATTGAGATAACTTGAAACTGTGCACTACCATGCTCTGGCACATTTACTGTTTAGGATAGTTGGACAAGTTAACAAATTTGCCTTACGGGCTAAACCAGCTTGTCTCATAGATTGGTAACTTTACTGGTATCCAAAACCTGCCACATAAGCTGGCCATCACATCTCACATTCTAGTAAGACCACCTGTGGATATTATTATGTAAAAACAGAACTGTAGGGAAAAAAGAAATCTGCACTAATGTAATGTGCCACATAAAACTGATGTGTCAAGGAGACATCTTGACTAGAACTCTTCATTTCTTGTACAGTAGAGTCTCACTTATCCAACATAAACGGGCCGGCAGAACGTTGGATGAGTGAAAATGTTGGATAATAAGGAGGGATTAAGGAAAAGCCTATTAAACGTCAAATTACCTTATGATTTTACAAATTAAGCAACAAAACATGTTTTACAACATATCGACAGAAAAAGCAGTTCAGTACATAGTGACGTTATGTAGCAATTACTGTATTTATGAATTTAATACTAAAACATCGCAATGTATTGAAAACATTGACTACAAAAACAATGACTACTAACAAATTAACTACAAATAAAGATAGAATTGCATAAAATGAACTTACATAACAACACTGTCAAAAGTTAAATCCGTAAAAAGTTCAGTCCTTGTTGCCTAGAGAAAGAACTGTGGATCCAAGTGGGAGGCAGACTGCATTGGATAATCCAGAACGTTGGATAAGTGAGACTCTACTGTATCTATTTTTATCTTCTCTCTATAGACCATTGCAAATATAATTTGTGAGTTAAGATCAATCATAAACTGAACCATGTTTGGCACTTCCAGTGTAAGTTTCTTTTTGTAAAACAGTCATGTTGCCCCTTGATTAATGTATCCCTTCCAAACTCTAAATAAGATTATCCCAATCTTTCATTTTTAAATATTCTCTTGCACAGGTAAGTTATTTTTTCCACCACAATTCCCAGAATTCCTCAGCCAGTGATCCCAATAGTTGGGGGAGTCTGGAGTTTAATACAAAAACTAATTGAACCAAGCTGTTCAATTAACTAAAGTACTACAAATGTACCATTATTATTATTTATTTATTTATTTACAGCATTTATATTCCGCCCTTCTCACCCCGAAGGACTCAGGGCGGATCACATTACACATATAGGCAAACATTCAATGCCTTTTAACATAGAACAAAGACAAACAAACATAGGCTCCGAGCGGGGCCCGAACTCATGACCTCCTGGTCAGAGTGATTCATTGCAGTTAATTGCAACTGGCTTGCTCTCCCGCCTGCGCCACAGCCTGGAACCATGTTACAATTGTAACAAGTTAAGCGATTGTTTTGCAGCTTCTGTAATGTAGCTATAGCAGTTTAGTTACTATAGTTCTAGAGCAGGCATGGGCAATCTTCTGCCCTCCAATTGTTTTAGACTTCAACTCCCACAATTCCTAACAGCATACCAGCTGTAATAATTTTCCAAATTCTGATTTTGAGAAGGTCAGGACTTGAGCTTGCTCAACAGTAAAGCCCTTTTTTCTGCTGATGGCTATTGTCTGCTGCTGGACAATCAACCTGAATATGACAAGAGGTTGATTGAGTCCTTATTCTTATTCCCATGAACTAAGATACCCATATTTTTTTCTTCCAGGGGGCATTTTCCATACTTCAAGGCATGTTACAGAATGAAACTAGGAGCATGGGAAGCTGCCATCTTGATGGGCTGAGAGGCTTGTGAATGTGAGGTGCCCATCTCTGACAGAAGGGAATGATGTGCCAAAGCTCCCTTTGGTCTCACGTGAACCTGATGGGCCTTTTGTGCAGCTCTTTCTCAAGTCCATTGACTGTAGCTCTGTCTTTGTCAGCTTGTCAAGCAGAGGTCAAGAAATGGGTGGAGGAATTGCTCTTAGGCCTTGGCGGCATGGGGTGCAAGATACACGCAGGCATCCCCCACGCATTGGGTTACAGTGCTAGCAGCAAAAAGATTTGGCAATACATAGAGATCGCCCTGAGGTTTCTGCCCTCTGCTCTTCTTCTGCCTTTATTCTTCATGCGCTTTTTATATGGGGAGTCTTTTAAGCCTTGCTGACAGATGCTTCATTGAAATCCCTGGATAGAAAAGGCTTTTGTGTTACCCAGATAAGAATTTCTTCCAGATAGAAGAGTAGACGCTGCTTCTCATATTCTTGTTACTCAGGTCATTCTTATGATGTAATTTCTAATCTAGAGAAACAGGGTTAGTCAGATACTACAGGAAACTTGGTTTGTGTCAGTTTGTGCTACAAACTGACCAATGCAAATTGGTCTAACCAGTCTGTCCTGTACTATTTATTGTTTACCACGCTTGTATTTTTAATTTCTTCCACATATTGCTTATTGGTGCTAGAAACTCCCAGTTTGGAAATTCTACTGTCCAAGCTGCATCATGTGGCCAAACTGCATCTGTCTAATCCACTTTATAAAACCTAAAATTTCTTTAAACAATAATGTCATGAAAAAGCATATTCATTAAAACCCATAGCTTGTAAGCATTTCTGGCTCCTGCAAAGGGCACTTTTAAAATGTAGGCAAGACCAGTTCTACCATTAGGAAGAATGAGGCAGATGTCTCAAACTGCAGCTTTTAGATGTCATGAAAAGGCACCAAATTGTTCTTTGTTGCCCGAAAGACATACAACAACCCTGTACCTTGTTTGATTTTGTTGTTATGGTCTGTTCTGCCAAGAATGGGGAAAGGTGTTTGTGATATTTTCTCCCTCCTGTGCCAAAATTGCTTAACTGGCTTTGGATGCTATGTACCTTGAGTTGGGTGAATTTGAGTAAAAGTAACAACATGTCCTACTTTGCCCCAGGCAACAATATGTTATGGGCTTTCCCCAATGGAAGCCAGCATTGCGAAGCTGGCCAAATGCTAGCAATCATAGTCAATAAACATCAGGTCCATTACAAGGTGTATCTGTTAATCCTGGCTCACAGCCATCCCATTTTTCCCAGGGATCTCTGATAACTCAATATCAACTCACTTTCAACCTTACCATGAGACAAACAAATGTGTTGTTTTAAATATTGAAATTCAAGAGCTCATTGACACCCACACCAATGAGAACCAGCACATACTATAATACCTAATGCAAATGAACCAGGATGACTCTAATCTCACACATAATCATTTAGAGGTAAATACCAATACACTCTTATGCACAGGTTCAGCTTGTGAAACAGATTAAACTTTAATAAATGAATGTAATGTATGGCATTTAATTAGAAATAAGTACAGCGTTGAAAGTAAATGCTACAATTTACAGTTGGCCCTCCACATTTACAGGATTGACTTTTGTATATAGTATAGCAGAGCTTTTGAACATTAGGTTTTTTGGACTACAACTCCCAGACTCCCTCAAATAACATGGAGATTCTGGGAGCAGTGGTCAAAAAAGCTCTACCTGAACATATGGACTACCCATAAATTTTTGGTCACAGAAATTTGTGATGAAAAAAAGTTTAACCTCACTGTGTTCCTAGACAGCTCCATGCATTTGACAATGTGGACATCAGGCCACAAATCTTAAATCATAAATCATAAAACTTGTAATCATTAAGATACCAGAAGACTCATAAAAAGATGTGTTTGCAATATTACATACTATAATTAATAGTTCTCTAACACTGTATGACTTTTAATTTTTCCCACTTGTTAGGAAAACTAGGATAGTCATGTTTTCCTCTATTTAAGGGAAGCCTGTCCTCTACTGGGAACCATTCTTGTTTGAAAGGCTTCTGAATCCAGTTCAAGGATAAAAAAAAAACTCTAAGATGGGAGAGATCAGAAGCCTCAAGTTGCCTAATATTAGTTATAATCTTAATAGCAACCTGAATAGATTTGCTCCATCATTTTCCCTCACTATGGTGAGATGCGCTGTATTTCTTTATCAGTTGTATGAGGAACCGCAGTGGCGCAATGCACTAAAACCTTGTGAACTGCTGATCTGAAGGTTGCCGGTTCTAATCCGAGAGATGGGGTGAGCTTCCATCTGTCAGCTCTAGCTTGCAGGAACATGAGAGAAGCCTCTCAGTAACACATCTGGGCGTCCCCTAGGAAACATCTCTGTAGATGTTTGTTTATACATGCTTTTAATTTTGTTCATGTTTTGTTCTCTGAGCTTGGCCCCATGTTAGCCACCCTGAGTCCCCTCGGGGAGATGGAGGTGGGATAGAAAAATAAAGTATTATTATTATTATTATTATTATTATTATTATTATTATTACTGTATTATTGACACAACAACATAGTATGACACAGCAAACAAGATAGATATACTGGATTTTGTGACATAAAACCACAAGTTGAACACTTCCCAAGTATTTTGGACTGTGTGATGTATTTTCGGATGATGCACGCAGATCCCAGTAGGGTGGCCTTTTGCAGTTGGCAGATCGTAATTTTGCCAATGTTTATTGTTTCCAAATGCCAGCTGAGATCTCTTGGCATGGCACCCAATGTGCCGATCACCACCGGGACTATTATTATTATTAGGCAGCCAATTCTCTCACATCAGAAGTGACTTGCAGTATGTTCTAAAATAGCTTCTGACATGATTTTTAAAAACAGTTACCGTATATGGACAAAGCCAGATTTATTCAGTCATGTCAAAATGACTAACTTGTCCCATTGATTTCAATAAGCCCAACAAGAATGACTAAATCTGGAACCAGTCTGGTTTGTGTGTGTGTATGTGTGTGTGTCAGGAGCAACTTGAGAGACTTCAAGTTGCTTCTGGTGTGAGAGAATTGGCCATCTGTAAGGATGTTGCCCAGGGGACGCCTGGATGTTTTGATGTTTTGACCTTCCTTGTGGGAGGCTTCTCTCAAGTCCCACCAATCTGTTGAAGTCATGTCTAAATTTGCACCTATACATTTATACTTTATAGAGAGAGGGGGAAGAGGTAAAGAGGGAGAGGGAAAGTATTTAATGCAAGTCTCGTCTCCACACTTCTTGTTGATGCTGATGAAGCATAATCGGCTCTTGTCAGATTTCCACATTTCCCCCTTTAATTGTGTATTTTGGAGAGGGCAGGAACATAATGAGGCTGTCACTGTCTTCTACTGCCCTCTCCTGGCAGAAAATGTCACTTGCCTAGAAAGGCACCTGGCAATATTTATCAAAATAAGGGATGTTTCTCTTCCAATATTTAGATAATAGGCGCACCCATTTGTCCCCAACTTCCCACACATACACACAAAGTACAAGTCTTGAATTTAATATGATGACTCATGACTTCTTTGTCAGTAGGCTGATGAACCCAATTCCAGTTGATGTCTGAACTGTAAAGGAGTATTTATTCGATATGCTGAATTCTACTCATAAAGTATTTCACTGCCTGTGATAGCTCCCATACAGTGCATGTTAAAGCCCAAACATAAATCACCACTCCACTGAAATAGAAGGCACAAAATAAGACTTTTAAATATATGTAAATAACTGCCACTAAATGAAACTAAACACCTGATCCACCTGCTAATATTAAGCAGCTCGGCTTTTATAGCCACCTTATCCACAATGCATTGAGTGGTTAATTTCTGCATAACAGACTACTGATAAAGACTTGGAAGCACAGTGGGCAGGTGGGAAGCATGTGAAATCTGATAAACCATATGGCTAGAAATGGACCATAGCTCTTTGCAAAGAACGAAAATTGCATTAAAGAGGGAGGGCAGCTTGTGGTCCGTGTATAGACTGAATTTGCTTTTGCATGTTCATTACAAGGGATAGTGTTGTTTCAAAAACTTGTCAGATCAGTTTGATTGCCATGACAACTGAATGGAAAAAATAATGATCATACTCAGGCTCAATCATATTTAAAGTAAAACTTACTTAAATCAAGAGACTTATGTTGCTCATGCCTGACTTGTTCCATTGATTTTAAAGGATTTTCTCTAAGCATGATTCAAACTGTATCCAACTCTATTTTTTTTATTATAGGGAGTAAGTCAGGACCTTTCCAAACAGGCCCTATATCCCAGGATCTGATACCAGGTTTTCTGTTTATCCCAGATTGTCTGGCAGTGCGAACTCATATAATCTAGTTTAAAGCAGAAAACCTGGGATCAGATCCTGGGCTATAGAGCCTGTCTGGAAGGGCTCTCAGACTGTATTTTTCACCATAAGGTACAAATATTTCTATTGCCTCATTCTACCCTTTGGTTGGGATTAGTTAGTCATAGAGTTTTGTAGGTTTAAAAGTATAAACCTGTCTACCAGTAACAGGTTAGACACCTTCATAAACAAAAAAGGTGGTGTTAATAGTTATCACTATATAGACTATATCCAGGATCAGATGGTGTATGCCCTTCTAAATACTATTTCCTCGAAGTAAAACAGCAGGAGTAGATTTTCCTAATACAACTCTGAGAAACATGATGCTGGATTAGATCAGTCCTTGACTTGATTCAGCAGATCTCTTTCTCAGAGCCTAGAAAATTTACTTTTGGACAACAACTTTGAGAATCCCCCAACTAAGTGTTTATATTGCTATGCTCTTAGAAATAGAATAAGCAAACATATCCCAAACAGTGGTCCCTTATTTAAATATCTTTCAGTTCTCTTTAGAAAACAATGGTTCCCGTTGGTTTAGTTAATCCTCCTCTTCTTTGATATAGGATTGTAAATATTCAAAGTATTTCACATAATCTTGTCTTCTCCAACCTGATGTCTTCTGGAAGTGCTAACCTACAACTCTAATCATTGCCTGCTAGCACAAGTAAGGCAGCAAGTATCTACATATCTGAGAACAGATTGAAAGGCTCCTTTAAATCTTTGGGTTCCTATCCCTGTCTGTTTTTCCCAATCCTTCCACAAAATAAATCTAAATCACCTTCACTCTTACTCAGAACTCAAAGTATAGGCTTGGCATATGAAATTACTCACTGCCTCTTCACTTACTGTAGTATTATTTGACCCAAGCAATGCAACCCTCTTAAATCGCTGTTACTTTATAAATAATGTATTATTATTCATAACAGAAGCATATGGTTGTATGATACCAAGCTGATACCAAGGATGAAAATGCTCTGTTTGGGACACTGTGGCTGGAATGGAACAGATGTATAAGTTGAACATGTGTTGCTACAGAATTTTTAAGGCAGGGGTGGGACCCATGCAGCTCTCTGGATATTATTGGAATGAAGGTCTCAGCAGCCCTTACTGACACAGCCAATAGAGAATAATTCTAGAAATTGCAACCAAACAACATCTGGAGGGCCACATAATTCCAGCTGCTGATACAAAAGAGCTATCTGTTTTTTATGTTAACAGATCTGCAAAAGGTTATACTTTTCCTTTGCTCAGATTCCATGCAGAAATTGTCTGTGTGCGTGTGTCTGCCTAGCACAGTATCACTCATGCGCAGAACTTGAAAAAGTCACTTTTTCGGTCTATACTCATTTGTGGAACTGGGAAATAATTTCCCCAAGCTGTGTGCGTGTGTGCGTGTTGTTGAATACCAATTCCCACCCTTTACATTGTCCATGAAGCTGTTTTGTGCACACTAAAAGCAGCAGATCTTGCTGTAGAGCTTTCTTCTGGTTTATACTGGCAGCCCGTGTACTCTGCAATCATCATTGGGAAACAAAAGAGCTTTGGCATGATGGTGGCAGTGGAGATGTAGAACAAGAAACCACAATGGACAAAAACCAATGAAACCTAATTTGCTTTACATAGATGGTGGAGAGAGGAAGGGGCAAGAGGTCATGTTCCCCTTTCTCCTTCTTCGGGGAACTCCATCCATTAATTTAATATCATTTCTTTTGCCTTGCCTTGTGAAGATGCATCAGGAACCAGGGAGGGGGAGGAAGGGGGATACTGCTGGCTTTCCTCTGGGAGCCGTGAACCACTCAATTCATCATCAGGGCTCCCTTCAATTGGAGCAGCCCAGCTGTGATGCTAGCCAATCCTAAAGGCAGCCATCCATCACTGTCTGAGTCAGGAACCAATCCAGGGAGGGCACCCTTGTCAACTGCTAGCCAATAGCACAGCCTTGAGTTCAAGACAGAAACTATAAAAACAAAGAGCTGGTAGGAATTAAGTCCCCATTCTTTGATCTTTCTGGTCCTGGAACTGCTAAACCACATTAGATGGAAAAGGAATCAAGTTTATGGTCATATTCTTAAAAGACATATAGCCATGATTGTAGACATATGGCAATCAGGACATTTCAAACTCAGAATGTCGGATTTTAGTCAAATGTGGGTCTAGGTGTTATTTATTTTGTGCTAGGGTGACAGATTCAGTTTTGAAAAATCTAAATTGCGAGAACAAAAGGCAGTATATAAATCTTGAGAACAAAAGGAAACATAAGTACAAATAAAGCTTACATTCTCAAATTTTCAATATAGACTTAGGCTAAAGCCTTGGAGAAAACTCTTATATGGCCTGACATTGAAGTAGATGTATACAGGATTTACTACCAGAAGAATTACATTTAGTACTTTTTACAGTTCAAATACCAAAATTAAAAAGGCAAATTTTAATGAGGGGGGTATTCTTACAGAAAAGCCGCTCTTCTTTGCCAAATAAGCTTGCAGTAATTTGAGAAAGGAGAATCTATGTTGGTCTGCTCTGAACTCTGGCCTTCTAATTACTTTTTTTTCTAATGTCTTTTTAAAAGTTTAATTAAAGGCATTTGGTACCACAGAAAATAAATCTGGAAGATTTTCTGAAAACTGAGTACCATTAAAATGCAAGATTTTTTTAAAGAGGTAAAATATGTTTAAATCCATTGTTTGATGTTATGGATAAAATTAAGCAATTTAATGAAATATCTGAATCGATGAATGACATTCATTCTGAGAATGCATTTTAAAGGATTTCAGTTTGGGTGGGTGTTTGGGCTTATTTGGATCTTAATTTGCACTTTGACATTATCAGAGACTGCATTCAGCAGAGACTGAGGGAGAAAAAAGCTTTTCTGCACTTCAAATGCATGTTCCCTTGTATTAATTGACACTTACTCCAGAAAGTAAAAATATAATGTTTGGAAACTGTTTTGTAAAGTCCTAGTTGGTACCCCAATATTCAAGAAGGGGAAACACTAATCAGACATTAGATATATGAGTGAGATCTCAATTTATTACACCGATTCTTTTTTTTTTTTAAAAAAAACCAGTAGTTCAAATAGAGGCAAATACTGCATGGTGTAAAAGGTCAGAAACTGAAAGTTGCCAGCACAGCCTTCTCCCTGAGAGTTACAAATCCCTATTCTAGTAATTGTCAACATTCAGCAGTAATCCCCCTCCCTTGCAAATTCTGAAAATACTATCAATCTCACATTTCAGATATTCATGGCTAATACAAGTTTGCACTGAAAGATGTACTGCTTTGATTACATTGCTATATGATCCAGTAGTAAAATATAAGTAAAAATGCAATAATATAATAAAACATGATTTAAAACAAGTTAAAATTGTTATAGTGAAAACCAGCATCAGAAGACAGCTTAGGTTATAGATCTAAAAAGCGCTAATACAAACTGAAAATACTGGGTGCTTGTAATTGGCACAATCAGCCATTGTGGGTCGCTGTTTCACTTGTTAAATTGAGGTTTTTGAGGATGGAATTGGCTTGGACATCATTAGAGCTATCTTGCAGTTCTCATGAACTAAGAAAACGGCTGGGTTAGGAGAGAACTATTATTTATTATTTTATTAGAGCTTGGGAAAATGACCTTTTTGGGACTACAGCTCATAGAATCCTTTAGATCATGCTGGCGAAGGGATTCTGCAAGTTGTTTTTCAAACATAATGTATCTATTTTCAAGCCAAGAGAACTGCCAGAAAATTAGGAGGGGGGTCTTTCTCTGCACAGTCCCTTTCCTAGCACCAAATGTATAAAAATAAATGATTTGGGAGATTAGGATGAACAGCATAATAGAAGAGATATCCTCTCTGTGTTTTTGTACCTTTAAGTCTCCTGCCAATTTATGGAAACTGCATTAATTTCATGGGACTTATGCAGGAAATACTTCAAAATTCCTTCCACTGAATAGTATCTGTTGGCAGTTCCTCATTCAAGTACTAGTTAAAACTGAACATTCTTAGCTTCCAATATCAGATGGGTTCTGGTGCCTTAGGATATTGAATATAAAAAGAGTTAACCTATTTCCAGATGTGTCTGGATTGGAATCTGGGTGTTTGTGTGTGTTAAATCTTTGAAAAGTTGCCTTTTGAGACTACAGTTCCTAGAATCCCTCAAGCACTATTCTGGAACACCCTCCCCCCAAAAGTAAACTTTCAGTTCTCTATTTGTGCCTCTTCAAATCCCACAGCACTGTTGGTAACAGCTGACCTCCAGTTAGAATGCTCAAGTGCCAGGGCTTTCTAATTCTCGTTGTCTATGCCACAATTTTTAAGGTAGCTTTAAGACCATTTTAAAATTTCTTTTGCTGTCCATCAACATTCTGTTTTCCATTCTTAGCCAAGAATAAAATAACTGCTTTGGGAGATGGTGATAGGGCATTTGGTCAACGCAACTGGTCCAGCAAAGTTGATGGCAGAGGATCATTACTTCAGGAGCGCAATGGTGCAGTAGTGCAGTGGGTTAAACCCTTGTGCGGGCAGGACTGATAACTTGAAGGTTGGGTAGCTGACCTGAAGGTTGATGATTTGAATCCAACCCAGGAAGAGCATCTATCAGCTCCAGCTTCATGCGAGGACATGAGAGAAACCTCCCACAAGGATGGTGAAAACATCAAAATATCCGGGTGTCTCTCGGGCAATGTCCTTGCAGACGGCCATTTCTCTCACACCAGAAGTGACTTGCAGTCTCTCAAGTTGCTCCTGACACAAAAAAAAAATCACTTCAGTGCTGGGCAAAAGGGGAGGTACATGCCAAGGGGAAGGCGTGTCAAACAAATCCTTGTTGAGGCTGCTTTCCATCTGGAAATGTATGTCCTCATTGCAAAAGATAATGCAGATCCAGAATAGGTCTCTACAGTCACTTACGGACCCACTACCAAGACTCAACCCTTGGAAGACAACCATACTTGGCCACGAGTGATAGTCTGTGATTTCAAGAGAGAAGAGGGAGGCAAGTGCATGAATTGCATGGCTAAAAGAAATGTATTGTTATGGCTTTGGCTTGCCCTGAGCTGAAATGTCATATCTTGATAAAAGAAAGTAGATTTTTTTATTTATTGTGTCAGAAGCGAATGGAGGATACAGTTATAATGTATTTAAACATGTACAAAGTGTAAAATTTGACATTATACTAGATTTCCTTTGACCAGAAGCTGGCCACTTGGAGTGCCTCTGGTGTCGCTGTGAGAAGGTCCTCCGTTGTGCATGTGGAAGGGCTCAGACTGTATTAGTAGAATGGACCATATAAATGTAAGTTAAGCCTTTTTTCTTCCCCTCCTGCTCCCTCGACAGGAAGCCATGTGAGAAAGGAAACAAAAAACAAGACTAAAACAAGAATAAATTGGATTGTTGTATTTGAAGTCCCAAAGCGTTGTAACTTACCACTCAAAGCTAGCCCAAGACATTCTGCTTCCTTGGGCTTGCCTTGAGTGTCACCTCAAAGCAAGGCAGACTCAAGGCAAACAGAGGACAAAAATACATTTCCCATTCTATAAACCAGGAGTAGAAAACATATGTGCATCTAAACAGGGTTGAACTATAATTCCCATCAGCCCATTAGCAATGGTGAGGAATGCTGGGACCTGCAGTTCAGCAACGTTTGGAAGTTCATATGATTGCCATCACTACCATAAACAATAGTGATGCTTAAATCTTACTTCAACAAGCTTGCCCAGTGTAGGATTGAATATCCATGCCTTATCTTTTAGGATGCGCTACCTGAGTA
This sequence comes from Anolis carolinensis, assembly GCF_035594765.1. NCBI lineage: Eukaryota > Metazoa > Chordata > Lepidosauria > Squamata > Anolidae > Anolis > Anolis carolinensis. The sequence continues at coordinate 27,433,744 of NC_085846.1, read as the reverse complement.
ACTTGGAAAAGTTAGCTTTTAAGACTAAACTCCCAGAGCACCCACCAGCTTAGCCACTGTCTGAGCTCAATAGTCTAATCACTATTTCATATTAGATCTCTGTCGTTAATGTTAGTTTGATGAGGAATTGATGAACACACTTTACCCTAAAGTTGGACAGGACAAAATGCCTGAAGTCCTGCAGGGAGTAAATGATGCATTCATACATTTACCATTGCTTTGCTAAATGCTTGTTTCAGCTGTAGCTTCTGCACTACTATGAAAGCTGATCTCGTGTATGTGTGTGGAAAGTAAGAGAGTGTTGTTGCGGCATATATCAGAGGCAAGATGAAACAAGCACTTGAAATGGATTTGGGGCACCCATTCTAGAACAGGACAGAGGCACAGAAAATTGGCCGAAGGGTAGAAATGAGAGAAATTACCACCAGCCAATACTTTTTCAAAATCCTCCCGTGGGGCACAGTCATTCAATATAGATGAATTGAGTGTGTGTGGGGGGGGGGGGGTTTGATTGGTCTACAGGGGAATTCATTCCCAAACTAGGTTTAGCCCCTTGAATAACTCCTCTAAAGTTTGAACCAAAACTCAAGAGTAGATTCACCATCACACTGACACAGGATCTACCAGCTCTCACTACTTTCCTCCACTATGAAGCATTGCCTCTTCTTACTCCATTCAGAAGTTTCCATATTCAAACCAAACTATAATAAATGGTACAAATAGCTTCTCTACATTGCTATGAAATTTGTGCAACAGAGTATCTTGGGCCCTTTCCACACAGCTGTATAAAATCCACATTGAACTGGATTATATGGCAATGTGGACTCAGATAACCCAGTTCAAACCAAATATTGCGGATTATCTGCCTTGATATTCTGGGTTATATGGCTGCGTGCAAGGGCCCGCAATGATGATTGATGGAGATGTGGAGGAATGTATGGACACTGTGGATCTGCAGCTCCCATGACAGTTCATCATCATAGGCCCTGCAATTTCTGGAGGGCCACATGGTCTCTTACTCCTGCTCTGAAATCTGTTCTACTGGCCCTGTTCTGTGGGACTTACCTAAGGTATTTTGCTGCCTGAGACTGAGCAGGTATCTATTCCTCCCATTCAAGGATCATGAATATTGATGGGGTGGGGTGAAGCCTACATATCTGTGATTTCAGGAAACTGCTGTTCTCCAAACTTCCTATCACTTGCCCTCTGATGATTTGACTGCACATAAGGTGCCTGGAGTATTTGTAGAAGTGTTTAGAACCGGGATGCTCAACTATGTTTATATTAATTACCAGATTTCCAACTGCTAGACTCTTTCCAAACACTTCATGTTGGTGATACGCATTTTAGACACACATCATGTCATGACACAATAATTCAGTTTTACTAGCAAATCGGAGGTTAAACCAACTCCTTATAAGAGATACAGACACAAACATATGTTGTGTCCGGGGATGCAACATATCTCATGAAAACCTTTCATTTATATTTTTCAAAATATATGATTTGTAAGATAATGACATACATTTCAAAGATTTTTATCATTTCTCATTATGCTCGTTACGACACACCTACACACTGCAGCTGACACACTAATATGTTGCAACACACAGTTTGGAAAGCTTTGTGCTAAGAAAGTCATACTGAAAGAAGAAAAAAGCAAGGTATGAACTTCGGATTTGGTAAGAGACCCATTTATTTATTCTGTCTGTGTGTGTAGAATACTATTTTATTTAGAAACAATTTTGCCATGCTGTTTTCCTTCCTGAGCACTACCTTTCTCTATTAGATAAATAGCACTTTGCCTATAAACTATAATCCCTGACATGAATGTCAGCATGCCTTGAACCCCAATATGTAGCAGCTAATGATAGTAAGAAATGCAAGAAAGACATTTTGCACATACTCATACCTAACATGTTTACATATTCCAGCAATGAGGCACTAAAAACAAATCTGAGCTACACTAAATGCTGTATCTACATCCTGGAGGGACAGTGAGGATTCTCAAACAACAGCTTGAAAGACATAGCTGTCTCTAGCTCAGGGGAAGTTCCTGCAGGTTTGGTGTTTACTACCAATCTTGGGCAATAGGTGGCAATGCAGGATCACATATCGTTTCATTTTAATGACAATCTGCCCTGGGAAAATGAAACAAGCAAGGCAGAGGAAAGGCATCCCTGGGGGTGGGGATGAAGGAAAGAAAGAGGCAGCTCAACCCTCTCAGGACCCTTCTACACTGCCATATAATACAGAATATCAAGACAGATAACCCACATTATCTACTTTTAACAGGATTATCAGGGTCTACACTGCCGGATAATCCAGTTCAAAGCAGATAATCTGGATTTTATACAGCTGTGTAACAACAGTCTCAGAAAAGTGCACTATTTTCTTAGAAGAAGTAAGCATCAGAGGAGTTGTCACTATTCTACAGAGTGCTGCAGTGGGTATGAGACTTTAATATGTCTAGTTTTCTCCATCCAAATTTTTCAGGCAGTGCATGATTCCAGTGGTAGGGCTTCACATCAGAAAACACAATGCCAACCTAGAGTATTGTGCTGTCTGAGACAAAAGGCGGGATGACTTCATTACTACAATTGTTCCATATACACAATTCAATCTTGACTTTTGACACACTAGCATGGAACAACTTTCCTCATTGTACCTGAGTTAAGCACAATTTAGTGACACAGAGGACGGTAGCTAACTTGTTATTGATCGATTTCCTAAAACTGTAGGATTGGAAGAGACCACAAGGGCTATCCAGATGTGGTAGGTAAATGAAATCAGCATTATGAGGTCTCCATGGGAAGGACATTCCAGAATTGGAGGCCCACTGATGAGAAAGCTCTCTTCCACATCCTCACAAAGTGCATTGGCCCATCTGGAGCCCACCCAGTAGTTTATAGAAGTCAAGGGGAACAAGAGAAAGGGAGTCTCTTTTGGCTTAATTATAGAACTGTCCTACTGGGAAAAAGAATGTCACTGTAAACTTGTCCATCTCTATCCATATGTCCTAAATGCTTTCAAAGCCACAGAGTTGGATGGAGAACACTTCCCTCCCAATGGTTTCTTTCTAGAACTACAAGTCCTCTTGATGGAGGCGAGTTATGAGGGATGTAGTCCATTCATTTCCCTAGTTTTGGGTTTTTGCATGTCTCAGTGGGAAAGAATTTCTTCCAGAAATATTTACATCTTTAGCACCTGATTATGTTATAAATAACCCTCCTTCCCCAGCTGTTACAAAAAGCATCTGCAATTCCTACATCTGCAATTCCATTTCCCCCTCTGTGCCCTTTGATGGTGGCTCCATCTTAGTTCCCTGCAATTCTCAAATCAAAAGAGATCTCTGACATCTGTTGACCCCCCTCTGATGCACTGACATAATCTTGGCCGTGGAGTCAGTCATATGGAAATGTCCACATCTGTTGGGCCCTGGGATCTCTCTCTTTGGTCCTAATGTAAAACAAATGTGAGGCTCTCTGCCTCCTGCCTGCAATAACCATCCATGTTAAAAAGGAGCAAGTCCACAGTTTACTGTAAAGACAACAAATACAATCTCTATGTTGCATGCTGTGTGCAAGGCAGCCCTGAAAAGAAAAATATTTAAGTACAATAAAATGCTTTGCGTGGCTTATCACTGGGGAATCATTGCAGGGTGACATATAAACTTTTCAAAATCAGGCCCTAGAATAGGGTGGGGGTATAAATGATGATTTCACTTACAATTTCCTGTGGTGTGAACAAGATGAATACTTCTATTCTGTTCAGCTGCACACAACCCAGTCCTACTGTATATACTGATCTTTGAAATGTACGGATCATCAGCCCTGAGTCTCCTTGTGGAGATAGGATGGAATATAAATAAAATTATTATTGGGTTGCTCTGAGTTTTCCGGGCTGTATGGCCATGTTCCAGAAGCATTCTCTCCTGACATTTCACCCACATCTATGGCAGGTTTATATATCTGTGGGAGAAAGAACTCTTGTCTGTTGGAAACAAGTGTGAATGTTATAATTAATCACCTTGATTAGCATTTAATGGCCTTGTAGCTCAAGGGCAAAACATCAGGAGAGAATGCTTCTGGAACATGGCCATAAAGCCCGGAAAACACAGCAACCCAGTGATTCCGGCCATGAAAGCCTTTGACAACACAAAATTGTTACCATTATAGTTGTTGTTGTTGTTGTTATTGACACAAAGACCTAGTATGACACAGCAAATGAGATATATATCCTGGATTTTGTATCACAAAATATTATTATTATTATTATTATTATTATTATTATTATTATTATTATTATTATTATGTTACTTTTAAAAAAAACCAGTTCAGATGAGAGTCTGGGTATTGCAGTTTTAAACAATGCCTCCCCAGTGTCTGGAAAACAAGACCAAAGACCACAAGTACCAACTTAGGGTTGTCAACTGGCTTTGATCCTTCTATTTCAGTTTTATATTCTTATTGATTTTATTTCTATTTTTGACATTGGACATCTTTAATGTTGAACAGTGGGAGTAGGATTCTACCAAATAATAGTGTTATGCATTTGTGCTCCATCCCTAATCAACAGTATATTCCAGAGGTCAGGGTTTACCAGAATTTGAAAAAAAAGTTATATTTTGTATGGCAAGTCCAGAATTCCCCAGCTAGCAAGGCAGATTGTATTATAGTTTCAAAAGTAAACTTTTCAAAGTTTATGCTCATTTGTAACCCAGTTTTCTTGATTTTTGCCAATGTCAAAACTGGTGTTTCTGAGACGCGAAATTTTAATTTTAAAAGTCAAACATAAGATGGGTGTGTGAGAGATTGCTTCCCAACAGTTATTTAATCTCATTATTTCAAGATGTCATGTAACATGTCTCTTTACCCCTTTACAGTTCAGGTTCAATGCAAACTGTTTCACAATCACACTTACTGTTGCCAATTGGTGTCAATTTCACTTTAACTAATGCTAACCTTTTTAAAATAAAAAGATTTAACAGAATCAATTGTGCAAGGCCCATTCCCACTAAACCATGTGCTGGATTTTCCCTTTGTTTTGCTTATTTTTTTAAAAAGATGTGTATACCTGGCTTTAATTTTGTTATATAGTTTAATAAGCTCTCCATGTGGGGACATGAGAGAAGCCTCCCACAAGGATGGTAAAACATCAAAACATCCGGGCATCCCTGGGCAATGTCGTTGCAGATGGCCAATTATCTCACACCAGAAGCGACTCGCAGTTTCTCAAGTCGCTCCTGACACAAATTTTTTTCGTATTTCATGCATTTTAAACTTGAGAAGTCTTGTAAGTCCTCTCAAGTCTGCAACTGGGAAAACCTTTCTGTTCTTTCTAGAAATCGTGAGGTCCTCCAGCATGACTGATCCGCAAAAGTCAAAACCGCATATGTGAAGGGATGGTTGTAGGCCGCGGTAGCGCAGTGGGTTAAACCGCTAAGCTGCAAAACTTGCTGATTGGAAGGACAGCGGTTTGCATCCTCAGATGAGGTGAGCTCCAGTTGTTAGTCCCAGCTTCTGCCAACCTAGCAGTTCGAAAACATGCAAATGTGAGTACATCAATAGGTACCACTTTGGCGGGAAGGTATCAGTGCAGTCATGCTGGCCACGTAACATAGGAGGTGTCTACGGACAACACCAGCTCTTTGGATTAGAAATGGAGATGAGCAGCACCCCACAGAGTCGGATTTACTAGACTTAATGTCAAGGGGAAACCTTTACTGTAGTTGAGTTGGTGGACCAACTCAATCTGAGACCAGCCTCAAAAATGTTTGACACCTTCCATATTGTTTGGAGCAGTTTCCATGATCCATGTCAATCAGGGGTTATAAAGAGCTGTAGTCCAAAACATCTGGAGAGTACCAGATTACTCATGTCTGCTCAGATTTAGGGATTTCAGCTGGGCTGGATGGGTGAGTGATGCTACTCAGATGGTCTTTTTGCTAAGTGGCCACCTATATACCTTAGAACAATCCATTTGTAGATTAGAACATTTGAGAAACACATAGATCAAAAAAGAAAATATTTCACTGCCATATCAATAAATGGGAAGCAATAGATAAGATTGTATTGCCGCTGCAGTGTCATTCGTACTCCAGGAGATGTCAGGCTAAGAAAGTTTATAACTAGCCATGTGTGGCAGCTACAAAGCAATCAGAGCAAAAACAAATGAAAGGAAGTATAGAACTCCATGCATGAAATGTCATTATACGGATTGATAGGCATACTTTGATGTTCCATATATTTCCCACATTTAGTCTAAGCAGACCATTTTCAGGAAAAAAAACACATTCAAGGATTTATTTTGGGTTTTTTTGGACTATAACTTCCAGAACCACTTAGCTGGCCTGGTCATTGGAAGATTCTAGGGGCTATAGTACAAAAAGTAACTTTGCAAACCTTAATCCCTTCTGCTAGTCCTTGAAAGGACCACGGAGATGGGTTGTTGTGCATTTTCTGGGCTGTATAGCCATGTTCCAGAAGCATTGTCTCCTGACGTTTCGCCCACATCTATGGCAGGCATCCTCAGAGGTTGTGAGGCATATTGGAAAACTAAGCAAGAGAGGTTTATATATCTGTGGAAGGTCCAGGGTGGGAGAAAGGACTCTTGTCTGTTGGAGGCCGGTGTGACGTTGTAATTAATCACCTTGATTAGCATTAATGGCCTTGCAAGCTTCATTCCTGTCTGGGGGAATCCTTTGTTCGGAGGTGTTAGCTGCCCTGATTGACTTGTGTCTGTAATTCCTCTGCCCAGAAAATGCACAACAACCCAGTGAAAGCCTTCAACAACACAGATCACCAGTATATTTGTGCAAATATATCTTTTATTTTCTGCCATCTTTGTGGAGCTGGAGAAAGGATACTATAGAGCAGGCATGGGCAAACTTCGGTCCTCCGGGTGTTTTGGACTTCAATTCCCACATTCCTAACTGTCTACCTGTTAGGAATTCTGGGAGTTGAAGTTCAAAACACCTGGATGGCTGAAGTTTGCCCATGCCTGCTATAGAAGCACTTGGGGAAAAAACATTGTGGATAATATGGGTGGATGTAGATGAAAATTGTAATTCTTCTGTGTTTCTTATGCCTTCTTACCAGAATAAAATACCAAACATCCATTAAAAAGAGCAAGGTGAAATAGCTCCCTGGTGTCTTTTAACTGGCAATGGCAGGTTATATCTGTCTGGAAGGAACCTCTTGAAAACGACAGTCAAGGGCAGCTGTCTATGTATTAATTAATACCAGACTTTGCTGCTTACTTTGAAAAGTTACTCAGATAAGCTTCAGCAGGTTGGTTTCCTCTTAAATCAGAATAATCAGGCTTCATTGGAAGGGTCTCATCCTTTGAGGGCAATCAGGAAAAAACAATGTTTCAAGAACCATGTTAGAAACTGCAAATCAAAATTCTCCAGTGCTGTGCCTTTTGTTTGGAGTATTTTATTTTAATAAGGACCACTTAATTTGCTCTTTGGCAGACTGAAGGACCTGTGAACAGAAAGAAAAGGAGACGGCAATAAGAACAAGTTTCCATTCTTTCCATCTCTAGTGTTTTGTTCAAGGACAAGGCACATCCTAGAGCCAAGAAAAGTTACTTTGTGAATTTCAACTCTTAGAATCCTTGGGGGTTGTAGTCAAAATAAAAACCTTTCAAGACTCTGCATTCACCCCACCGTTTCTCAAATAGCTTTGTGAAATTGTTTTTAGATGTTGTGCTGAATTGTTTTCTAAATTTTGTTTTGTACACTTCCCTGAATGCCTGTTGGCATAAACATGGTATAAAAATACTTGAAATTATTTAATTCCAGACTTAATAATGTTTGGAGTCAACACATTCAGATCAATGTTTGTTATATTTACCTGTCCAATTTATTTTAATACGTGTACTCAAATCTATGACTGATTCCAAACCAATGTGCTCATAGTCTCCAACTATAGAGAGAGCAAGAACTAAAGGATTTAGACGTAGGCCCCTTCTACACTGCCATATAAAATCCAGATTTTCTGCTTTGAACTGGATTATATGGCAGTGTAGACTCATATAATCAAGTTCCAAGAAGATAATGTGAATTATCTGCTTTGATAATCTGGATTGTATGGCAGTATAGAAGAGGTCTTAGTGAATCTTGACTCAAACTAAATACTTGAAGGAGAGGAATGAATTTGGTTATGTCATCCAAGGTAATTTAAGTAGTGTAGAATTAATACAGCCTGCATATCACTATAACTGTTATCTCTCAATGCGAACCATGGGAATTGTCATTTTCCAAGGTCTTTAGCCTTTATTGCCAAAACTGTTGGTTCTTCACTAAATGATAAATCCCATTATTTCACAACATTGAGCCATAGCATTAAAGTGATATTAAACTGAATTAATTCTACAGTGTAGATAATACCCCAAGTCAGACTGATGAACTTGCTTTTGAATCAAAATGAACACTAGGTGGCAGGTTTGTCTATAGATGACTAAAACGGAGAATGAAGAAAACCACTGAATGCAAAATAAGAATATTTGCCAATTGTAGGCATCTGTGGAGACCTATGTATAAGAAGATGCCAATCTTAGTCCTCTGAGTCGTCCTGTATGTTTTCTGTTAAGCTGAGGTGATGCAATTCAGGCTTTGTACAGCTGTTGGTAACCAAGCAGGTTTATTAACAGAATTATATATAGCTCTTAAGCAAGTATTTTCTTTAGATTGGGAAGGGTCTAGGAATCGATTTTCTGCCCAGGGACACAGAATCTAAAAGTGGCCACAACTCCTGGAAATGGCTGGAAGTTGGCCCTCCAGATTTGCAGGTTTAACTTTTGTGGATTTGATTAATATGGTCTTTAGGATTCTCTAGGTCCTTCAGTGTTACCTAGAGATTCCTAGTGAGGAGTCCTCTCAGACTTTTTATTCATGGTGGTTCTACTTTTGTGGGTATCCTGCATCCTTAACCTCTGTGAATGTGGAAGACTGACTATCGTTTATAAGGAGAAAACTTTAAAAGTGGAGGATAAAGACAGGGGAAATGTGCTACTGCCTAAATTCTTGTTGGTCTGCACAGTATCTAATTACAGGCACTTATCTCAGGTTTCTCTCCAGAGAATCTACTGCAGTCATTTGCTTTCGTATTCAGTTTCTGTTGTCTGGATGCATGCATGAACTCACTTACCTCACTGCTGCATGCTGATGACATTGATGTCTATTGCAAATACATGTATGAGAGTCCTTATGCTAAGTTTAAAAAAAAAGCTGCTTTGCTGAAATATTAGTGTAGAGAGCTTGCCGCCATGTCTCCACACTTATTCCCTGCAAGGTTTCAAATGCCTGTATACAAGGCAAATGTATACTTGGTGAATGGAGTACGTATGTCTGTTCAAAGTGGGGAGAAGTTGCATAGTACTAACAGTGCCCAAGGGCCCTTCAACACAACCGTATAACCCAGAATATCAGGGCAGAAAATCCCACAATATCTGCTTTGAACTGGGTTATCTGAGTCCACACTACCATATATTCCAGTTCAAAGCAGAAAATGTGGGACTTTATTCAGCTGTGTGGAAGAGGCCCAAGATTGCTTCCAGCATTCTTCTGAGAGTAATAGTTGTGGTGGCTGAGAGTTCCCATATCAGTGAAGGAGTAACTGCCCTGGATTTTAATCCATATTTCAAAGAAGCTGTCCAAGGTGCGGAACCTTTGTTGGATGAGAGATTCAGTATCTTGGATAGCTCTTTTAAAACTATCCTGTTTTCACAGACGGCACCAGTTGCCACAATGTCATTTGTTGTTGCTCTCTGCCTTCAATTTTGTTCTGACTTATTGTGATCCTAAGGCGAATATATCACAGGGGTTTCTGAAGCTGATTAAACCCTTTTTCTGAACGTGGGTGCTTATGTATCCAAAATGGCACCATTCATACAGAAGAGGAAATATCAGTTGAGTTTGGGAATCCCAAGATTTGCAAAAGTGCATTGTCACAGAAAAATCCCTAATGGGGAGACCTTAAAAATCCCACTGAAGACTGACAGTGGCTACGAGATACCTTTTCCCCATAACTCTTTCAGATGTGAATTTCCCTTCCAAGGGATAAATTTCTCTCACTTCCTGTTGTCTCATGCACGTTTTTGGACCCCTTGGTGGCACAATAGGTTAAACCCTTGTGCTGGCAGGACTGCTGACCAAAAGGTTGGCAGTTCAAATCTAGGAAGCAGGGTGAGCTCCCGTCTGTCAGCTCCAGCTTCTCATGCGGGAACATGAGAGAAGCCTCCCACAAGATGGTAAAATATCCGGGCATCCCCTGGACAATGTCCTTGCAGACGGCCAATTCTCGCACACCAGAAGCAACCTGCAGTTTCTCAAGTCATTTCTGACATGAAAAAAACCATTTGTAACTATAAGTCATCTGTAAGTCAGATATTTGTAACTCAGGGACTGCCTGTATTGAAAAATACTTGATTTGCTAGCTGAAACATGAACCAGGTCACTCATTACTGCAACATTTTGCTGCAAGCCTCACTTGTTTAAATATTCTAGACTATCCACGGACTGAGAGAAAGCAAACTATCTGCACTAGACAACTGCAGTGGATTTCAGTAAACTTACCTGAGTGACACTGTGCTCTGATAAAGATGGGTCATCCACCTAAAATGAAGATAGAAAAAGTCAGAATATTTCAAAGGCATTATAGTTAGTAGAGATTCTTTGTATTTCCAGATGAAATATAAACACAGGGTGGATTCCTGCTTGCAACACACCAGCTGAACTCAGTAGGGCATTCATTCATCATGACAAGTCCCACTAATTTCAATGAATCAACTCTAAATATGACCTAAGTGAGTTCAATCCATTGTTCTTCAGAAGGCATGAGTATCCCAGCAGGAATTTCTTCCCTGAGAAAGTTGAAGATTCACTTCAGTGGCTGTGTGCCAAGGATGACTAAAGTTTGCATCCAGTGTGTAATGTTGAAACTGGTTCTTCCAGGTTTAAAACTGCACTGCAGATGAAACATATTCATGCCATGCCATACCATTCAACGTACAAACATGCTTCTGTATATTTTGTAATGCCAAATGTGGATTATATATGCTATGCATTGGGTGGCTCTCCCCCCCCCCCCCACACACACATTTTTATTTTTTAAATTTCAAATGACTGGTGTATCCCATTCTCAAGGTGCAGAGTGAGCAACAAAAACAACCCCTTTCTGAAGGACTTTGTAAAATGGGGTAATATTCAACTCCCTTTTCTTTGATTCAGTGTGATCTCCCAAATAGATTGGCCTCTGACAATGCTGCATTTTCCCTTGAACTTTGGTGTTTATTTAACTGAAGAAAGCTCAATTATTGGAAGGGAGAGTTGGTTGGCAACAGTGGCCTTATATTGAGTCAGACCAGTGCTTCATTTTGGTGCCTATAATCTAATCTATTCCCCAAGATTTCAGAAAATAGCCTTTATCAGTTCTTCATAGGGAGCCACGGTGGCACAATGGGTTAAACCCTTGTGCCAGCCAGACTGCTGACCTGAAGGTTGGGTTGCTGACCTGAAGGTTGCCAGTTCGAATCTGTGAGATGGGGTGAGCTCCTGTCTTTCAGCAGTAGCTTGGCAGGATATGAGAGAAGCCTCATAGCAGGATGATAACACATCCGGGCATCCCTTGGGCAACGTCTCTGCAGACAGCCAATTATCTCACACCAGAAGCAACTTGCAGTATGTTCTCAAGTCGCTTCTGACACGTTAAAAAAGGTTCCTCATGACACCAAACCTGGGGTGTTCTTCATGCAAAGTTCTTCCAACAGCCAGTGGGAGATGTGTCCCAGCCAGAGTTAAGAAATGCCACTTGATTGGACTACAATTCCCAGAACCTTACTGACCATATGGTGCATGCTGTGCAAGTAACCTGCCAGGTCTTTCACTGAGGCTGAACTTACTGCCATAACTCCATGACCACAGAAACAATTAAATTTGTGGACTTTCAAATGTAAGGTTTCACTGTATCAAACTGGAAATCTGTCCATTCCAACATCCAGTTCTCTCTAGTGTTTTCCAGGAAGTTTTTGGCAAACAGAAAGGACATGAGGACAGTAACCCACACATGATCTTGTACACCATCAAGCAGAAATTCAGGAGCTTACTGCTTCTTATTTTAGTGTCTGCATATAGTTATTACTAGTAACCACTGATAAACTTATCTTCAATGTACTTATCAAGTACAGTATATTTTTAGGTGCTTAAACTGATAACTGAAATATATAGTTTAACTACTGCATGATTGAATGAGAATGGATTAGAAGTCCAATATGACGCCCATATTCACAGTGATATGTTTCCAGATATGCAAAACTGTGAATGATAACAGTGAATTATGTTGAAATGAAGGACTTCTGAATCAAGAATACTGTAGAATTGTGAAGAAGACCTAAAAATTACTAGAGATTATGTATTTTGTCAGACATAGATAAATAAAACTGCGGATACCAGTCCCACCAGTACAGGGATTATACTGTGTATTGCTGGATCCCACAGCTTTTGGAGGCTCAGGCAGAAGATTTAGGGTCCAGGTTTCTGCCCAATTTCATTTTTTAAATAACATAAGTGGACCGCAGATGGTTACCCAAATAAACATATTTTAAATTCTTAATAATAGCAGGGATTTTTTTTTTGCAAAGCATACACAATTTTTGCTAAAACAGATTAACTGCCCAATTCCACTTAAGGATAGGAACAACCTTCCATTTTTAACATTCCCAATGTTATTGTTTTATACTTTGTTGGTGTTAATTTGTGAATACAGCTCCCAGAATTCTCCAGCCAGCATGGTCATAGGAATTCTGGAGGTTGCAATCTCAAAAGTAACTTTTCCTAGATGTCGCATGAAAGTCATGGAGAAACTGGGGATAATTCCAGAACAGAGGATACAAATAAGCAGGACAATTTTGGCCCAGCCAGCAGCCATGCCACACAAGAACCACATGCGTAGAAGGAAGTGATCTCTTACTCCTGCTTCCTGTTTGTGAGAACATTTATCTATTTTTGGAACATCTCAGGCAAAATTTCACTGTGCTCTGTATTGCCCACGATGTAATCAAGGAGAACAAAGCCATAAGGCGCAGGCTCGGGGACTGTCTGGGGCGGAAAGAAATTCAGGAGGAAGATTGAGGGGATAGATTAAATGTAAAATGTGCAGGCTAATTAGAAATAAAACCAAGAATAGGAGAGAATAACTCACTCTGAAATTTAACTTCTGGATGACTTGCTGAGGATCACTTTCTAAAATCACACTAGAACGCGAAAAGAAAAATAATTTAAGCATATTAAGAAGAGAATCTATATTTTTGCTAATGGACAGATTTACTTTTTTTTTTTTGCTCAAGAACTATGAAATTGTTTATTCAGCTGTTTCAAAGTATCCAGATGTCTTCCCTTATGAAAATGATTATGTGGCAGAGAAACTGGATTTCCCCTAATGATCAGAAGTTTATGTGTGCCTTAAAAAAAGAAGTGTCAACTAGTTAGGTCAGTACTGTAAAAATGGTACCAGCTCCTATTGTCCAGTGACTATGCCTTCAAAAGGGATCAATGGCAGTAAAAACCTCTCATGTAGTCTTGTGGTATTTATTTTACTTGCATTAAAAAAATCTTTTCTCATTTTACTTCATGCGACAGTAAAAGCGTGACCATAGTTAGCAAAGTTATTCAAAAACAAGAGGTAAGCACATACGTAGTTTGTCAATGCCTGAAATGCAACCACACCCTGAGAATTTTTCTCCTCAGTAACAAAATTTGATTTTTTTTCTGTTCTTGGTTTGAAGGTGTTGTTACTTGTTTAATAGTGTGGTGCTTACTTTGAAAGTAGTTGATATACTCCACAAACTTTGTTTTTGTGGCTGCCACAAACTATGTTGAATTGGTGGAGACTCTATGAGATAGTCATCAAAAAACTATCTCCCCGATATTGAAAAAATATTGAGAGGTAGCTGTGTTGGTCATGCATCAAAATACAAAATCCATAAGTAGATATCTTTTGGGGGACCAACATAAAAACATAAAATATTGCACACTGTGCAAACGTCTTTATTAGGCAAAAATGTTAAAAATCTTATGGAAGAAAATACTATGATGATGTCACGAGTCACAGGCCTACATTCTGTCTGAGATGTTGTTAGTTAAGATGATATTTATTGGAACTCAACCACATTCTGCACAATTTTATAGTCCTCAACAAGGGGATAGGTAGCTAAGCTAGTTGGCACAAAAAGCCCTTCTCCATTGCCCTCTTTGTCTGCCTCTCTTCTCTTTTTCTCTCCTGACTGATATTTCTCAGGGACAACCTTTTTTCTCATGTAGCTAGCCCCTGAGTCCTCCATTGTATTCTTCTCCTGTGAGCATGGAGGGAGACAAGATGTCTGCTTCAGAGAGAAAGAGAGGGATAAGCTCTACGTTTTGTATATAGTAGTTCTTTATTATTTATTCTTGAATAAAGACGTTTATAACTTTTAACGTTTGACTCTGCTCCTGTGTTGCTAAGGCTCATTCACTCTACTGCTATGCTCAAGAAACTTCTGCTAAACTGCTGCTTCTGCTGTTGTTGCCAATTTACATATAAATGCTTTTTCCTTTTTGAAATTACCCAACAGAATTGAGTGGATTTCAACATAAGCTATGGACAAAGAGCAATAAAAAACAAGCCAGTAAAGTGGAAATATTTGAGCATTGGACTACTACATTGGTGACCAGGGTTTGAATCCCTGTTTGGCCATCAAAACCCACTGGGTGACCTTGGTCAAGTCACTCAATCTCAGCCTTATAAGAAGACAATAGCAAGCCTCTTCTGAACAAATCGTGCCAAGAAAGGGTCTCCAAAGGTTGAAAACAGCTCTGGAAAAATCATCCCAGAGAAGATACAGAAAGTTATCTTTTGGACCACTATTCCAATAGGACCAAGCCAGTGTAATTAGTGTATTCTTGGAATTGTAATTTTATCTGTCTGTCTGTCGATCTATCTCTCTCTCTATCTCTATATATAATATATATATTTCTAAGCTCTGTGGAGACAGAAGGAAAGTTTGCACTGAAGAGCACTGAATTCAGTGGGTCTTACTTCTGAGTAAGCATGCTGTGAATATATCTAGGAAAAACACATTTGGATTAAAATACAGTAGAGTCTCACTTATCCAACATAAACGGGCCGGCAGAACATTGGATAAGCGAATATATTGGATAACAAGGACAAATTAAGGAAAAGCCTATTCAATATCAAATTAGGTTACGATTTTACAAATTAAGCACCAAAACATCATGTTATACAACAAATTTGACAGAAAACGTAGTTCAGTACGCAGTAATGCTACTTAGTAATTACTGTATTTACGAATTTCGCACCAAAATATCACGATATATTGAAAACGTTGACTACAAAAATGCTTTGGATAATCCAGAACGTTGGATAAGCAAATGTTGGATAAGTGAGACTCTACTGTAATGGTGAACTGAATTCACAATTAAAAGGAGAAGTCACTGGACAATATCTATATTGTGTTTGCCTTAATTGGCTTGATGAGCTATGGCACAATTTTATAAATCTGGCTTTAAAAGTTACATGATGAGGCAATCTGTTCGGATTTACCAAATTCATTCAACAGTATAAAAGGCTTCTGGGACAATACTGGTATGTATACCAAATTTGAATTATCTATCCTGAGCAATTCGTCTGACTTCATCATTTTCTTTCCCAATAAATGGGATATTTTATCTTTTCTCTCCTTTCACATGAATCTCACCCGCCATCAACGATCTCATCCACCACAAGGAATACTCCATCCAAATTCTCCATCAGGGCTCGCTTCTCCACATTCTTTCTAAATACAAGAAAAAATGTGATAGCTATCAATACCACTATCGTGTTACCAGGCATGGAAAATGTGTGGCCCTTTAGATGTTGTTAAACTCCCATCATCCTTTACCACTGGCTATGATGGTTAGGGCTGATGGACAAACAACTTTTGGCGGACTAAAAGTTGTCCAAACCAATCTATATGATAGATTTAAATCAGAGTCCCATTAAGCCTTAAAGGTATAGTTTTATGAAGGCTGAGCTAGGGACTACTAGGGAAAAATAGTCAGCATCTCACCTAACTATGACTCCTAGGTTCCTCTGGGAAAAACTATAATGATATAGAAAACTAATATAAATTTTATATTGTAGATCTGGACCAAGAGGAGTAAGTAGCACATTTGAAGGAGGGAAAAAAGAAACCCTAGATGGAGAAGTTACAAATATAATGACAAACAGCATTTGCTTTCAGATTTAATATGTTCTACGCTCAGAACTTAGAAACACTGCTTTTGGGGTGGACTGCAGCTCCCAGAATCCCACAGTTAACATGGCCCTATTGAGTGGGGAACTCTGGAGGTGTTGCTTGAAAATATTAAGAGAAATGCTTTAAGAAGTAAAATGGTGTATAGCCTATAAGAGACTTTTAGCTATATGTTTAGAGAGCCTGTTGCGATGGGAACAGACCACTGAGAGGTTCTTTGTGCGGGTTTGCCAGAAATGAATTAAAATTGAGAGCTGCTTTAAAGCACAGGTGTTTCCAGTACTGCCGGTGGGGGCCGGGAGGATTTGTCATACTCGGCATAATTTGGCTTGCTTATTTGAGCCAGGGCCCCGGGTGGCACAGTGTGCTAAAGCACTGAGCTGCTGAACTTGCGGACCAAAAGGTTGCAGGTTCAAATCCGGGGAGTGGAATGAGCACCCGCTGTTAGCCCCAGCTTCTGCCAACCTAGCAAATGTGAGTAGATCAATAGGTACCGCTCCAGCAGGAAGGTAACGGCGCTCCATGCAGTCATGCCGGCCACATGACCTTGGAGGAGTCTATGGACAACGCCGGCTCTTTGGCTTAGAAATGGAGATGAGCACAACCCCCAGAGTCAGACATGACTGGAATTAATGTCAGGGGAAACCTTTACCTTTACTCTTTGAGCCATCTGAAATACAGAGATTCTTTTCTGCAATGTAACAGATCTCTAACTGCAGTCAACCACGGTCTAGAAATGACATGGTTCTACTAATGGGTTACTGCAGTTAGACAGACCAGCTTGTTTTGATGTTGTTATATATTTCAATCCTAAAGTTTTCGATCCTAGCAAGGTTATTTTTATCGTGTCAGAAGCGACTTGAGAACATACCACAAGTTGCTTCTGGTGTGAGATAATTGGCTGTCTACAGAGATGTTGCCAAGGGGATGCCAGGATGTTACCATCCTGCTGGGAGGCTTCTCTTATGTCCCTGCAAGCTAGAGCTGACAGATGGGAGCTCACTCCATCTCGTGGATTCAAACTGGCAACCTTCAGGTCAGCAGTCCAGCCAGCACAAAGGTTTAACCCATTGTGGCTCCTAGCAAGGTGATCTTTGATCTTCACCAAGATTAGCTATGATACTCACCGCAGCATGTGGTTGAGGGATTCAAAAAGACAACTGAGAACCGATGTTAGCATCAGCTAGAAAACAAGCAAGGCAAGAAAGAAGGCTCAAATTAACAAAAATTAAATCAAGTGCTCTATTGTGCTAAAATCATACTTTTCTCTAACCATACGCTAGGTGACTTCCACGCATGGGTCGCATACTTATTCTCTGGCATTGTTCTTTCTCCCAAATCATCTGAATGCTGAATCAAAATAGTGATTCCATAATATACTGTTAAATTATCTGGCAATTAATATCTATATGCATAATATGCTTCTACATTTCAGAGTCCCTTTAGCAAAAGTCACCTGCAACTTTAACAAGAGGCTTCTTCTTTCTATCTGTAATTGTTTTCACATCAACATTGCCTTGATTAATTTCTCCCTAGTTCCATATGTTTTCCTTGTTGTTTATTTGTTCAGTCGCTTCCAACTCTTAGTGACCTCATGGACCAGCCCACACCAGAGCTTCTTGTCGGCCAGCCATTGCCACCTCCAGCTCCTTCAAGATCAAGCCAGTCACTTCAAGGATACCATCCATCCATCTTGCCCTTGGTCGGCCCCTCTTCCTTTTTCCTTCCATCTTCCCCAGCATCATTGTCTTCTCCAAGCTTTCCTGTCTTCTCGTGGCCAAAGTACTTCATCTTTGCCCTCTAATATCCTTCCCTCTAGTTTTCAGCCAGGCATTATTTCCTGGAGTATGGATTGGCTGGATCTTCTTGCGGTCCAAGGCACTCTCAGAATTTTCCTCCAACACCACAATTCAAAAGCATCTATCTTCCTTGCTCAGCCTTCCTTATGGTCCAGCTCTTGCATCCATAGGTTACTATGGAGACTACCATTGCTTTAACTATGTGGACTTCGTTGTCAGTGTGATGTCTCAACTCTTCACTATTTTATCGAGATTGGTCATTGCTCTCCTCCCAAGAAGTAAACATCTTCTAATTTCTTGGTTGCAGTCCATGTCTCCAGTAATCTTCACGCCTAGAAATACAAAGTCTGTCACTGCTTCCATGTTTTCTCCCTCTATTTGCCAGTTATCAATCAGTATTGATGCCATAATATTAGGGTTTTTTATGTTTAACTGCAACCAAGCTTTTGCACCTTTCCTTAGCCACATGCTAGTTAACATAGAGAATAAACAGGACCCAGATTCCTTCTACATTTCTTTGCTGTAGTATTATTTTTTTTCAGGAAAATCTATAAATAGAGAATCAACACTGTTTCCACCCAATGCTTAATATAGCGTGCAGTTTCTCTGTATAAGGCATTCAGGTTCTGTCCAACAAAGATCAGCTACTGTTGAATTAGAAGTTTCCTCCTTGTAGTTTGTGCCTCCAAACCTGTGACACTACTGATGAGCCCCCCTCCCAAAAAAACCTATATTTATTTCTATTTAATAATGAATCAAGGCAGAATAGATGGGAAATTTAGACAATATATTGGTCACTTTTTTGCATATTACAACACTGCCTTAAATCAGTTCTCAGAGGAAGCATTTACCTCATTTTCATGTGGACTCCCCACCACATAAAAGAAAAGATCAATGCTGCTCTTATAGACAATGGTCAGTCCTTCCAAGAAAGCAATCTCACCTGAGGAGAAATTTTAAAAGAGAGAAAGCAAGGTAGTTATTAAAGGGACGGGGAAAAGGTCTTGCAACTCCATGCGTTATTTCTTTTGCTGCTAAATAGACTTCTGATTAGGGTTTGTTTGTTTTTTAAATTTCAAGATATACAACTTTACCCATGTTGCAGAACTAGAATGAGGTTTTTGCACTGTGGCTCCCATAATGCCTGAACATTGAAATAACTTGACCTATAGGGCACATAATATCCAGCGGGCCAAAATTTCCCACCCTTGGCGTCTTGTTTGGGAAGAAAGGCTGGAAATGGGAGGCCAAGTGGGTGCTGCTCAGAAGGCAGGATGATGGGTTGCCAGACCCTGTGTGAGGGAGCCAAGTACTCACTATCAGTCTTGTGGGTTTTGTTGAAGACATTTCTCTCAAAGCTCTTCTGTTCTTTCGTGGATGGAAATGTATCATCATAATACTGTGAATAATTAAAGCAAGAGATTTGAGAGATGGATGAGACAACATAGGAGGCCACAATGCATTAGTCGGTTTTTGGAAGTCCCATAAACACTGAACAATTATAGAAGGCTATATTATCTCACTTGCTATAACATAGCTGCCTGGGTTCAGATTCGTACCTAAACACAGTAATAAAACACCCTGTGCCTCTCTAAATGGAAATAAATCCCACTGTGCTCAGTGAGGCTCACTCTATGGGAAATATGTTTAGGATCGCAGCCTTAGAGAGCAAGCCCCATTGAGAAGAGTGGGATTTCACTCCAGGTAAACATAAATAAAATTCAATTCGAAAATGGAAAAGGAAGCTATAGGATGTTTATCTTAGGTGCCTTCTACACTGCCATATAATACAGATTATCAAAGCAGATAATCCACATTATCTGTTTTGAACCGGATTATATAAATCTATCTATCTATCTATCTATCTCGTTCAAAGCAGATAATCTGGATTTTACATGGCCGTGTAGAAGGGGCCTTTGAAGAAACAAATCCGCAGCTTAGAGGCAACATGGAGTAGCAGCTAAACTGGGCCTCTCTTTAGGCATATGCAGCAATGGCCTCAAGCAGAAAATTATCAGGAGTAGGAAAAGTCAAAGGCAAGTGTGGGAAGAACATTGCTGTTTCATACGCCTGCAGGCAGTCATCAAGTGAAGCAAAGAATCCTGTCCCATTAGCAGAGTTGAAGAGCCCTTGCAGACAGGCCCTATATCCCAGAATCTGATCCAAGGTTTTCTGCTTATCCCAGATTATTTGGCAGTGCAGACTCATATAATCCAGTTGAAAGCAGAAAACCTGGGATCAGATCCTGGAATATAGGTCCTGTCTGGAAGGGCCTGACAAAACATATCAAAGTCAGATTGGTTATCTTTGTATATGTGTAACTCAGCTTGCAGTAGAACAATATACTGTGCTGACCTGAAGAACCATACTGATGGGAGTCATTACACCCATTGTAGCCAAGAATTTCTTTCTGATTATCTAATCAATCTTGCCTTCTATACAGACTCCTATAAACCATCTGGTGCATAACAAAACTGAAATATGTGGCCCTCCAAATGTTGAGTCCCCTCGGGTGAGAAAAGTGAGGTAAAAATGTTATAAATAAATAAATTGGACTGCAATTCCCAGCAGTTTTCATCAGCATAGCCAAGAGTGAGGAATGCTTTGAGCTGCAGCCCAACAACATCTTGTGGGACGTACAGTTTTCACATTTGATGTCCAGCTAAATAGTCCAACATGGTAGTGCTTGTGGGATGTAATAACCAGTTCCACCCCAATATTTATTTATTAATTTACCCTATTTATACCCTGACTTTCTCTACCCTGAAGGGGACTCAAGGAGACTTACATATGGCAATTATTCAATGCCTTAAACACATACAAAACATTGGATTAAAATTAATACATATTAATATTTAAAAACATTACATTCAATAGACCCAGAGAATGGTCTTAGGGTATTTACTGATGCTCTTATATTATAAAAATTAATCGGGTGTTACCCTGGTTCGAATATGGATATGATATTGTTTTCCCCCTCGATGGATTGTCACCTTGACGTGGTGAGGGGGCTTGCATGTTCCAGTGAACCTGAGGGCACAACCATGGGAATCACACACTCCCAGGAGTGGCCACAGGGGAGGATCCAGACCAAGAACAATCCGAAGACCGAAGACCTCAACGGCGGAGCAGGCGGAGGATAACATGGTACATGTTACAACGGCTGTGAAGGCGGAAGAAGGCTGCAACAGACTGAGAAGCCACTCTCGTTGTGTTAATCACACCATTGTTGGAACCTCAATCTGTGAAGACTGTGTGTTGACTGGCTGTGCACCGACCTCCACACATTAAAAAAAAAAATCATTCACAGGCGTCTTCCAAGAAATGGAGGACCATCATCCTCGAACTACGAGGGATCGCCTAAGTAAGTACAGTAGAGTCTCACTTATCCAAGCTAAACGGGCCAGCAGAAGCTTGGATAAGCGAATATCTTGGATAATAAGGAGGGATTAAGGAACATCAAACATCAAATTAAACTATTAAATATCAAATTAAGTTATGATTTTACAAATTAAGCACCAAAACATCATGTTATACAACAAATTTGACAGAAAAAGTAGTTCAATACACAGTAATGTTATGTTGTAATTACTGTATTTATTAATTTAGAACCAAAATATCATGATATATTGAAAACATTGACTACAAAAATGGCTTGGATAATCCAGAAGCTTGGATAAGCGAGGCTTGGATAAGTGAGACACTACTGTAATGATATTGTTTGGGAAGCCAAGTAGACTGCTGATTTTCAAATGATATTTATCATTTGTAAATATTGGATCAGAGATCCAACATGGTGTAGTGGTTTGAGCAATATCGGGGTTCAATTCTCTGCTCAGCCATAGAAATCTACTGTGTATCTTTGGCCCCTTCCACACAGCTGAATAAAATCCCACATTTTCTGCTTTGAACTGGAATATATGGCAGTGTAGACTCCAATAACCCAGTTCAAAGCAGATATTGTGGGATTTTCTGCCTTGATATTCTGGGTAATATGGCTGTGTGGAAGGACCCTTTATGTAAGTCACATTATCTCCATTGTTGAGGAAGGCAATGACAAATCTCCAGATAAATCTTCCCAAGAAAACACGAATTGGTTTGCCTTACATTGGAATCATCTTGAGGTATGTCACAACAACATACTAGGCAGATAGTATAAAATGAATCAAACATCCCGTCTCTGATATGTTCCTGATTCTCATGGTGATGAGGATCTTCCAAAGAGAAAGGGAAGGAGAAAAAGAGGTGATCACCCACTTATAAAATGTGTTACATAACACTGTCTTGGCCTTAGATCAGAACTGGACTGTATTTTAAACAAAATGTCTGGAAGTGGCTTACCTTGGCCAAAAGCTGCTGCCCAAAGCTGTCCATGATAAAAATTGCCTTGACAGTGTAAAGGGATGGTTCCTAGGAACAACATAATTTAGTTTTACTTGTGGCACAAAATAAGAAGGTACAAACAACAGTCTCTACCTACAAGAAAAATGAAGCCTATGAAATATCAAATTTATATTATGAGCACCAGTAACGTAGGCTGTATTTTACTGGAAGAAACTGACAAAATCAGTTCTTAGAATTCCTTGCCGATGAAATTAATCAAATAACTATAAGTCAACAGGTGACTAGAAGGCACACACATACACAAAAAGTAACATTGTGTCACTTACAATTTTTGGCTGGTTTTCAAATGGTTTGCGGGGGAGGCTTGATTGTTAGAAGTAGCAACCTTCTACAAGTCTCCTATACTAGTTATTTGTTATGTATTGGTATATAATTATGATTGCTTACTATATTGTATGTATATATTTATATGCAGTTTTCCCTTAACTCTATGTTGTTTGAGGTTGTGGGAGGGACAGCAGACCATGTGACCAGATCTGGGACTATTCAGACTGAGACTCCATTTTGGAAGCCAATTTACATAAGAAGCAGTATAGTTTATGGAAGTCAGTCAGTAGTTTATGAAGTCAGCAGTGTCAGTATGCAGTAGTCAATGTCAGTATACTGCAGTGTATAGTCAGTCTTTATTGAGTCAATGTTCAGTAATGTATTAGACTGAAGAGAGTGTTACTCTGTATGCAACAAAGAAGAGACTAAAACAGAATGCTTTACAGAACTTATTGTTTAAACTATCAACCAATAAGAAATGTACCTGTATGCTGAATACATGAAGTTTGTAAGTAAACTATGTTACTTGTAACAAAAACTGCTTATTTTTGGTCTCTTGAGAGCATGATTTAATACCAATATATTCTATGGGAGAGTAGATTTTTGGGGCAAAATGAAATAACACTTTTGAAGATCTGCTATATATTTTGTGCATTGGCATATCTTTGTTCCTAACAGTTCAGAGAGATAATAACCACGTATATCAGTCTAACAACTGAGAAGCCTAATTTGCCTTTCATGAATACTAGTGGTTATTTAACACTAAGGAGAATATTCACTCAAACCAGTATTTAACTCTTCTTAGGAAGATCATACTTTACAAAAGGTTATGATGATTCCAAATAGTATGAATGCCAATTAATCTTCAAAAGGGTCACACTTCCAAAAGGCTATGAAGATTCCTAGTTTTCCAAAAGGTCATGCCTTTCCAAAATAAGAAAACTCACTGCGTTGTTAGGTGGTTTGTATAGTTCAGGACCTGACAACCAGCCTTGAACTTTTTAATGGGGAGGAGGTGGCAGAACAACTGAGGATTTTGTGGGATTCCTTTAAAGATTGAAAAATGAGATCAGAATGTACCTTCCACACCTGCATTACAACCTCTCATTCCCACTGCAATGTCCAGGTTGTGTCTTTACTTATACAGCTAAATGTCACCAAGAAAAGGGAGATGCCAGTAGGTCTAAAAATTTTACCAATGCACAAGACAACTTTAGAACAAAATTCCAAAATTCTCTTAACAACAATACATGAGGAGCGTACATTTCAGAAATCAAATCAAATATAATGTAATGTAATGCTCGGTAAAGTGGAAAGCAGCAGGAAAAAAGGAAGAGTACATGCAGGGGTGTTGCTATGGCAGGTGAAAGGACCTCAAATTCCTAGCACTGCAGAGAATAAGACACTTAAAATTGTTCATCTCTAGGACTCTTACATTTATTGTGTTTGTATTGCCTTGGTAACTTTGCCCACTCCTTTTCTCTGGATTTCTACTACGTATTTCAAAATGTTCCACTGAAGTTTTAAATTACTGCAATGCTAGAACTTTTAGAACTGAAGAAAACTGCATTTTATTCCCCACATCCTTCTGCCTGACACAGATGGATCGATAGGCATGTTTAAATATTTGATGGCATGTCACATCGAGGGCAGGGCAAGGTTGTTTTCTGCTCCTCTAGAGACCAGGACAGGAAGCAATGGATTTTACCTGAAGAAAAAAATATCCTATCTAAACATTAGGGGGAAAACTCCTGGTGTTAAGAGCTGTTCAGTAGTGGGATATGCTGCCTGGGAGCGTTTAAGCATTGGCTGGTTGGGAGCGCTTTGATTGTGTGTCCTTGCATGACAGACTAGATGGCCCTGAGAGTCTTTTCCAACTCTTATGATTGAATGGACAGAAGCCACCTGAATTTGCAAAGCATGAAGAGAATAATTGATAGAGTCACCATAAGGCTAAGCCAACTGGATTGCAATAAAAACAGTAAAGAGTGTAAATGGCTTTATGAACACTGACCCTTCAAACAAAACACAGATTTAACACCTGCATGAGAATTAGGCCTTGCTGAGACCACTTTGGGTGCACCCACATTAAGACTGCCCAACCAGCAGCCCTCCAGGTATTTTGGACTTCAGCTCCCAGAATTCCTGGCCATTGGAACACCTCAGAGTTGGAGGCCCAAACACTGGAAGGGCCACAGGTTGTGAAGGTCTAATCTGCATTGTAGAAGTAATGCAGTTTAATGCCTATTTCACTGCCATTTCTCCCTGCTATGGAATCAGGGAAGCCAGCTATGGTAGGTGAGGGTCCAACACTGTCTGAAAGAGAAAACCTTATAAAAACTACAACTCTCATAGCATTGGAGTTACAGCTAATTGCACCGGAGCAGATAGGAAGGCACTCCAGAGGGTGACTACTACTGCCCAGAGAATTATTGGCTATCCTCTCCCCTCTTTGGAAGAATGCTATAATTTCCGCTGCCGTAAGAAAGCTTAGAATATTCTTAAGGATTCATCAGAATATTCTTAAGGATTCAACTCACCCTGGATATTCATTTTTTTTTAAATTATTACCATCTTCTAGCAGATGGTATAGGATGATCAAAACAAGGACAAATAGGCTGAATGATATGTAGCTTTTATCCCAGAGCTGTGACTATATATTGAACTTGATGGTTTCACACTGATATGGCCTTTGGAATTGTGCCATAGCAATTAGAATGTAAAAGGGTAGATGTTTTGTTTTTGTAATTCTACACAGAATCATAGAGGTGGAAGAGACCATATAGGCCATCTAGTCCAACCCCCTTGCATGCAGGAAAAGCACAAAAAAGCACCCCTGACAGATGGCCATCCAGAGTCTGTTTAAAAGCTTTTAAGGAAGGAGTCTCCACTACATTCTGAGGCAGAGAGTTCCACTGGTGAACAGCTCTCACAGTCAGAAAATTCTTCTTAATGTTCAGGTGGAATCTCCTTTCCTGTCATTTGAACCCATGGCTCCGATACATAATACGTATACAATGTGTATTGGGTATGACATTTAATTTCGATTTTGGATCATGTGGTTTTAATGTTTATATAAGTGGTTTTAATTCTATGTCCTCATGTTTAAATGTTGTTTTATCTTACGTTAAATCGTTTTATTGATTTCTTGTTTCTTGTTAGATTTTTTATGTTTTTGTTTTGTTTTTGTTTTTTTGTTTTAATTGATATATTGTATTACTGTTTTATCTTTTTATAGTGTGATTTGTATTATGTTGCCTATGGTTTGTTCTATGTTGTTTAGGCCTCTGCCCCATGTAAGCTGCCCTGAGTCCCCGCAGAGAGATGGTGGCGGGGTATAAATAAAGTTTTATTTATTATTATTATTACTTTATGATTTGGTTTTGTATGTATGTTAGGCATTGCATTTTTGCCATTATTATGTTGTAAGTTGCTTTGAGTCCCCCCCCCCCTGGGGTGAGAAGAGTGGTATATAAATACATTAAGTAAATAAATAATTGTTTGATGTACAATTACAATAAAGTTACTGTAGTTAGTTGAGCCATGGCTGACAAAGTGGTGCATCCGTTCTAAGAGCATCTCGGCTAGATCCTGTTTGGGGGAGCATCTACTGGCTGTTAGGAATTGTGGGAGTTGAAGTCCAAAACACCTGGAAGGCCCAAGTTTGCTCTACATACACTGCAAAATTCTAATGGCTCAATGCTATGGAATCCTGATAATTGTCCTTTTTGCAAAGCCTTCCGCCTGCTCTGCCAAACCGCGCCAAAGTACAAAACCCCAGGATTCCACAGTCTTGACCCAAGCCAGTTCAAGCGGTGTCAAACTGTGTTAACTCTGCAGTGTAGATGCACCCTAGGAACTTTTTGAGAATCCCATGGCGAGATGGCTTGTGCGTGTGTGTGTGTGATCCGCCCGCCTGGCATCCCACCCACTCACCCCACGCGCGATGCCATACCAGCCTGTGCCCCGCGGGGATGTCCATGGCTGCCCCGCCGCCGGGCCTGGGATCGGGGCCCCCGGGGTGGTCGTGCTGACGTGGCCGGGCCTCTGCCTTTTGCATCGCGGCTCTCTCTGGCGGCGCCGTCCGGGCTGGAGCTGCTCCGCCCCGAAAGGGAAGGCATTGGGTGGGCTGCGAAGCTCCCCCTCCGACAGCATGGGCTCCAATGGAGAGAGGCAGGCAGGCAGGCAGGCAGGCTCTCGCCTAGGAAAGAATGCTTTCCACGCAGGGAAAGGCAGCGCCCTTCTTTCCCCCATAAAATAATAACAATAATCCTTAATGTCTTTGTTGTTGTGCGCCATCGGGTCATTCAAAAGGCGCATCTTCACTGTGGAATGAATGCACTTTGACCCCACTTTCACTGCCATGGCTCCAGGCTTGAATCATGGGAGCTGTAGTTAGACAAGTTGTAGTTTTTTACAAGGCCGGTAGCTCTCTTTGGGAAAAAAGGATCAGGTGCTCACCAGAGTACTGGATTCAAAGATCTGAAAAAAAGAGATTCCATCACAGACATCAGAAGAGCTGCAAGGCCAAGAGTAAAGACAAAGATCCACAGAGGAAAAGTGTTCTTACCATATATCAAGGGAATCACTGATCGCATAGGCAAGCTGATGAAGAAACACAACCTACAAACTATCTACAGACCCACTAAGAAAATCCAACAAATACTATGTTCAGCCAAGGACAAGGATCCTCACACCTCTGAAGGACTCTACCATATACCATGCCGCTGTGGACGAGTCTACATAGATAAAGGTAAAGGTTTCCCCTCACATTAAGTCCAGTCGTGTCTGGCTCTGGGGGTTGGTGCTCATCTCCATTTCTAAGCCAAAGAGACAGTGCTGTCTGTAGACACCTCCTAGGTCATGTGGTCAGCATGCCTGCATGAAGCGCTGTTACCTTACCTACCTATTGATCTACTCACATTTTGCATGTTTTTGAAGTGCTAGGTTGGCAGAAGCTGGGGTTAACAGTGGAAGCTTACTCCGCTCCTCAGATTCGAACTGCCCACCTTTCGGTCAGCAAGTTCAGCAGTTCAGCGGTTTAATCTACTGCGCCACTGGGGGCTCCAAGTATACATAGGGACCACCAAATGCAGTATTGCCCAATCACGAATCAATGAACATGAAAGGCACTGCAGACTAGCTCAACCAGAGAAGTCAGCCATAGCAGAGCACTTGGTGAACTAACCTGGACACAGCATATTATTTCAGAAAACAGAAATGCTGGACCGCTCTAACAACCACCATGTCAGACTACACAGAGAAGCCACTGAAATCCATAGGCATGTGGATTTCAATAGAAAGGAAGAAACCATAAGAATGAACAAAATCTGGCTACCAATATTAAAGAACTGTAAAATCAGGACAGTAAATAAAAAACAACACTCAGAAAAAAGGGGTGTTCCAGACATGCAACAATCAAAGCCAGCTAAAATCCCCAAACAAATGATTCCCCCAGGCAGGAAGCAGCCAGGCTTTGAAGCTGCAAGGCTTTTCAGTGCTAATCAAGGTGATTAATTGCAACATTCACACTTGCCTCCAACAATCAAGAGTTTCTTCTCCCACCCTGGACCTTCCACAGATATATAGAAACCTCACTGTCCTAGTTTCCAAAAAACCTCACAACCTCTGCAGATGCCTACCATAGATGTGGGTGAAACGTCAGGAGAGAATGCTTCTGGGACATGGCCATACAGCCCAGAAAACTCACAGCAACCCAGTGGTTCCGGCCATCAAAGCCTTCGACACCTAAAGGTCCATGGTGCTGTTTTTTAGACGTGCATCATTTTGTGATGAAGGGGCACAGTAATTCGGTGGAGGTCAAACCAAGCGTTTATAAGAGGACCGACACATACTTAAATTGTAATCGCAGAATGTATGGGGACGTAGCACGTCTCATGAAAACCTTTGATTTATATTTTAAACTAGCTTGGGGACCCGACGATGCCCAGGTCATTTGAGAATGAGATTATTTGTCTTTTAATGTTATGTGTTCTGTTTGGAGTGGGTGAACTACAATTCCCAGTATCGTGGCTGAATCCTCCCCAAACCCTGCCAGTATTATAAGTTGGCCATTTGGGGCGTGTGTACCAGGTGTGCTGCAGTACTGTCTGGATGGGGGTGAACTACTGCAACTTCCAGATTTCCGGGGCAATTGCCCCGAAATATCTATCAGTATCCACAGCAGGCAATATTCAGTCTGTGTGCCAAGTTCGGTCTAGATTCGTCATTGGCTGGGTTCAGTGTCTTTGGGTGGAGGTGAAGTACAACTCCCAAAATCAAGGCCCCTTCCCACAAATACCTGCAGTATGTTCAATAGGTCATGAGGCTTCTCTGTGTGACGTGTGGTCCTAGTGCATTGTTGGTGGGGGTCAGTGTTTATCTGGGTGCAGGTGAACTATAACTCCCTTTTTCCCAAACTTGTCCAATATGTTGTATTGGTTATGGGGGCTCTGTGTAGCAAGTGTGATGCTCATTCATTGCAGGTGAACTATAAATCCCATTACCTACTACTCCTCAACTTCCAGTCCAGTTCCCCTCCAAACCTACCAGTAGTCAAATCTGGGCATATCGGGTCTGCATGGCAAGTTTGGCCGAGAGCCATCATTGTTTGGGTTCATAGCGTTCTGGGTGTAGGTGAACTACAACTCCTCTATATTCCCCAGTTGGAGTGACAGTGCTCTGACTTGATTCAGGGTGAACTACAACTTCCACCATGTGGAGTCAATCCCTAAACTCCTCCAGTAAGTTTAGTTGCAGCTCAGTTCTGCTGTGTTTGTTATGCAGAGAGATTGGAAAGGAAAGGGGAAGTGGGCGGGGCCATGCAAATTCCACAGCAATGGAGAACCCTGGGATGCCTGCCTGTAGTGGAAGAAAAAGCAAAATCTAGGATGAAATGATCCCCAAATGAAAGCATTCCTTGGGTGGTGGGTTGTAGTGTTTGGGAAGGACATTGGCAGGGTCTGGGCTGCATGTTCATGGCGCTCGCTGTCACCGCAATGTCAGTGGAAAAGAGTGACTTGCTGGATTCTTAACTCTGGGAACTATAACCTGTTTGTGGAGGCTGGAGGGTGTCTGTGTGAGCAGATATCTGTGCCACATACACACATATGGGGTTTTTTTTTTTGCTTTTATTATGGATTTAGATTTAGATTAGATTAGATTTAGATAGATTAGATTAGATATATAGATATGATTTGTTTCTTATTTCATGGAGGTTGGATCTACTCTGCCATATAATCCTGTTTCAGAATGCAGATTTGGAGCCCTTTCACACAGCCATATAACCCAGAATGTCGAGGCTGATAATCCACAATATCTTCTTTGAACTGGATTATCTGAGTCCACACTGCCATATAATCCAATTCAAGGTGGATTTTATACAGCTGTGTGGAAGGGACCTTAAGGTCCTTCCTGACAGGCCCTATATCCTAGGATCTGATCCCAGATTTGCTGCTTTACACTGGATTATATGAGTCAGCACTGCCAGATAATCTGGGATAAACAGAAAACCTGGGATCAGATTCTGGGATATAGGGCCTGTCACACAGCCATATAGCCCAGAATATCAAGGCAGATAATCCACAATATCCGTTTGAACTGGGTTATCTGAGTCCACACTGCCATATAATCCAGTTCAATGGGGATTTCGTACAGCTGTGTGGAAGGGACCTATATTTCAGAGGAAGGAACTGGCTAACCCGCTTCTGAGTATTATTGTCTTTAAAACTCCTGTGAAAATAATGCAGTCTCCATATGTTGATAGTAGACTTGAAGGCACGTACCTGCAAACACATCTTCACCCTTGTTGATGCTCACACAGTAAATTGGAACCAAGAGGAAGCAACGGAATTAAAGTGTGGACTTGGGCTTGCTCGGTGATGTGAACCCACCATATAGATGCCTTCAGGCATGACTAGCTTTGCACACACAACCCCAGATTGCCATTCCAGTCTTCACAGTTGGATCTTGGGCTAAAACCCCATCTTCCAAATTCATCTGTGCTCACTGAATCTTTGGAACTGCTCCAGAGAAACAAATAGCACCTCTCCATTGTCTGGACGCCTAATGAACATGTTAATGATGCTTCCTTCATCTGAAGAGGGTCCAGATGTTTTGCTACTAATTGCTTCTGTGGATGGGAATACTAAACGCCCACGAGAAGTGTTCAAAATGTCGAGGATCTTGAGCCTTGAAAAGATAAGCAGGCTGGTGGAAAGATTTTAATTAGTGCATGAAAGGAGGGGGCTGTTAATTAACTCGGATTCTTCCCCGAATTCTGATCGTTGTTTGACAAAGAGATGAGTTATGGGGAAAACAATGGCTGACCTGCACAGGCCTTGCATACCTAAACAGTCCCCTCTATTTTCTATAAATCCTAGAAAGTTCATTTTTGTTCCACACGTCCCAGAATTCCTAATTGATTCTAGACACTGTTATGCCTCCCTCCAACATAACCCAACAACCCATAACTTTACACAGCTCTGCATCCAGTGTTTTAAAGAATACAACACATCACAACCTCTGAGGATGCCTGCCATAGATGTGGGCGAAATGTCAGGAGATAATGCTTCTGGAACATGGCCATACAGCCGGGAAAACTCACAGCAACCCGTTGCATTCGTTATTTCTAATAGCTTCGAGACTGCAAATATTAGGTTTGGAAAATTTCAGAGTTCTGAGACTCATCTTGAATCAAATAAATGGAAACAGCTGGGTTGTACTAATTGCTTACAATAACTGTTTCATAGGCTTATACATTATAGCCAGGATCTTGCTGGCACACTGTTGTCAGTGTAATTGTGTCAAAAATGTATAATCCTAACATTGCTTTTCTTCTGTGTTAGTTTTGAAATATTATCATTATTACTTTTTAACAACAGCTACAAAGTAAACAGAGATCCGATGGGCGCTGCGTGTTAAAGCGCTGAGCTGCTGAACTTGCGGACCGAAAGGTCAGCGGTTTGAATCTTCATGTATATATCTATCTGTCTATACACATCTTCTATCTTCTATATCTATCTTCTATTTTCTATCTTTCTATACACATAATACAAGTGAAAATTTGTATGTGTGTATGTGGCAGAGGTGTCCACTTACACAGATAGGTTCCCACCTCTACAAACAGCTACAACTCAGTGCCTAGGAGCCACCGAAGCCCTCCCGCCACTGACACTGCAGGTCATAGTGAGCGCCATGAACATGTAGCCCAAACCCTACCAATGTCTTCCCCAAACACTACGGCCCACCACCCAAGGAATGCTTTCATTCAGGGACCATTTCATCCTAGATTGGACATGTTTCCTCCACCACAGGCAGGCATCCCAGTGTTCCTTACTCTCTTGTTGGTGTGGATTTTCCATGACCCCACCCACTGCCTCTCCCTTAACCCTTTCCTACTCTCTTAACTCTTGTTTGCATAATGAACAGAGCAGAACTGAACAGCAGCTAAACATACCAGAAGACTTTGGAGGATTGACTCCACATGATGGAAGCCTTGACATTTATTAGTTGTAGGTACTGGGAGTTATAGTTCATCTGCAGTCAAAGAGCACTCCAAACCCCACCGAAGATGGACCAGGACCCAGGTTGGCACAAAGACCAACTGAACATACTGTAGGGGTTTGTGAAAATTGACCTTGATTTTGGAAGTTGTAGTTCACCCTTATCCACAGAGCACAGAACCCAGCCAATGTCGGATCTGCACCAAACTTGGCACACAGACCCAATATGGACAATTGTGCATACAGATAGGGTTTGGGGATGATCGACCTTGGCATATGGCAGTTGTAGTTCACCCTTATCCAGAAAGCCCTGAACCCAGCCGACAAATGCCCTTTTCAAATAACACGGGCACCACAGGTCTCCAAGCTAGTACACATAATAGAAGTGAAAATCTGTATGTGTGTATGTGGCAGGGGTGTCCACTTACACAGACAGGCTCCCGCCTCTACAAACAGCAATAACTACCAGTACCCAGGAGACAACAATGGCCCTCCCTCCAATGACATTGTAGGTTATAGTGAGCGCCATGAATATGTCCAAGAGCCCTTCCAATGTCCCCCATAAACACCATACTAAATAAATAAATAGACAGCCTTACCTACAAGAAAATGGAGAAAGACATGGTTCTCCACACCAAGAGACAAAAACAAAAATTTGACAAATGCCGTAAGCAACAGCCAAAGCCAGAACTGGATAAATCACGGACCATCATCAACCTGACAGACAGACAACTCACTGAAGACCAAGTATCCATTCTAGAAAAAGGAGGAAATTTTGCAGTCACCACCACCAGGATCCCAGTAGAAAACATCATTGCCAATGTTGAATCAGCAATTTACCAGCTCCCT
This sequence comes from Anolis carolinensis, assembly GCF_035594765.1. Taxonomy (NCBI): domain Eukaryota; kingdom Metazoa; phylum Chordata; class Lepidosauria; order Squamata; family Anolidae; genus Anolis; species Anolis carolinensis. The sequence continues at coordinate 27,400,629 of NC_085846.1, read as the reverse complement.
GAGGAAGAAGCAGAGGAGGTAAGAATTGAAACAGCAAGGATCCTGAGAAATGCAAAACTCCCCCCCAGCAACATAACGAGAAAAGAAAGACAGGCCATCAAAGATCTCAACTCAGATCCTGAAATCATCATTCTTCCAGCTGACAAGGGGAATGCCACAGTAATCATGGAAACAAAACAATACAAAGAAAAAATCAGACAACTTCTAGATCCCACAATTTACAAGAAACTGAAACAAGACCCCACTAACAAAATCACCAGAAAAACGAACACTCTAATCAAGAACTCCTCCATTAACTTTGACATACGCCAACAGCTGTGCAAATCAGAAGCCCTCCCACCCAGGCTTTACGGACTCCCCAAAATCCACAAGGACTCCATCCCACTCAGACCCATTGTAAGTGCCATTGGATCGCCGACTTACAACCTGGCAAAATTTCTGGCTACACAGCTACAAACCCACATTGGGCTCACTGCACATTATATCAAGGACTCTACACACTTTATAGAAAAGATCAGCAACCTCAATCTAAGCACCAAGGACATCCTGATCAGCTTTGATGTGGTGTCCCTTTTTACCAAAGTCCCAGTAGCTGACACCCTCACACTAATCAAACAAAACTTCCCAGAAGACATCACAGCCCTGTTTCACCATTGCCTCACCACTAGCTACTTTCAGTGGGACACTGGATTCTATGAACAGAAGGATGGAGTGGCCATGGGGAGCCCTCTCAGCCCAGTAGTAGCAAATTTCTATATGGAATACTTTGAAAAACAGGCCCTAGAAACAGCACCAAAAAAGCCAACTGTTTGGTTCAGATACGTAGATGACACCTTCACAATTTGGAGCCATGGAGAGGAAGAACTCAGCAAGTTCCTGGACCATCTTAACAGCATCCACCCAAACATCCAATTCACCATGGAAAAAGAAAAGGAAGGAAAACTGCCATTTCTAGATGTTCTGGTCATCCGCAAACCCAATCAACAATTGGGCCACACAGTTTACAGAAAACCTACACACACAGATAGATACCTTCATAAAAACTCCAATCATCACCCAAGTCAAAAAAGGAGCACAATCAAAGCCCTGACAGACCGTGCACAAAGAATCTGCGAACCTCACCTCCTCCAAGGTGAACTCAACCACCTAAACTGGGCTCTACAGGCCAATGGATACTCCACCACAGACATCAGAAGAGCTGCAAGGCCAAGAACAAGCCATGAGAGTCAAGACAAAGATCCACCCAGAGGAAAGGTGTCCTTACCATACATCAAGGGAACTACTGACCGCATAGGGAAGCTGATGAAGAAGCACAACCTACAAACTATCTACAAACCCACGAAGAAAATCCAACAAATGCTACGGTCAGCGAAGGACAAGAGGGATCCTCTCTCTTCTGCAGGAGTCTACCGGATACCATGCAGCTGTGGACAAGTCTACATAGGGACCACCAAACGCAGCGCCCAAACAAGAGTCAAAGAACATGAAAGGCACTGCAGACTAATTCAACCAGAGAAATCAGCCATAGCAGAGCATTTGATGAACCAGCCTGGACACAGAATACTATTTGAGAACACAAAAATGCTGGACCATTCTAACAACTATCATGTCAGACTACACAGAGAAGCCATTGAAATCCACAAGCATGTGGACAACTTCAACAGAAAGGAAGAAACCATGAAAATGAACAAAATCTGGCTACCAGTATTACAAAACTCAAGAATCAGAACAGTAAATAAAAAGCAATACTCTGAAAACAGAGGACTTCCAGACATGAATCAACCTAGGGCAGTTAACGACTCTAAACAAAGGATGCCCCAGAGGCAGGAAGAAGACAGCAGATAAGCTTTTCAATGCTAATTAAAGTGATTAACTACACACATTCACACTGACCTCTCTCACCCTAGACTTTCCACAGATATATATTTACCTCTTTGCTTAGTTTTCTCCATACCTCACAACCTCTGAGGATGCCTGCCATAGATGTGGGCGAAACGTCAGGAGAGAATGCTTCTGGAACATGGCCACACAGCCCGAAAGACATACAACAACCCTCCAAACACCATACTGCTCACCACCCAAGTGAAGGATTTCATACGAGGACAATTTCGTCCTAGATTTTCTGGTTTTCCTCCACCACAGGCATCCCAGTGTTCCTTTCTCTCTCCATTGGTGTGGAATTTGCATGACCCTGCCCACTGCTTCTCCCATAACCCTTTGTTATTCTTTTCTATGGCACACAGCAAACAGAGGAATTGATCAGCAACTGAACATACTGGAGGGGTTTGTGGGGAATTCACTATGATTTATAGGAGTTGTAGGTACTGGGATATATAGTTCACTTGCAATCCAAGAGTGCTCCAATGATAGACCTGGACCAAACTTGGCACAACCAACAAAAATAGTGGAGGTCTTTGGAGGGATATATAGGAGTTGTAGTTCACCTACATCTAGAGCACACTATGAACCCAAACAATGATGGATCTGGACCAAATTTGGCATGTATGCCCAAATTGGACTACTGGTGGGTTATGAGGGAAATTGGCCTGGACATTTTGGAGTTGTAGGTACTGGGATTTATAGTTCACCTGAAATGTAAGAGCACTGTGAACTCCACTAAAGATGGAATTGGACCAAACTTGGCACAGAAAGCTCTAATGACCAGGAAAAAATACTGGAGGTCTCTGGGGGAAATTCACCTTGATTTGGGGGGGGGGGGGGGGGTTGCGGAGTTGTAGTTCATCTACATCCAGAGAGCACTGTGAACCCAAACACCGGTGGATCTGGACCAAACTTGACACACATACCTGATATACTAAAATTTGATTACTGGAGGAGTTTGGTGTGGAACTAACCTTCCTTTCTGGGAGTTGTAGTTCACCCACAACCAGGGAAACTGTGACCTCCAGCAATGGTGGACCTGGAAGGGTTTGAGGGGACTGACTCACCATAGTAGGAGTTGTAGTTTATCCTGCAGCCAAAGAGTACACTGAACCCCATGATGCATCTAGTGCAAACTTGCCCAACATAGCAAACTTTAAATACTGATGGAGTTTCTCAGGGTTAACCTGGCTTGATTCCAGTTGTAGTTAATCCACAACCTTGTGCATTTTGTACAAGTAAAAAAATGACTTTTTTCAAATAACTTGGACAATCCCAGGTACCTAAGCTAGTAAATAAAATGGTTCAATTTTTTTTAAAAAAATCCAAGTCCATTCTGCTTTTGTTGAGAGATCAATATTCTTCCATTTTAGGGCATACTGCATATAATACAGCACTTGATTAATATTTTTGCCATGCAAAGAATCCAGTAGTGCTTTGAATGCATATATTTGGTGAGTTTTGGTCAGCCAGTATCATTACTTTTAAAAATGAATTCTCCAACCAGCATAACTAGTGACCATACTGGCTGGGAGAGTCGACGAACTGTAGTCCATAAAGTTAACGGTTAATGTTAGGAGTAGAGGCATGTCAACTCTCTGCCTATGTTTCTAAAGCATTGTTTTGTGGTTGGCTTTGGCAGCTGGCCATCGGGATTCAAACTTAAAACAGCATGAAAGCCTTCTCACCCTGGATTACCTGACTACAATTGTATCAATAAGATCAGTAAGATTAGTAAATAAATTACCGCATGGTTTGCAAAGCTATTTTGCAACCCTATTGAGAAATTCAGATTAAGTTACCTTTCGTGTTGCTTTCTGCAGTCAACAGGGACAAACAGACCATTTTAAAGTAAAGTGCTCTGAAGAAACACATTTCTGAACAGAAGTTGGGAAAATTACTCTTTTGGGCTACAGTTACCATAATCTTTACAACCAGGGGATTTTGAATGTTTTCATCCAAAATTAATATCGATGTGCTCTTTTTTAAATACCTTATCAACAAGGCTGTCTTTTCAATACAGATCTTCATTTTAGGTAAAAACAACTTGTTCAATCTGTGTGTATGTTTGTGGACAAGCTTATCTGGAGAGGGCAAGAGAAGCAGCATACAGCATTACTGGCATGAAGAATTGCTTCGGGTTAAACACCATAGCTGCTGTTAGCCCAGTAGATCAATAGGTACTGCTCCACGGGAAGGTAACAACACTCCATGCAGCCATGCCGGAGGTATCTACTGACAACGCCAGCTCTTTGGTTTAGAAATGGAGATGAGCACCAACCCCCAGAGTCTGACACAACTAGACTTAATGTCAGGGGAAAACTTTTACCTTTACCTAAATTTTAAATACTTATAAGCAGAACCTCCCTGAAAATCTCTCTAATCTGTGAATTACACCCAAACTCTTACCTTTTCTGCCAGACAAACCTGTTTCACAGCTTCCTCCCATCTTGCAAAAACAGTGTGGGCTGCCCTGTCAAACAGGGAAGGTGACCTGATTCATTGATCGTTCAAGAGTTAGCCTTAATTGTTCTTGGTCAATTGGTGCATTCAAAGACAGGCATTGTATGAAGAGATTGAATGGCTCACGGTATAGTAAGTACATAAGTAAGTAGGTAGACAGATATTGGTCTTTTGTTCACAAGTGCCAAAGAATTTTCTCCATTCTCCCCAGTTCCCAAAATGAGAATTACCGGTAATCACTTTCTATTCATTTGAGAACATCTACAGTTCTTGAGATCAGGGCCAGCCATTCCATGAGAGAGAAGTGACTCAAATGCCTCAAGTGACAGATCCTGGGGTGTAACAATGGCAGTTCTTCTTAGTCCTCTATCCATTCCCTTCTGTTGGAAAACAGAGGTCTGTGTGTCTCGGGCCCCATCTATGTTCTTATATAATGCAGTTTGAAACTGCATTATATGGTCAGTGTATAGATTCATATAATGCATTTTGAATATGCATTATATGGCAGTGTAGATGAAGCCTGAGAGCCTGTTCTGTACCCCCTAAAGCAGAGTTTGGAGAGAGTGCTTCTTTGGATTGCTACTATAACTCCTAGACTCCTCCAGCTTTTCCCTGTAGTCCATGTCAGCTAATCGAATTATAGGCCAGAATCTTGTTAGTGATATACACAGGAATAAATTGCACCATGCATGTGGAATTACTTCTTTTGAACAGTGCATAATGGATGCATCCAGCTGGTGGTGGCAGCAGCACAGTATGGCAGATGTACAGTAATTCAATTGCCCATAATTGGCTTGAGACTAGTGTAAATATCCACATGCAGATATGTGCTTTGCCAGCACTACACAACCCTCATTTAGAGTTACTATTACACAATGCATGTCAGTGATTGGATGCTACTGTACAATGTACCGCCATAATATGTAGTGTTGCTGTATGCACAACTCAGCAGAATAGTGTGTTGCGTTGTGTTGAATAATTTGACCACTGTGTGTAGTGCGATGTATACATGCACAAGTCAGTAATAGAATGACAGTCCTAGAGTGGCATGTCAGTGTGTACTGCCTTGGTATCATGTGCATTGTGCATTGCACTGAAGTGAAAGCTATACGCTTCACTGATTTTTAATGTATTCCTCCCATCCTCATACATTATGCTGTCCAAATAGTATATATTAGTATATGAACCATGTTGTCTAGGGATCTGCAAACTAAGGCCTAAGGGCTGGATGTGGTCCTCCAAGGTAATTTACCAGGGCTACACCCTAAACTTTTGATGTAGGGTCACCCTAATTTGAAAGAACACAAAAGCAACAATCCTAATTAACTTGACTGTCTCATCAGCCAAAACCAGGCCCACACGTCCTATTGAAATACTGGTAAGTTTATGTTGGTTTAAATTGTTCTTCATTTTTATTATTGTATTGTTTGTTCTTTTTTTTGTACTTACAAATAAGATATGTGCAGTGTGCATAGGAATTTGTTCATTTTTTTTCAAACTAAATTCCAGCTCCCAATAGTCTAAGGGGCTATGAACCGGCCTCGGTGAAAAAAGTATGAGGATCCCTGCTGTAGTCCAAAAATAGCAGTTAATATTTGTGCTTTTCTGAAATGATATAAGATCTCAGCCTTATATATTATATAGGCCTTGCCTTGGGTAGGTGGGGGGCCAAGCTGCGGCGGGTGGCAACAGTGCTATGCTGGTGTCTGCAGAATCAATTAGGAGGCGAGGCTCATCAAGGGAGTTCTTTCATCATCAACCTATATACTTCCCTGCAGTACATTTCGTTCTCATGCCAAGCCACAGTCAGGGGTTGTAGTAGGATATAAGATATTTTTAGAGTTTATTTTTGGCTTATTTGAAGAGAAACATTGAGGTGAATGGTATTTGATGAGCTACTAAGTCAACTTGAACTCCTCAAATGATTCTGCAATTAATTAGAAGTGTGTTTTGTGTTAATCTGATTTGAAAAGATCAAACAGCTTTGTTGTTGTGCATATTCAAGTCATTTCTGATTTATAGAGACCCAAAGGCAACCGCATCACTATGTGTTTTTTTGATAAGATTTATTCACAGGGGTTTTTGTTTTTGCCTTCCCCTGAGGCTAAGAAGGTGACTTGGTTGAGAAGGGATTCAAACCGTGGTCTTGAGTCATTGTCTAATGCTCAGAACAGTATACCACACGGGCTTTTGACCTGACAGCTACAGGGGGATTAATTTTTCATGCTATAACAACTGCTGCAATTTGATCTGTGCCGAAGTCTTAAAAACACACACAACAGCGACAAGGCATCTCATCTGCCTTTCAAACATCATTCTGAATATTCAGACTTAAATATCACTGCTTTTCCACCTATATTGGGGTGGGTAAAATATAACCCACCCCAATATAGTGACCCCCCAGGGCTGGTGTTTGCTCTGAAATTATCTCTAGGATGTGTGGAAGGCATTTGCAACATGTTTAGAGCCCTCCTGAACCACCTAATGTCAAAATGAAATTTTAGAAAATTATTTTAAAAATACAAAGTTGCCTCAAAATGCCCTTTAGAGGGTTCTGTAAGAACCAAAAACATGTCCTTCTATCCCTTAGACCAGGGCTTCTTAAACCTTTCAACTCGCAACCCCTTTTGGACTGAAAAATGTTTCTGTGTCTCTGGGTATAGAAAATAGGTATAAAAATCAAACATTTACTGCTAACAAATCATCATTTGCAAGGCTTGCTAATTTTACTTTTTATGAAGTATGGCTGAAGCATCTTCTGCAGAGTCTACTGTAAACATTACAGAATAGATTCGTGTAAATGTCTAAAACAGCCACTAGGTGGCATTCAGAAAACTTTTATTGTTGTCAAATTTTTCAGGACCCCAGCATTGAGCCAAGGCATTGAGACTCACAGTTTGAGAAGCAGTGCGTTAAAGGACATTTGAGGACATAAAGTGACAGACAGAAAGAAAAGCAAAAAAAATGCTGGGGCAATTTTTTTTTTTTGTGGGAGCAAGTGAAGTAGAGATAAGGTTCTCCAAGGTCTTGTTGAGGCACAGTGCTTCACTTCGCATATACTTGCCCCAACAGTCTCCAGAAAGCTAATGTGACTCTAATCTCCCACAGTTGCTCAGCCATGATCTACATAAGTATGATTAAAAGGGATTTTCTTCAAATTCAATTTGAACCAGGTCTCAGAAAGATGATCACACCAAACCTAAAATATTTGCTATATACACACACACACACACACACAAATTTATATATATAAGGTGTCCAATATAGGCATTAGACTCACACCCAGTTTTTGTGATCATTGATATACTGTCTCCATAGTCAGACCCAGGTGGCTGTTTTAGCCATAGCAGTTGGTCCACATCAGTGTAGGCATTTTCACCACTTCCAAAAGCAGGTCTTTTATAAAGGTAATGGGGCTTTATTACTCATTTAAGAACAAGTTGTTAGGACAATGTATTCTACATCCCATGCTATTATGAGGATCGTATTTAACTGAATGCAAATCGGGAAACCCTTGCATATTGGTGCAAATGTAATGGCGGATGCTGACTTCAGATCTGCCTATAAAAGGTCCTATTATCCATTCACTGGTGGCACAGTGTGTTAAAGCGCTAAGCTGCTGAACTAGTGGACCAAAAGGTCCCAGGTTCAAATCCTGGGAGTGGAATGAGCGCCTGCTGTTAGCCCCAGCTCCTGCCAACCTAGCAGTCCGAAAATATGCAAATGTGAGTAGATCAATAGGTACTGCTCCGGCGGGAAGGTAATGGTGCTCCATGCAGTCATGCCGGCCACGTGATCTGGGAGGTGTCTATGGACAACGCCGGCTCTTTGGCTGAGAAATGGAGATGAGCACCATTCCCCAGAGTCGGACACGACTGGACTTAACGTCAAGGGAAACCTTTACTTTTACCTATCAATTCACTATACCATTGTTTATACTTCTCTCCTTATGAATACTCAGAAAAAAATAACAGAAAGCTTCTCCCTGCCCTTTTCCGGTTACTGCCTTTAGAGGTAGCAGCAGCCCTTCCCTTCTGTTCACATACAGTTCCCTGACTTGTTGAACTTTGTAACTGATGATCTAATGCCTAGGTTTACTTTTCTGCTCTTCCTTCCCACCTTGTTTTCTTTTGTGTAATGCCCTTCAGACTGTACCTTATCTTTTGTAGAATGGGAAATATGTAATAATATGTATCACTGTCAAAAAGGCAAGGCAGGTCTGGCAGATCTTCTGAACAATATAGCATGAGGTATAGAGTGAAGAGTGAGAGCTGATGTGATTTGAGTGTTAGACAAGGAATCTGGTAGACCAGGGTTCAAATGATGGCCTTGGACAAAATACATTTTCTCAACCTTAGAGAAAGGCAATGGCAAACTGCCTTTGAACAAATTTTGTTAAGAAAAGTACATGATAGGTTGGCCTTAGCACTGCCATAAGATGGAAACAACTCTAGGGCACATAGTAATAATGCATTGGAAGATGGAATGGGAAATTTTCATTCTACAAACTTCTTTGATTGAACTAACTGAAGATCCAAGTCTAAATCTATAATCAGATACCCCCTTTGTGTAATGTACTAGTAGGCACCCATTTTGTGTAATGTATTAGTAGATATCCCATCTCTCAAAAACAAATGAGATCAAGGGGGACGGGGGAGAAAGAAGACTTTCCTTCCATTGTTTGTTTATCATAGGATCTAAGTCATTTGCTAATCATATTGAGAACAACCCTGTAAGATGAGCTTGTTGCTGTATTTTGAAGATCACCGGTAGTTCTGTAACAAACATGGCAGCAGTAGTGGTGTGCTTATAACTTTGCAGCTTTGAAGAATTCCAGATGGGTGATAAATATCTCCTTTGGGGCAATGAGAGTTTGGTTGTGATTTAATTGCAGATTGGAGGAAAGAAATTATCTAGACACCAGATCAATCTGGACTGAGATCAGGTTGGGGCACTGACTCAATCACTGATGGCCAACAACAGATTACCTGACTTGGGAACAGCAAGATGGAGTGTAGTTCTATTAGTCTTTTTCAGCCTCATGATGTTTTTGGTATTAATGACTGAGGTAGTATAGGTACATGAATTTTATATCTGTTGGATAGTAAACCCACTCTGAGTTTAGTCTGAACTTCCAAGGAGCTGAACCTTATTGCTAAGTTAGGTTCAGAACTTTAGACAGTTCCTATAAAATTTAGATTAAAATGTAGAGAGCCTACGTTGGACCACTGTGTCCTCCATAATTTTGAGTATTGACAACTAGAGAGATAATATTTTGGTGGTTCTGCTCCTATCCAGAGGACCAAGTTCAGAACTACTGGGTGACAACAGGTCCTCCTGGCAGTTAAGCTATGGACTGTCACAATGTACTCTCCTGCCCCCTTCAATGTCCCTATAAAGCTATTGGGAGTAGTATCATTGGATAATGCGTACAGTTATCATTTGGTAGGATAATCATTCAAATGTGATTGTTCTGTTACATGTGAACAAGATGTGCCTGTGCAAGAGAAGTTCAACAAGACTCAATAAGGTGAATCTGACTCTTGGTAGGATGGAAGCCCTGTGGATGAATCATCCTTAGATCTTGGACATGACCAGTTTCCTCTTCTAAATGAAGTTTCACTCCAGAAGTAGGATCAAGTTTATAGTCTGAGGTCCTCTATGATGAATAATAGCCACTGGAGGCTCAGGGGCATGGCAGGATAGTATTCTTGATCACATTCTTTGCTGGTATATATGTTCATGGCCAATAGCACACATGCATGCACTTACACATACATATACACACATCATCACCTTTCAGGACAGTGAAAAACAAAGCTGAATTATAATTCAGTAATAACATAACAAATATAACCTCTTAAAACAACTAAAATATGTTCAAAATTCCCTGGGTGAACAAGGATATGGACAAGATGTACCATAAAATTCAGCAAAGGTGGAATTAACAACAACAACTCTTTATTGAGTAGTCAATTTTGACCATATCAAAACATGTGAAACATACAAAACGTACACACTTACCCAGTAAAACCATGTATAGATACGAAGCATCCCGGCCTACAGGCCTAGGTAGTTGTGCAAAAAATGGACAAAAAGATTAAAATTAAATATTCCCTTAAGGTAAGGTTTGAGCGGGCAAGGGTAAGTGAAACTAGTAGCTTGTCCATAGTAAATTTTAAATTTGGATTTTGTTAATGGCATTAATGTCACAGCTCTCAGCTTCCATCTTCTCGCAGATGACCAGTGCTTTTTGCGTAAAGAGGGTCAGTTTTAAAATAGAGGTTTTTTTCTGAACCCTGTAGAAGGATGTGCAATTTCTCCTTATTCTCTAAATGAGTGTGGTTCTCCAGCAGAAGCTCTAAATAGAAAGATCGAATCCTGTTGTAATAGAGGCATTTTAAGAAAAAGTGTTCTGAGTCCGCCACTTCTGAATCTACCTCACGGCACCCACAGGTTCTCTTCGTATAGGGGATATTCTGATGTCTACCTAGCTGGGACTTAATGTCGAGTTGCTCGAATCTAGCCCGGGTAAAAAGTTTTCTAATATATAGTGGATGTGTAAAAAAGAGGTAGGTTTTCATGCCCACATTGCATTTAAATTTAGCCAGGTATGGAGTGGCTCTAGCTTGCGCTATGATCATAAGATCATTTTGTGCAGCAATGTCAAGGGCTCTTTGGTAAACAATTGAGCACACTTTAGCCCCATAATTTATTAGCTCAGGAAGGTGGAATTATGACATCTCCTTCTCATCCATCCTACTGCCTCCCCTGCTTTTAGCTATTGCGGCTCTACTAACAAGGCTATTTATTAACCAGTGGACAGCAGGAGGTGGCAGAGAAGTGTTCAGCTGTGTTCTATAGCTGGGTATATAGTGACAGGTCCTCTCTGGGAATGCCTAGATCCCCTGAGGACAGTGGCATTGCTGGAAACCAGCCATGGGAACGTAATAGGTTGTTTATCCTCCATTACCCAATATCCACCAACATGGCCATGTTGGGGGCGGGGAAGAGGGCTGCAGCAGCTCAAAGGTGTACTGGATTAAGTGTGATTACTGCAGAATCAGCAAAAGTTCTACAAGCAATCCCAAAAGTGAGATATGCAAGTTGTCAGTTGCCATTACTTTTCTGTGACATATATATAGCCTACAATGCCTGATATTCCTTGGTAGTTTCTCATTCAAGTACTAACCAGACTGAACTCTGCTTAGCTTCCAAGATTATACAGGGTTTAGTGCATTCAGATGATTCGAGCCTCCCAACCTATACTCAAATATTTCCATTGAACCCTTTAAGCCAGTGGTTTTCAACCTGTGGATCCCCAGGTGTTTTGGCCTACAGCTCCCAGAAATCCCAGCCAGTTTACCAGCTGTTAGGATTTCTGGGAGTTGAAGGCCAAAACATCAGGGGACCCATAGGTTGAGAACTATTGCTTTAAGCAACCATCACTTCAACAAGTCTGGGCATGAGCAAAATGCCTTTCCCTGATTTTCACCACTCAGGGCCCTTCCGCACAGTCATATATACCTGAATATCAAGGCAGATAATCCACAATACATTGTCTACATTGTCATATAATCCAGTTCAATGTGGATTCTATACAGTTTAGCAACTCCACCTGGAACTTGAGAGAGAAATGTCCAATGGGAGGGTATCATATCCAGGCAGGATGAATGGTTGGCATTTTTCTTCAGTAATTAAAGTGTCTAATTATTTGACACTGGATTGTTTGGATACATTTGACTAGTGTTGATTACTGGATGACCCTCCACATATTTTGATGAATGGCCAAGGGCAAAGGAGTGGTTTAGAGTTGTAACAGTTGCTTGAAGCAGTTTGTGAGATTGGACTGGTGAATGGAGACACTGAAAGAGAACAAGAGAGGGAGCTGGGTTCTTTTGTTGGGGGATCTGGGTTTTAATTTAGTGCAACAAATTAAATAATAGGTGGGAGAGAGTAACTGAGAAAACAGGGTGTGTGGCAGGCAGTATGAAGTCACTTGCACTTTCTTAAATGACCCCAGGGTTTGTAGATGTCTCTTGTTTTAGAGCATCATCTTCTTTGCCACTGTAACCTGGTTAGCAGCTTTGTTGAGCATGTCACACCCATGTTTATGTGGGCGCTGTGTTACCCAACACACCTGTTCAGGCAGCTGGTGCCCTCTCTCCTCATTTTTTTTAAATGGAGTATTAAATTACTGCATTAAATAGATCAGGTGTTGCAACAGGTTCCAAATGAATGCCACATGCACAAACTGGATCTAGGATGTGGCAAGAGTATCAGATGATTAAATGGAAGTGCTTTCATAAGTATTACTTCTCACAAGCAACTCTCCCTTAAAATGTTTACGCCATTTGATTAAGACATTTTTCCTGTTCTTTTTGTGATATTCATTTTGTAAAGTTGGTTGTGTGAATGAAATTCCAGAAGAGCCCATACACCCCCTGGTTTTACAGTTTCCCCATACCCTCTGGCTATTGTATATACGATTTGCATTTTAACATCAGTATAGAACAGGCATGGGCAAACTTGGGCCCTCCAGGTGTTTTAGACTTCAACTCCCACAATTCCTAACAGCCAGTAGGCTGTTAGGAATTGTGGGAGTTGCAGTCCAAAACTCCTGGAGGGCCCAGGTTTGCCCATGCTTGGTATAGAGGCAAAGGCAAATCTCCTTGATCATCATAAATCGGAAATAAATTGACGGTATACAATAGGAACAACTTTTGTTTGGTTGTGAGTTTGTGCTCCTTCACACTCTCATAGCTTAAAGATTAAAAATAGAATTTTAAAAAATTAAAAATAGATTTGGCCTGCAGCTGGCTTCTTGGAAGGCAAAGTCTGATATGTGGGGTTTTTAAAAAAACTTTTTCAAGAGCTATTTTAAGAAGGAGGGGAATAAAATACATGGTTCATGTATCTTCACAGCAGAATAACATAACAGTACAGATAGTTTAATCTAGAGATCGGAGGGCCTGAGGGGGAAAAGAAAAGGAAAAATTGTGGGAAAAACATGTTTTATCCCCATTTTTTTTCCAAAGCCAATTTTCCTGGAGAAATTGAAAAGGGTGTAGAATATGTTCTTTTCCAATGATAAATAATATATCTATGACACGGTATTCAAACTATATAACAAGAAGACCTTAAAGAAAGATTTCTGAGACTTTTTGTTTTTACATACTTTCCCCCCGCTTTTCCAGAAAAAAAGTCAGAAAAAATGGGGAAAAAACTATCCCCCCCCCAGGCTTCCCCATCTCTAGTTCAAACTGATCTGAGCAGCATAAAGTTTGAGAGAAAGCAATACTATGTTTAGTATCCTTTGAATGCAAGAGAACTGGAAATTTATGCTAACTTTGTAACATTTTATTTTATTAAACAAAGCATTTGTAACCTGATGTGATGCCTCATGGGCCTTGTAGTCCTGTTCCTGGTACTATCGTGGCAGATGAAGAGGAAAACATGGGGTTTTCGCCGGTTCAACAAGAGCCGGAGTCCCTTCACCTGCCGGATGTTGATGTTTGCCCTCAAGAATTCAGTAAACCAGGCCTTGGGCAGTACTCCCCTCTGTTTCCCAGGAAGGAATCTTATTCTAGAGACAGAGGAGTTAGAGAAGCTAATCGGAGAAGCTTAAGAATCGCTGCCAAACAACTGGATGATTAGGTCTGCTTCCCTTGGGAAATTCTAAGGAGTAATGCATCTGGACAGAGTGGGTTTCGCTTCTCGTTCTCTAGGGAAAGAGATTGTTGGCGGGAAAACGAGACCCAATATAGGGGTTTGGCGCGAGAGATTCTTTGCGGAGTCAATTGATCAGCTTCAGGAGAGAGATCGTGTGTGGACTTCGTAACCCCAGTTCCTTGCTTTCCGGATCAAGTTTTCGAGCCTTGCCTTGCCTTGCAGTTTAACCACGGACCCTGTTCCACGCTTCACGTTTTGCCTTGTTTCTAGTCACGGACCTAGTCAAGAATCAAGTTATTTCCAGCCTTGTTGTCAAGCTTCATTGGACTTCTAAGACTCTGACATTTCCCCACACTATTGTTTGGCAAGAGTGTGTGTTTCGGTCAAGTGGATTAAAACTTTGAACTCTAATATCATTTATTGGACAATACATTTTTGGACTATATTTGACCTCTTTTGAAAGGTCTGTTTCTGAACTATATTCTTCACTTGTTTTATTGCTTTTATATATTTCTGTCCTGCTCACTTCAAAGGATCAGTCTGAACGCAGATCAGAGATAGCTGCTCTCAAATCCAATCTTTATTGAAGAACACATGACTTTGGAAAAGTCAAGAATGACCTAATGTTTACATACAATCATTTTTATCACCTCTGATGCTACGTAACACCACACGTAAATATCATCATCAATCCCCACCCCCAATATCACATTACTACCGTTTTCACACACTAGACCAATTATAATTGTTTATATTTTCAACCCCAAGTTCCCAGGCATATTCTATCTTCTTCTGCCAGGTGCTTCTAGGATTGTTTATGTTATGACTCCCAGTTCAGGGCTTGGTAATTCAGCCCTGTAACTGGGTTCCATGACATGATGCCCTCCTTTTCTTCGTCCTCCTCTTCGGTACTTCTTTCATCACAAATCTGAAACAAACCAAACAATAATTCTATGTGTCCATTTTGTCCAAAGTACCCCTATACTTTTTCAGTAAGCTACGATGGAACACAGGGTGAATTTTCCCTAAACTTTTTGGCAATGCCAACTGGAAAGTCACCTCGTTGATAACACCCTGTATTCTGAATGGTTCAATATATTTAGGGCCCAATTTTTTCGAAGGTAGCCCCAATTTGATGTTTTGGGTACTTAACCATACTAGATCTCCTTTCTCCAATTTATCGCCTTCCACCCTTTTTCTGTCTGCGAATGTTTTATACTTTTTGTGTGCTTCCTTTAAGGATGCAGTCACTTGACCCCAGCATTCTAGCATTTGATTTTTCCATTTCCCTGCCCCTGTTTCCTCATTCTCTGTCCATTTTGGCAACTGGGGCAGAGGTTGTACTTCATACCCGTAAACTATTTCAAAGGGAGTTTTATTTGTTGCTGAATGTATAGTCGAATTAAAAGCTAGTTCTGCAAAAGCCAACCACTTAGACCAGTCATTTTGTCTCATGTTAGAATACATTCGAAGGAACTGCCCAAGTGTCTGCTGAGTACGTTCCACTGCTCCGTTTGTCATGGGGTGAAAAGCAGAACTTAGACTCCTTTCTGCTCCCAGCATTTCCAAAAAATTTTCCCAAAATCTTGCTGTGAATTGAACTCCTCTGTCACTGACCACTCTAGTGGGACATCCATGAAGTTTGTAAATATGATTTATGTATAACTCAGCTAGTTTCTCTGCCGATGGTAATTTCGTCAGTGGTATAAAGTGGGCCTGTTTAGAAAATAAATCTAATACTGTCCAAATATAACGATGTCCTTTGCTGACCGGCAGTTCCCCTACAAAGTCCATAGCTACACATTCCCAAGGTCTGGTAGGTTCCACTACTGTTTGTAACAATCCCATTGGCTTCCCTCCTCTCGATTTATTTCTGGCACAATCATCACATTGAACAACATGATTCTTTATGTCCTTCCTCATTCCTGGCCACCAACAATGTTTTGCTATTGTCTTTGTTGTTTTTGTGATTCCCGTATGACCAGCGCTCTGGTTATTGTGAAAACGCTCCAAAATCTTAATCCTTAATATTGCTGGGATATACAGTTTCTTGTTCACGAACCAAAATCCCCTCTTCTGCTCCCCCTTTTCCGAATTGGATGCGATCCACTGATCTCCCTCATAAGACTGTTTCAGTTCTTTTCCCCAATTATTTTCCCCGTCGAGTTCAATAATAGCAGTGTTCTCTTTTTGTGTTTGCGCTCTTGTCCTGACCGCTAAACCCCATTGTTTATCAGAGAATATTGTCCCCTCTTTTGCTGCGGCCAGGCCTTCGTGTTGAGGCATGCGTGAAAGAGCATCTGCCAAGACATTTTGCTTCCCCTGGAAAAACTTCAATTGGAAATCGAACCTGCTGAAGTACTGCGCCCATCTAATTTGTTTGGGGGACAATTTTCGAGGAGATTTTAAATACTGGAGATTCTTATGGTCAGACCAAATTTCAAATGGGATTCCGCTCCCTTCGAGGAAGTGTCGCCAGCATTCTAAGGCTTTTAATATGGCTAATGCCTCTTTTTCCCATATGGGCCAACATTTTTCAGTTTCACTGAACTTCCGGGACAAATATCCACAAGGTTTTAAGTTCCCATTTTGATCCTTTTGCAATAGTACTGCCCCGTATGCACAGTCTGAAGCATCGCAATGGATTATGAAAGGGCTTTTGATATCGGGGTGTTTTAGGATGGGTTCTTCTGTGAAGCATCCTTTTAGGGTTTCAAATGCCTTTTGGCATTCCGGCGTCCAACTCAGTTTGGCGCCAGGAGCTTTCACTTTGGCTGTCTCCCCTTTTCCTTTTGTTTTTAAAAGTTCAGTAAGGGGTGCGGTTATTTGTGCGAAGCCTTTTATAAAGGATCTATAAAAATTTGCAAACCCCAGAAATGATTGCAATTGCCTCCTTGTTTGAGGTACTCCCCATTCTTTTAGGTCTGATACTTTAGACGGGTCCATAGCTAATCCTTCTGGAGATATCCGATATCCCAGAAAGTCAATTTGAGTTTTATTAAATTCACACTTGGATAATTTTGCATACAGCTTTGCTTCCCTTAGTCTCTGTAAAACTTCCCGGACCAATTCTACGTGCTTTTCTTTATCTTCAGTTACGATCAAGATATCATCAAGAAATATGAATACCCCTCGATATAATAATGGGTGCAGTATTTCATTTATGAGCTGCATAAAGCAACTGCCGCCGTTTTTTAATCCAAATGGCAAAATTTTATATTCAAAATGGCCGAATGCGCAGGAAAATGCAGTTTTCCAAGTATCCTCAGGTTTAATTCTTAATTTATGATACGCTTCAATTAAATCCAGTTTAGTAAATATACTCCCCTTCTTCAATACGGTAATTAAATCCTTTACTAATGGCATAGGGTATTTATTGTCCTTAGTAATTGCATTTAAATTTCTATAGTCGATACACAGTCTTAGGGAGTTGTCTTTCTTCCTTCTAAATAACACTGGGGCTCCTAGAGGAGAATTGGATGGCTTAATAAAGCCTCGGGCCAGGTTCTTATCAATATATTTCCTCAATTCCTCCTTCTCCTGAACAGACATGGGATATACTTTTGGTTTCGGTAAGGTTGCTCCTGGGGTTATTTCAATTTCTACTTCTACATTCCTCTTGGGGGGTAATTTACTCGCCTCTTTCTGATTGAAAACATCCACAAAGTCTCTGTATTCCGGCGGCAATAGCTGTGGGTCTATTTCGCCTGCTTCATCTCCCTCGTCCTCCTCTCCTGCTAATCTGCTTATCTCCCATCGCGTCTGTTGTTCTTTAAATGCCAGGCTCTTCCCTCTCCAATCTACTTCAGGGTTTGCCTGTTCAAGCCACGGTATCCCTAGTATTACGTGGTATGAGGCAATAGGGGCTATCACAAAGGATATTCTTCCTTCCCATTTGCCTATTTTACATGGGACCCCTTGCATTTCCTTTGTAGATACTTCCCCAGCAGCAACTGATCCATCTAGCTGCGAAAATGCAATTGGGGAGTCAAGAAATGTCTGCTGGCATTTCAGTGCTTCTGCTAGTTCCGGAGTTATAATGTTCCTAGAACAACCGCAATCCACGAATGCCCTGCAGGTGGCCCGATTCTCTAGCCCCGATAGGCAGATTGGCACTACTAGCATGCGTTTGTCTCGACTCACCAGCCTCTCCGGAGATTCTGGGGCTCGCATCTCCTCCTCCGCTCGCCTCCCGACTGCTGGCTTGGGCTTTGAGGGTTTTGGCGGCTCCCCCTTCCGGGCCCAACATTCCGCTGCTCGATGGCCCGTCTTCCCACATACAAAGCATCCCGGTTTGGGTTTGTTGTCATCTCCTTTGAAGGGAATCCCCGGCCTTGCTCCGGGCCTTTCCTGCTTCCTCGTTTCTCCTCGACCTCTCGCCGTCGGTCTTTGCTGGCCGCCGCCGCCCCTGAAACGCTTCACTTGGGCTAGGGTGGATTCAACGCGCCCCGCTAGTTGTATCCAGCCCCTTAGTGTTTCTGGGTCGTCTCTATGTGCCGCCCAACTAAAAACCTCGGGGCGTAGTCCCTCCTTGAATATTTCCACTTTGGTCACTTCAGACCACTCTGGTACCTTTTCTGCGAGATGGAGGAATTCCTCCGCGTACTCGGGCACCGTTTTGTCCCTCTGCTTTATTCCTTTAAGCTGGTCTCGAGCCCTCAATTGCTCTAGCCGGTCTCGGAACCGGTTTTCCAGCGCGGCGAGGAAGCGGGGCACTGACCTCAGGCACGGGTCGCTTCTGGCATGTAGTTGTACATACCAGCTGGCCGCTCCTCTCTTTAGTGTGTTGCCGATGGCCCGAACCATGCTTGCTTCGGAGGGGAATGTGTGTGCATTGTCTTCTATATATCCTCTGACGCTAATGAGGAAAAAGTTCAGATCAGATGATTCCCCTCCGTATTCCAGTTTGAGATCTTCCCTCCTTTGCATCCATTCTACGGCCCGCTGCTGCTGTCTGGGGGGCATGGGGAAGGGTTGCATCGGGTTTCCTTGGACGGCTCCTTTTAACACGCCGCGCCCCACTCCGGCGGTCGTCCTGCGCGGCTCCCGAAATTCTGCCGCTGCTGTCGGTCCTTCCACCCACCCGAATTCGGGCCTCGCTGTAGCCCCCGCATCTCGCCTTTCCTCGCCGTACGGCACATTCTCCTCCCCTTCCTGGATCTCCGGCTCTGGATCTTTATTTTTACATAAGTGGTTCTAGGGCTGACTTCTGCTGAGTCCTTAGCTCAGATGGGCAGCTGAGTTTGCTTATGAAAAAGAGCCACATTATGCAATACACAGTTAAGCTTGCTCTCATCAAAGGATCTATTTGAATGAAGGAGTGATGGTAAGATGTTTTGCATTGATTTGACTGTCATACATTGATGGGTTCAGGGGGGAAAAAACCTGACCTGATCCTCTTGTGCTTTCAAAAGGGTGGAGAACACTTTTTAATTTCATTCAGCAATATCAAATCTAGGACAGGTTGTCAAAGCTTCACAATATTAAGGCGTGTCCATTGAGGTTAAGGCTGATGGAACTGGTGCATATTTCATCATGTCATGCACAATGACAAAACAGTAATTAATGTTGTGCAATTTATTGCAGTTAATAAATACAGATATTAAATCATACTTGGTGGCTTAACAATTTGAAGGGCTTGAGGTTAGGGTACTTTTTTTGCCTTGCTTCATTTATGGCTTCTTTTGCGAACTGTAGATGTCCTCTTCATTTATAACAGTCCAATGGCTTCATACTGGTCCTCCCAATTTTTTAAAAACCACAAGACAACAACAACAACAAACTGGAGAGGGAAGGCTGGAATAGCAAGCTGTGCAATGTCTTTCACTGAAAGCAGTAGAAATGTTCTGCCAAGAAGCATAAACATGAAGAATGAGGAGGCCTGTGAAACAAAGCCAGAGGCCTGTTCTACACTACCATATGAAATCCAGATTATCTACTGTGAACTGGATTATATGGTGGAATAGACTCACATAATCCAGTTCAAAGTGAGGTCGAGCATGACCCACCTGGTCAAATAATTAATAAAATTATAGTTGGAACTGCGGCGGCAAGAACCACAGGGAGCAGGGGGCCGGAGCCCCGCGATAACCGGTCTTGTAAACTATTGGAGATACGGAGGAGCCCAGCAGCAGCTACCGGCACCTTGGATGCATTCTTCAGGATCCTGATACTGGGCCGCCTGTCCTTTGTGCAGCTAACTGGATATAATAGGAACAATCACCCCCTGGCACATCTGCCCTGATACTGGGAGGTCATGTCCTGTCTTTCCAAAATGACATTTCCCCTTTTCCCCTTTGTCCTTTGTCTCCTGGACCATCCTGCCCCCAGTCAGCCATTGGAGAGGGGGAAACTGCATTGGAAGCGGGGAATGCTATCTGATTGGCTGGTGGGCACCGCAGTCCCGCCTCTCCACAGGAATCCTCCCCAGCTGGCCGGGATGTCAACAAAGCTCCACCAATCAACGCAAAGCTGCGGCGTGAGCGGGAAATTCAAAGGATTTCTGTGTTTTAAAATGTCAGTTGTTGCGATGTCAAGTATCCCAGCTTCCTTTAGCAGCTTACCAAGAGCTGTTACCCTCTCCAGCTGGATAGCAATAAAATACCTTGGTAGCTTTCTTCTTCAACTGGTGAGATTTCTTGATTTGGGAAAATTGGGTTTATAGTTTCTTGGCCTCTTCAAGCACAGATCCACAGGTGGCCCGCTGCCAATATCGGCTACCCGTTTAACAGGACTCAGTATCTTTGCTTCAGGTTTCAGCTATTTGCAGTCCAAATCTTGCTATCTGCGACCCATTCAACTTGCTCAATTTTAATAGCAGATAATATAGATTATATGCTTTGATAATATGGGTTATACGAAAGTGTAGAAGGGGCCAGAGAAGACCCACTGAAAGCCAGCATTGTCACATGGAGTCAGGAACATTTGTTTCATACCCTGTGAAACTATACTTTCAACTGTTTTGATTTAACAGGGATATCCTTTTAAATCTCCTCCTTGTTCAGCTACTTTTCAAATGCCCCAGTTTCTCTTTCCTATTCCCACTTTCCCTCTTTTTATTCATCTCACCAAGTTCAAAGTGCAAAAGTAATTTGCACTCCATTAACAATAGGTATGTCTACACTGTTGAATTAATGCAGTTTAACACCACTTTAGCTGCCACTGCTCAAGTGCTGTGGCG